>NC_072000.2:25284012-25593827 GCF_028885655.2 Pongo abelii
ATGATCACACATTTCAGGATATTGTTGAATAAGATTGATTTGTTATGTTTATGAGCCCTGCAAGTAAGTTCATTCCCAAGCTTAGTGAATTGATAATTTGTGAATAAATGAAGCCAGGACCTGGACTGTTCTTTGTAACTAGTCTGGAGATAGCTCAAGTGTCAAGACATCAAAATGCCTTGACTTCTGGAGCAAAAAGTAAACCTAGATATATTCAGTAATCAGATATTTTTTCCTGTCCTGTATCTCCTTTCAAGTCTTTAGAGTGAAGAAATTAAAGTTCAGATTGCTGCTACAGCAGACTTGTGTAAGTAATCATAAATTAATTGAAGAAAAAGATAAAACACATGAAAATGGAATCAATAGGTAAAATTCCAAGTATGTGGACAAATAAGTTTTAAAGGTATTCTCAGGAGGAGATTACTGTGGGACAGAAAAGATAGGAGAAAGTATCATGGGGAATAGCAAATTTAGTTAGGTCTTGAAGGAGAGACACACATTGAATTTGTTCATTACACAATTATTTATTAAACAAATAATAAGGCCAGGTGTGGTGGCTCACGCTTGTAATCCCAGCACTTTGGGAGGCCAAGGTGGGCGAATCACTTGAAGTCAGGCATTCAAGACCAGCCTGGCCAACATGAAGAAACCCTGTCTCTACTAAAAATACAAAAATTAGCCAGGCATGGTGGCATGCACCTGTAATCCCAGCTACTAGGGAGGCTGAGGCAGGAGAATAGCTTGAACCCGGGAGGCGGAGGTTGCAGTGAGCTGTGATTGCACAACTGCACTCCAGCCTGGGCGATGGAATGAGAGTCCATCTCAAACAAAACAAAACGAAACAAAAAACAAATAACAAGTGACAGGTTTTTTTGTAGGTAGAAGGAGTAGGGTAATAAACAAAATAGATAAATGCAGACACAAAAGACCTTCCATTACGAGGCTTGAGTCTATGTTTGTCTATAGTGTTCACTTTCTTTTACAGGAATATCTTGGGAAGTTTGCATTCCAATATAGGCATTTCCTTGCTTGCTTTAGTTTAGTTTAGTTTGCAGGTTTCATACGGAGATTAAAAGGCACAGGCATTGAAATACTGTATCTATCACTTACTAAATTACATTACTCTGGACAAAATTACATAACCTCAGAGCACCTACACATCATCAATGGTAATTACACATACATCACATGGTCATAAGGATTGAATTAAGTGAACTTAATTAAATGATGGAATTGCATTGGTAGAAAATAATTTTTCAACTAATGGTAGTTATTCTTGGACATAAATGATAAAACAAAGGTAATCTAAAATAAAAAAATAAGAAACTTTAAGTATAGATTAAGGTTTACCTTTCCACTCTCCTTCTGTTGATTATATTCTTTTACTATGGTTATGGCCGAGAGTCATCCTTTATTTCACATTGGCCTTATTCCATCCACTTATTTGAGCTGACAGTATTGGCTTTCTTGTTTGTTTGTTTTTATCTCATAGGTTTTCTGCACAAAAAATGAAGCTTTCTTGCTTCTGGTGTAATTTAGTGTAAGTTCTATGATGAATCCACATGAGCTTTATGGAGCAGGACTCCGATATAACACCATTATACTGACCTACAGTGCCAATAACTAGATCCACACCCAGGAGCTCATTTAACAGAGCTCTGCATTGGAAAGGAGAGAAAATAACCTTTCTAGGTTTGGGGGAGAAGTCCTTTTTAGTTATTCAATTTATAACTTGTACATACATGGTAGATGCCCAGGAAGTATTATAGAAGAAAAAAGGAAAGAGGAACATCTAGGGGACAAACACTAGGTGCAGCTGACTGAGAATCAGCACCTGGTCCTGCCAGAGTCCTTTTCCATGTTACTTCTTCAGAGATCAGGAGGAGCTGTGTGATCTGTGCACGGGGGAGTAAATCTTGTTTCTGGCTGGTTGGGGAGACTTTCAGCTTCCTGCAACAAAGAACTATGAATATTAACTCAGAGAAACCAGAGATTTGGCTTGATAGTGTTTGAGGGCTCCCAGACCCCAGCCAGAGACCTCACTGAGTCTAAGTGATAAAAATGGAGAAGCCCTTGGGAGTTTCATTCTTGATTTCCTCCTGGCAGCTGTGCTGTGAGTTGCTGGGCTCTGGAAATATCATAAAAAAGAGCAGACTGTAGTTTCTTCTTTATAAGTCTGGAAGTTATAGAAGGGTGGTTAGGGTCTCAGTGCTCACCTGTGGGGGCTGTGAAAAGAGAGTATATCTTCCAAATGAATGAATTTCCGTGAATGAATGTCCTCTGTCTGTGGTTCTCTGTTTAAACAGGGGTGAATAGACTACATACACCGGAGCAGAGTCCTTCATTCCTGAATATCCAGGAGGGAATGCATGCCGTTCTTAATTGTACTTATCAGGAGAGAACACTCTTCAATTTCCACTGGTTCTGGCAGGATCCGGGAAGAAGACTTGTGTCTTTGACCTTAATTCAATCAAGCCAGAAGGAGCAGGGAGACAAATATTTTAAAGGACTGCTTGGAAAAGAAAAGTTTTATAGTGTTTGGAATATCCCAGTCTCTCATCCTGGAGATTCAGCCACCTACTTCTGTGCTTTGCAGCACAGTGTCTCCCCAGCACCTGCAGCCTGTACCACAGCCTGCAGCCGGGACCCTTAACACAGGCCTAGCCTTGCAGGTGGGAGTGAAGGTTTTTTTTTTTCTTTTTTGTATAGAAGGAACTTTCTTTATGACTCCCATCTCCAAAACAGAAGTGAAGGATAATGCATCTTTCTTATGTAATGAAACTGAATTTATATTAAATTAAATTTCCTTTTGTTATTATTGAAATTTCATTCCTCAATGCAGTTTGTACAGATTCTGAGCCTGTTTGCCCGCAGATTCCTTCCACTGCTTTACTCTTTAAGAGGGTAGACCCCTTTGTGGTGCAGGCTCTGAGTCCATGAGGCAAGTTTTCTCCAGGCTGTACCCTCTTCAGGAACATTTTACCCATTTGATCATATCTTCATGATGTTTTTGGTATCTATGTACCATCTATACCATTATTTACTTAATTTAATATTAAATTGATGTTTATGTTAAATAGACTTTAAAAGTAACTATGTAAAATTGTCTTCATTTGACCACATACCATCTGTGAAACCATGTATATGATATAAATAATATATTTAAAGTGCTGCTCATATTTTTCCCAATACAAATTAAAATAGCATCATATATGTAACAATTGAAAAGGTTGTCTGTATACTGCCTAATAGGACCTCTTGTATCAATCACACTTTAAGAAATACTGATCCAGCCTATACCCTTCATTTTATAAATGAAATAATTAGGATCCACAAGTATGGTATCATTTACTCAAGCATGACTTACAGTAAAATGAAAGCTAGAAGTAGAGTCTAGGCTTTATGATCCCTTGTCAGTTGCTTCTTCCACCAACAATGCAAAGCAGGATCTAGAGTTTGAAGAAAACAGTTGTGTGTTTTACATTTAAATTAAATTAAAAGTTTTATTTAATTGTGTATGTTCAACCTAGAATAAATTAGAAGATATGACTACCTATCAAAGTAGAGCATTCTCATAACTTCATTGCCTAGAAATAACAAGTATTTCTATTTTTCAAATTTTCTTGTATACATATACAACTACATTTCTCTATGAATGGGGCTGATAATGTGCCCAGTATTTATTAACGTGCTTGCTTCTCTCAACATTATAGATATTTCCATGCCAGGGATCATATATTGAGGATATAATTTTAAATGACTGTCTAGTTTTCATTATATAGATATTTTTAAAAGTGACTCACCTTTTGATAATATTTCTAATTATCCAGTATTATAGACAATGTTTTTATTAACATCATTAAAGTCACAGCTTTAACAGAATGGAGTTGGGTGAATAAGGGAAAACACGTAACACTGCATATCTAATTTTCAGGAAGAAATTTTTCACCAAATTGTGATTCCAACAATAGCATGTAATGCTTTTTGTTTTCCATACTTTCTTTACCTGTTATGAACATTATTACCTGAAAGAGGTTTCCACTTTGCCAAGTAAAATTTTTAAATGTTTTAACTCTTTTACTTTATGAAATTATACATTTGTTATTAAAAATAAATAAAACAGGACTAGAAAACATAAAGAGTAAGAGTGTTTCATACAACATAAGTATCTTTTCATACAATAATATATGTTAAAGAAGAACTTTGAAAAACACTGTCATGGTCCCATTTACCTTCTAATGTTCTCTTTTCTTTCAAGGCTGTTCTCCATGTCGTTCCTACTGTTAAGTGTGGACCAGCACTATCTGAACTTGTGCGGAATCTCAGGCTGACTGAATTTGAATCTGCATTTTAACAGAACAACCATGTGGTTCTATCCTTAAAAGTTTGAGAAGCACCCCTTTGATGGGGTGCCAGAATGATTTTTTACAATATAAGGTAAAAGTTGTCTCTACTAGCTCAAAAATGCTTCAGTGGCTTTCTATTGCTTCTAGAATAAAATGCAAATTTCAGGCTGTGATACACAAAGATATATATCATGTGAACCTCCTTTTCAATCTCCCCTTTTAACTCTCCTAGCTCTCTATGTAGCAATAACACTATTCTCCTTTCAGTATTCTGAACTTGCCATATTCTTTTCCACATTTAGTCAAACTCGTCCATTTGAAATGCTGTTCCTCCAAATATGGGCAAGCCCAATTCATTTTCACATTTCAGGTCTCAGCTCAAGTACACTACTATATAGATAAAGACTTCTGACTTCTGTTGATCTTCGTGACTAATGTAGCCATCCATGGATCTCCCCATAGCTTTATCACAAAACCTAGTTATTTCCCTTATGGTAATAATCATAACATCTAGTTATAATGTTGATTTACATGCCAATGTGTTCATTGCCTAAACTTCCAATTAGGATACAACTTCTATGAGGTCAGGGATATTGTTTGTTTAATCACACCTTTAACTTTAGTGCCTACCTTTAGTGACTGACCCATAGTAGTCAGTGAAAAAATATCTTCTGCATGTGGCTGGGCGTGGTGGCTCATGTTTGTAATTCCAGTACTTTGGGAGGCTGAGGTGGAAGGATCAGTTGAGGTCAGGAGTTAAGGACCAGCCTAGGCAACATAGTGAGACCCTCATCTCTACAAAAAATAAAAATAAAATATTAGATGAGTGTCATAGATGGGAATTGAACAATGAGAACACATGGACACAGGAAGGGGAACATCACACTCTGGGGACTGCTGTGGGGTGGGGGGAGGGGGGAGGGATAGCATTAGGAGATATACCTAATGCTAAATGACGAGTTAATGGGTGCAGCACACCAGCATGGCACATGGATACATATGTAACTAACCTGCACATTGTGCACATGTACCCTAAAACTTAAAGTATAATAATAATAATAATAATAATAAATTAGATGAGTGTGGTGGCATGCGCCTGCAGTCCTAGCTACTCAAGAGGTTCAGACAGAAGGATATCTTGAGCCCAAGAGTTGGAGGCTGCAGTGAGCTATGATGGTGCCACTGCACTTCAGCTCTGGGTGACAAAGCAAGAACTCATCTCTTAAAAAATAAAATAAAATAAAATAAGAAAGAAATATATACAGAATGAATAAATGAATGTTGCTTGGCCTTGTGTTCTTTTTTCCTTTCGCTTTCTTCTCACTCCCATCCTAGCAAATCTGAACTTCGTGTATGTGCTCCCTGCTCAGATATCTGGTAGAGTTCTTTAATGCAGGCACTCACCCCTTGTCTCCGGACCAGGCCTTCCTATGCTCAGTGAACTCTGCCAAACAACTAGATCAACGCAGGGTCTCAACCTGTCGTCACTCAATTGACATCAGGTGTAATCTGAATGAACCGAGCAAACTCTAAACATAATCCCACAGTAAAACATCTGAAAGAAAAAAAAGGTATACTTAAAAGATGTTGGAAAGTATGAAAACAACTTCCCAAATCAAATAATGATAAGCACATGTCAAAGTTTAATCTCAAATTATTGCAAGAGAAAAATTGCATCAGGAAACACATTCAAATAATTGGACTAAGTAGAGACATTTTATAGAAAGCTAGGTTTTTTTTTAAAGTCAGGTTAAAGATAATTATTATGGTCAAATTATTATTGGTTCATAATGACTGTACTCTGTGTAGTGGTTGTTAGGCTCATCATGAGATTAACAGTCATCTGAGATTATAACACTAATATCTCAGAATGAGTCTTTATTTTATTAAAGAATATCAGAAAATTGATCAAATATTTGATCAGATGTGATAGTTAATTCCCATATGGGGCTATACATTATCCTTCAAAAAAGGTTCATTCAAGACCAGTTTTGGGAAACTTATTGTTGTCAAAAGTAATTCAAACCAAGTGTGGTGATGTGTGCCTGCAGTCCCAGGTAGTCAGGAAGCTGAGTTGGGAGGATCCCTTGATCCCGGGAGTTCAAATCCAGCCTGGGCAATATAGTGAAACCTCTTCTGTCTTAAAAAAAAAAAGGTAATTCAAGTCTTTAGTCTTTACTATAATGGAGAGGAGGGATTTGTCAGATTTTGGATGTTTTCTGTTCCTACAAGTTACTAATCTTGTTTGATTGAGGCTATAGTAAATACATGAAACTACTTAGAGACAAAGGATTTTATTACTCATGACACAGCAAACAGCATAAACATTGTTACATTCACTTCAGTTGTTCTTTCCCTTGACTCTAAAAAAGATGATATGTTTGCTGATGTATACTTTGTTTGAAGTGGTACTGTGTCATAACTGAGGAACTTTGAGCTTGGAGAATTCACTGCTTTTATAGTAAGGAGTAAAGCAACTTGCTCTTTGTCTCAGAGGGAAACAGTACCTCAACCCTCAAGGTTTCTTGCTGCAAGCATAACTCTGGAAATTGGTCAGGTAGAGTGATCATGGTCTTAAACCACTGGCATACCTAGCAAGACATTTATGAGTATAAGAGATTAAGGATGGTCTGGTTTTCAACAATACCCACTCCATATTCTTACATCATGTTATTTTCTAGAAATTTTTCTCATGAGTATGCCACTCCAGAAGCCATTCTGATCAATTTGACGAACAGAGATTCTGAGACTAAATACATTGAATTTGCCTCAAACAATGTTTAAATAAGGCTACTATCAGCAGACCAATCTGCAACATTAACTTCACCCATTTAGTCAGCTGTGACAAAGTCCCAAAGTATAGATAACTAGGATGTAATTTCTTATCCATTATACATCGAAGTTTAGATTGACATGTTAATCTTTGTTTTAATTGTCAAAAAGAGTCTAAAAAGCACCAACCATTCCTAATGGAAAGATGTTCTGTCCCACCTATTCCCAGACATAAGCATAACCCAACAGGTTAATCCAGTTTGGAATTTATTGTTAAACTTGATTTGGATCAGCATTACATCACTTTTGTCATAGGATCCTTGGGGTGTTGCTTTTCTGACCAGAAACCTCTGTGGTTGGTGGTGCCTCTACTCAAGTTTTGCATGGGCCCACTGGGCTCATTCCACTTACTTGGCCTGGAAGACTACGCTCAGCTCGTGCTACCGGCCTGGATTTTATGCCTGCCAAGGGTGAGTCAGGCATGGAGCAGTGAAGGATGTGTGAGGAAGTATGGAGTCTTGCCACTGCACAGTCATACATGCTGGCTGCTGCAGTGAGGTGGGCAGTGCTGGCGTGGGTGCCAGCTCTCCACAAGGCTGGGGCTGGACCAGTTGCATTGCAAGCAGCATTAACTGCTGGCACCAGGGAACACAGTGGCACCCAAAAGCTTGGAGAAGCCAGGAACCATAGGGTCCCAAAGAGGGGGGTCATAGCCCTGACTTGGGGTGCTGTCAGGTCTGGGCTTTCCAAAGGGCCACAGCACTTCTCTTCTTCTTTTTACCCACAATGTGGTGAACAAGGGACATGTTTCAGCCCTGTTTGTGGAACAGCTCTTTTAGCCCCACCATTTGATGGGTTCCAAGTTCTTGTCCTGCAACCAGGAAGAATGAGGTACACAGACAAGTAGAGGGTTAGCAAGATGAAGTGGAGCTTTATTAAGTGATAGGACAGCTCAGAGGAGACCCGCATTGGGTAGCTTCTTTCCACAGCTAGGGTGTTCCAATGAGTGTTCAGCTCGTAGCAGAGAGGAGACCCTGGAGTGGGAAACTCCTCTCTGCAGGCAGGCTGTCCTGTTGTCTTTGTAGCTCTCAGCAGAGAGGAGGCCCTGGAGTGGGTAGCTCCTCTCTGCAGCTGGTTGTACCAGTGTGTGCAGCTCTCAATAGAGAAGAAGCCTTGTAGTGGTTAGCTCCTCTCTGCTGCTGGTCATCCTGACGTCTGCTCAGCTCTGGCTGAGCCTGGGGCTTTTATGGGCCTCAGAAGGGAGGAAGTGCATGCCCAGTTGATCCATGGGCAGCCATAGGCAGGCCCAGAAAAGGCACCAGAAGTTCCCACACCAGTCTGGGGGACTGGCAGCCTGACACCCAGCCTTCAGGCCCTCCTTAGCCTGAAGGTGTGGCCTCACTGGGGACCCACCCCTTCCACCCAGATACCTGTCTGCCTCCTACTGTCTTTCATGGTGCCCAGATGGTAGGTGCCAAGGAGTGCCTTCAGGCCAGTGCCCCCTTGGCTTCCCTCTTATGCTCGTCAGTACCCAAAATCTGGAGGGGGTCGAGGTGGCAGAGGGCTTGTGTGTGAACACTTCCCCTAGTGTGTGCACACTCTACTGTGCTGCAACAGTGCCTGGGCTTGGCCCCCACTTTGCTCTGAGATCAGACGGGGTGCTGACAACAAGGAGAAGCCAGGCAGCAGGAGTGGGTACTTCTGAGCCTGTGAAGGCAGGGAGGGCTTCCCAGGCCCTCAAGAGTACAGAGATGCCTTGGTCCACAGCTGCAGTTTGGGAGGCTGTAGCTGCCCACAGAGGGAGGTTGAGGGGGCAATGCTCCTGCCTACCCCATGGAGCAGAAGGCCCGGGTCTGCAGCATTGACTTGTGTTGCTGCAGCTTCACTGAGAAGGGTGGGGCTCCTGCCTGCTCCTGGTTTCCCCAAGAGCATAGGGAGGCCTAGGTCTGCAGCCATGACTTGGGAAGCTGCAGCTGTGCCTGGAAGGGCAGGGTTCCCACCTTCTCCTGGGCAGAGAGGACAGTGATGCCCCGAAGTTGTGGCTTGGGCAGCTGCAGTGGCACCTGGGGAGCTCCTGCTCCAACTCAGAAGGGGCGGGGCTCCTGATTGTCCCTGGTTCCATGGAGTGTGCAGCCCCAGCCATGCCTCCCTGCTGTGATGGTAGTGGCCACTCCAGATGGCCTGCTGCTGCCATTGCTTTTTTTAAGCTATATGAGCAGTGCCATTGAGTATTTGCAACCTCTGTAGCCATTCATGGCATAACCCAAGACTTTTCAGACATCCAGAGAAGCATATACATTTGTATGAGTCAGACTGAGACGAAGTTGTACTGATTCCTGTGTTTATACACAGACAAGGATGGAGAATCTATGGTGGGAAGCTGCTATTGATGCATGTATTGCAGAAATGTTCAGGAGAGGCCATATTCACAGGAGTTTTACTATTTCAAGGAATGTGGAAGAGGATGACAAACCAACAGCAGATTGGATAGCCAACTGCAGCTGCTGCTTGGCTCCAGCAGACCATATAATTGTCTTGCTAGGCTGTGGTGCTTGACCTAGAATACAAAGAGTGAATTAATTCTCCACTCCTCCACCTCTCGGTCTAAGATTTTCCCTTCCTAGGTGCCAGTGTTGTTGCTCTTTCTCCACCATCACAAAATCGGTTCATCCCATTCTAGTAGCTATAACTTTGCCTTTTTTTTGTAGTCAGTTCCTAGTCACACCAAAATCATTTGCCTAGAATAAATAGAAAGAGGAACAGGCATTTGTATGACATTTACATAGATTCATCATAATTACCACCTTGGCCTTCCTGGAAAACTGAATGGGAACTTGTAAAGCTGTGCACTCACATAAATGCTGGTTATCCTCATTATGTAAAATCATGTTTAACCAAGAAAAGAATATAGGTGGCTGAACTGGAATTCAATATTAATACCATTCTGACCATGCTGCTGCCTGGAGAGTGTACCAACCAGGCTGTTCTAAGGTCACTGTTAGGAGAAAGAAAGAAGCATCATGCCTTTCACTTCTAGAACGTTAGAGGAGGTGTACTTTTTTCTATTAATGTTAGATACAGCTAAAAATTCTGGACATTATAGATGGCCCTTGAATCGAAATGAGATTACTTCCCAGTAAACTGATTGTAGTTTAAAATACTGTGGGTATAAAATGCATTTAATACATCTTATATACTGAACATCATAAGTTTGCCTATCCTATGTTAATCATGCTCAGAACACTTACATTAGCCTATGGTTGGGCAAAATCATCTAACACAAAGCCTATTTTATAACAAAGTGTTGAGTATCTCATCTAATTTATTGAATAAAATACCCAAAGAGAATAATAGAAAGGTTGTATCGGTACACAAAGTATGGTTTGTACTGATTGGGTATTGCTTTTGCACCATGAAAAAAATCATAAGTCAAGTCATTGTTAAGTCAGGGACTGTTTGTATATAAAATCAAAAGATAAAAAGTTTCTAAAAGATAGAGAGAAAAAGCCAGATTGTCTAAGAAATTGAGGACCTGAACAATGCTACAACAGTGAGTTTCATGAGTTTTCTTTTGCCTCATACAACCCAGTGGCATCCAGGAGTAGCCAGTAACCTGGTAATGCCAGTGGGTACAGAAAAGAAATCCCAAATAAATGCCTGTTTTCTGCAGCCAAAGGACCAGGAAAAGGATTGACTATGAAGGCAGAAACTATAAGACCATAACCATTCCATTCTAGCCAAAGACCACAGAAAGTTTTATAGCAACCAAGCACACATTTAATCAACAAAAAGGTAACTGCAACCTAGCAGGAGAGATTTGTGATAGTGTAAGTTTCCTTTGCTCCATCTTTCCATCACTGGCTTGAAAATAGTCTTTAAATGGCATTCTGCATTCCCAGCGTGGGTTTCTGGGGCTGGAGGAAGCAGAGTAGACCCATTATCAAAGAATAGTGCCTGACTATGTTGACCTGTCAGGTGGTTTTCTGAAGGCCTAATTCAAAGGGCTTTCCTGTATTCATATAACTCAAAACCCTCTCAGAGTGAAGAAGTGGTTATGCAGAGGAAATTTTCCAAAAAAATTGATAAAGGAACTCAATAACAGGGAGGAGAAAGAATCTGCAAATGTGAAGATAGGCCAATTGAAATTATTCAGTCTAAGAAGCACAAGGGAAAAAAATTGAAGAGAGCTTAAGAGACCTGTGGGACATTATAAAAAGTACAGCCATAAGGATAACAGGATTCCCAGAGTAAGAGGAAAGGAAAAAGCGGGAGAATATTTGTAAAAATCATGACTCCAAACTTCCCAAATTTGTTGGAAGACATGGACCTATACATCCAAGAAGTTTGATAAGGACCAAGTAGAAAAAAGGCAAAAAAAAAAAAAAAAAAATCTCATTGGGACACATTATAATCAAACTGTTTAAAGAAAAAGACAAATGGAGAATCTTGAAAGCTGCAAGAGATAAGTGATTAATCACATGGAAGAGATCTTTCAAAAGATTAGCAGTCAATTGTTTATCAGAAACCATGGAAGTCAGAAGGCAGTGGATGGCATATTTAAAGTGTTTAAAGAAAAAAAAAATGTAAACCAACAATTTCATATCAGGCAAAACTATTGTTCTAAAACAAAGGAGAAATTAAGATACCTCCAGATAAACAAAAACTCAGAGTATTCATCACTTGTAGATCTGCCCTACAAGAAAATCTAAAGGGAATCTTTCAGGCAGAAAAGAAATGGCACTAGACAGCAACTTGGAGCCATGCAAAAATAATGAACAATGGTAAAGGTAGTTACATAGATAAGAATAAAGCCAATATTTTTGTAGCTTTTGTTTGTAACTCCCATTTTTTCCCTAAATTGTTTAACAAACTAATGCATAAACAATAATTGTAATTATATTGTGATAATTATACAGAATAATCTCATTGTGTATAATGAGAACACAATGAGTAAAAATGTGTTTTTCCATGTGTATAAAAATTTCCTTTGTTGTTGTTGTTTTTAACAGTACAACTTATGTATTTCAAATAGACACAAAATTAGTAGCATTTACAGTAGTATCTTAAGATAAATTGCCTTTGAATAAGATCTTGCTTTCAATACTTTGAGGTCCACAAGGCATATCTAGAAAATTTCATGCTATGGAAGATGAAGACTGCTTAATCCAACAGGGAAGGGGACTATGATTTCTCTTTGACTAATTGCCATAACACTGTCCTTAAGGCATATGAAGGACTTTTATATGTTATTTAGACATTAGTAGGCACAGAAGCTTTGCAGTACAACTTTGATGTATAAATTCTGTCATTTTTTTTTTTTTACTTAAAAAAATTTTTTTTTAAAAAAAATGTCACTGTGCTAGCATTGATAACGCTCTTAGGTCCACCACAACATTATATCTATTTGCCCATACTATTTTTGTTACAAATATTAAAAAGGTGATTTCTTCCTGAAAGGACTGTGCTTCAGGTCCCCATTCAATTTTAGATGTTATATTTGTTTTTTATAAATTTTCCAAGAATGTAGTGGCTGCATTCTTGGGTTGCTGTCACTCTTCCTTTGCTTTTTACACTTACTGAGAAGTGGCTGTTGTAATTTCTGTCATGTGCAATGTATTCCCAGAAAAAGGGATTTCAATATTAGCATGTTATTCTTCATTCTATTTCCTATGCAGTTGGTGGGAAAGGAAAGGGCCTGCCCAGGCCATCATTGATGAATACTGATTACGAGGCTCTTGAGTAGAAAAGAGCCTGCATCATTGCTGGCCTACAGCCACCAGCTTCTTCAAGGACACAGAGCAGATTATGGACTAGAGGAGGAACAGTGGTTGTTGTGTTTGTTACTCTGTAGACCCAGTTAAGTTTCTTGCATAGGTAACCCTCCATAGATCTGGTTTGCTTTTTAGGTTAGGATGAAAAGGTAAAGAAAAGACCAAATTCATAAATTTTGGAGATTAATTCCTAGATATAAACTTAAAACAAGAAAAGAAATAAGAGGAATTAGACAAATGAACAGACATATAAAAGCCTAGATAGTGAAGGTAGGTCCATCTCTTTTGCAACAGCCCAAACAAGTACTGTTTTGACATGACATGCACGTGTCATTGGTGTAAGACAGAATGACGAATTCCAAGCTCCAGTCCCTGGCTTTGTTAAAAAATGTTGCCCAGGCTGTGAGCTCAAATCATATTTGTTTAGCTAGATTTTAGGTCGTTCTATTTTGAAAGAATTCTTTTGAATTACAGGAAATTTCTTTAAAAATTGGAGATAGCAGAATGGTATGGGGATGTATGGCCTGACATGGAGAAGAGGTATGTAACGTGAAATTCTCCTTAAATTGCAAGAATCTCGCTCAAAGTTTTGGAATAGAATGCTTCATGACTGATTGTTCAGTGTAGGAAAGTGGCTATTAGAAATAACTCCTCTTACTCATACAAGAGTTGCCATTTGATATCAAACACATGCATGCATAAACATCCCCCACAGACATTGACTTGGAGCATTTGCTTCTCAAATTTTTAATTTAACTAATATGTCAGATTTTTATATTCACCTGTTCCATAATACAGGTCTACATCTTGAGTACGTCTTTGATTACTATCATGATTCCACAAGATGGCAGTGTTTTCTTAGGGACCCTGAGGAAAGCTCTCAAGTGCTCGTGTGTGTGTGTGTGTGTGTGTGTGTGTGTGTGTGTGTGTGTGTGTGTGTGTGTGTGAGAGAGAGAGAGAGAAGGAGAGAAAGAGAGAAAGAGAGAGAACGGGAAGGGCGAAAAGAGGAGGGGTTAGTTATATACCAGGGGTTGTGAAAATAACCTCTTTTTTCTAATTGGTAGGACAGATTCTTTTTATGATTCCTAAAGTAGAAGAAATAAAATATCTGTGCTATGTTCATTTTTTTTGGATTGAAAATTTCAATCCTCAGTGAACCAGGGCAGAAAAGAATGATGATATCCTTGAGAGTTTTACTGGTGATCCTGTGGCTTCAGTTAAGCTGTGAGTTGGGCATCTCTATAGAAACATAATGTACAATATTTTGAGATACTGTCTATCCTAGGCTGGGGGCTAGAAGCCTGAATTTTTTCTCTAACTAAGAGAGAGTAGAAGGCCTGTAAAAACATGATTTGAATTCTGGGGAGTAAGCATTTTCCTCCCAATTTGTCTTCTCTGTCTGACCACTGTCTTTTTCACAGGGGTTTGGAGCCAACAGAAGGAGGTGGAGCAGGATCCTGGACCCTTCAATGTTCCAGAAGGAGCCACTGTCGCTTTCAACTGCACTTACAGCAACAGTGCTTCTCAGTCTTTCTTCTGGTACAGACAGGATTGCAGGAAAGAACCTAAGTTGCTGATGTCCGTATACTCCAGTGGTAACGAAGATGGAAGGTTTACAGCACAGCTCAATAGAGCCAGCCAGTATATTTCCCTGCTCATCAGAGACTCCCAGCTCAGCGATTCAGCCACCTACCTCTGTGCAGTGAACACACAGTGCTCCCCAGACACCTGCAGTCTGTACCCAAACCTGCTGGGCCCCTGGAATGCCTGATGTGGAGTGGAGCTTAGACTGCAGGGCAGTAAAGTTCTCTTTGCTCTCTAGACTCAAGTTGAAATTCACAGTACTAGTATGGAGGACTGATTGATTAGGGAAGCATTATTATAATTCTGAAAATAATTGAGACCCTGAAGAAAAATGAAAGATACAGTCTTGGTCTGGTTAAAATATTTTCCTGTATTCTCTTTCTACTTTAGTTTTAAAATATATTTATGTTTCTTCTGGAGAGATTAAAAAATAAATTTTTTTGAGATCATTGACGAACCAGAAGGATTACATATTCATTTCATACATACATCACAATCTATGCCATAAGCATATCCATCATCTCTAAAAGTTTACTTCCTCCCTCCTGTTTTTTTAAATTTAGGTATGATTGATATACAGCAAGGTGCCTATATTACATAATGTATACATTTTAATGCCCACTCTAGTTTTATGCCATATCTATGCTTTATGAGATCGGTTTTATGATTCTTTTTATTTATATCAGGAAAACATTTTCACACAATAACAGATATTCACTCACTGTCCATAAGACATCTTATTCTTTCCCCATTTAGTTACCCAAGAAGTTTGACAGACATTGCTTTAGGAATGCAACAGAAAAACACAAATGCAAAATAAAAAAGATCAGCAAACTACTGTGAAAATCCTGTAAGTCATAAATTCTTTTTTTCTTTTATTATTATTATTATTATTATACATTAGCTTTTATGGTACATGTGCACAATGTGCAGGTAAGTTACATATGTATACATGTGCCATGCTGGTGCGCTGCACCCACCAACTCGTCATCTAGCATTAGGTATATCTCCCAGTGCTATCCCTCCCCCCTCCCCCCACCCCACAACAGTCCCCGAAGTGTGATGTTCCCCTTCTTGTGTCCATGTGTTCTCATTGTTCAATTCCCACCTATGAGTGAGAACATGCGGTGTTTGGTTTTTTGTCCTTGCGATAGTTTGCTAAGAATGATGGTTTCCAGCTTCATCCATGTCCCTACAAAGGACATGAACTCATCATTTTTTATGGCTGCATAGTATTCCATGGTGTATATGTGCCACATTTGCTTAATCTAGTCTATCATTGTTGGACATTTGGGTTGGTTCCAAGTCTTTGCTATTGTGAATAGTGCCACAATAAACATACGTGTGCATGTGTCTTTATAGCAGCATGATTTATAATCCTTTGGGTATATACCCAGTAATGGGATGGCTGGGTCGAATGGTATTTCTAGTTCTAGATCCCTGAGGAATGGCCACACTGACTTCCAAATGGTTGAACTAGTTTACAGTCCCACCAATAGTGTAAAAGTGTTCCTATTTCTCCACATCCTCTCCAGCACCTGTTGTTTCCTGACTTTTGAATGATTGCCATTCTAACTGGTGTGAGATGGTATCTCATTGTGGTTTTGATTTGCATTTCTCTGATGGCCAGTGATGGTGAGCATTTTTTCATGTGTTTTTTGGCTGCATAAATGTCTTCTTTTGAGAAGCGTCTGTCCATGTCCTTTGCCCACTTTTTGATGGGGTTGTTTGTTTTTTTCTTGTAAATTTGTTGGAGTTCATTGTAGATTCTGGATATTAGCCCTTTGTCAGATGAGTAGGTTGTGAAAATGTTCTCCCATTTTGTAGGTTGCCTGTTCACTCTGATGGTAGTTTCTTTTGCTGTGCAGAAGCTCTTTAGTTTAATTAGATCCCATTTGTCAATTTTGGCTTTTGTTGCCATTGCTTTTGGTGTTTTAGACATGAAGCCCTTGCCCATGCCTATGTCTTGAATGGTATTGCCTAGGTTTTCTTCTAGGGTTTTTATGGTTTTAGGTCTAACATTTAAGTCTTTTTTTAAAAAATTTATTATTATTATTATTATTATTATAATACTTTAGGTTTTATGGTACATGTGCACAATGTGCAGGTAAGTTACATATGTATACATGTGCCATGCTGGTGCGCTGCACCCACTAACTCGTCATCTAGCATGAGGTATATCTCCCAATGCTATCCCTCCCCCCTCCCCCCACCCCACAACAGTCCCCGAAGTGTGATGTTCCCCTTCCTGTGTCCATATGTTCTCATTGTTCAATTCCCACCTATGAGTGAGAATATGCGGTGTTTGGTTTTTTGTTCTTGCAATAGTTTACTGAGAATGATGATTTCCAACTTCATCCATGTCCCTACAAAGGACATGAACTCATCATTTTTTATGGCTGCATAGTATTCCATGGTGTATATGTGCCACATTTTCTTAATCCAGTCTATCATTGTTGGACATTTGGGTTGGTTCCAAGTCTTTGCTATTGTGAATAATGCCGCAATAAACATACGTGTGCATGTGTCTTTATAGCAGCATGATTTATAGTCCTTTGGGTATATACCCAGTAATGGGATGGCTGGGTTGAATGGAATTTCTAGTTCTAGATCCCTGAGGAATAGCCACACTGACTTCCACAATGGTTGAACTAGTTTACAGTCCCACCAACAGTGTAAAAGTGTTCCTATTTCTCCACATCCTCTCTGGCACCTGTTGTTTCCTGACTTTTTAATGATCGCCATTCTAACTGGTGTGAGATGGTATCTCATTGTGGTTTTGATTTGCATTTCTCTGATGGCCAGCGATGGTGAGCATTTTTTCATGTGTTTTTTGGCTGCATAAATGTCTTCTTTTGAGAAGTGTCTGTTCATGTCCTTTGCCCACTTTTTGATGGGGTTGTTTGTTTTTTTCTTGTAAATTTGTTGGAGTTCATTGTAGATTCTGGATATTAGCCCTTTGTCAGATGAGTAGGTTGTGAAAATGTTCTCCCATTTTGTAGGTTGCCTGTTCACTCTGATGGTAGTTTCCTTTGCTGTGCAGAAGCTCTTTAGTTTAATTAGATCCCATTTGTCAATTTTGGCTTTTGTTGCCATTGCTTTTGGTGTTTTAGACATTAAGTCCTTGTCCATGCCTATGTCCTGAATGGTAATGCCTAGGTTTTCTTCTAGGGTTTTTATGGTTTTAGGTCTAACATTTAAGTCTTTAATCCATCTTGAATTGATTTTTGTATAAGGTGTAAGGAAGGGATCCAGTTTCAGCTTTCTACATAGGGCTAGCCAGTTTTCCCAGCACCATTTATTAAATAGGGAATCCTTTCCCCATTGCTTGTTTTTCTCAGGTTTGTCAAAGATCAGATAGTTGTAGATATGTGGCATTATTTCTGATGGCTCTGTTCTGTTCCATTGATCTATATCTCTGTTTTGGTACCAGTACCATGCTGTTTTGGTTACTGTAGCCTTGTAGTATAGTTTGAAGTCAGGTAGTGTGATGCCTCCAGCTTTGTTCTTTTGGCTTAGGATTGACTTGGTGATGCGGGTTCTTTTTAGGTTCCATATGAACTTTAAAGTAGTTTTTTCCAATTCTGTGAAGAAAGTCATTGGTAGCTTGATGGGGATGGCATTTAATCTGTAAATTACCTTGGGAAGGATGGCCATTTTCACGACATTGATTCTTCCTACCCATGAGCATGGAATGTTCTTCCATTTGTGTGTGTCCTCTTTTATTTCCTTGAGCAGTGGTTTGTAGTTCTCCTTGAAGAGGTCCTTCACATCCCTTGCAAGTTGGATTCCTAGGTATTTTATTCTCTTTGAAGCAATTGTGAATGGGAATTCACTCATGATTTGGCTCTCTGTTTGTCTGTTATTGATGTATAAGAATGCTTGTGATTTTTGTACATTGATTTTGTATCCTGAGACTTTGCTGAAGTTGCTTATCAGCTTAAGGAGATTTTGGGCTGAGACAATGGGGTTTTCTAGATATACAATCATGTCGTCTGCAAACAGGGACAATTTGACTTCCTCTTTTCCTAATTGAATACCCTTGATTTCCTTCTCCTGCCTAATTGCCCTGGCCAGAACTTCCAACACTATGTTGAATAGGAGTGGTGAGAGAGGGCATCCCTGTCTTGTGCCAGTTTTCAAAGGGAATGCTTCCAGTTTTTGCCCATTCAGTATGATATTGGCTGTGGGTTTGTCATAGATAGCTCTTATTATTTTGAGATACGTCCCATCAATACCTAATTTATTGAGAGTTTTTAGCATGAAGGGTTGTTGAATTTTGTCAAAGGCCTTTTCTGCATCTATTGAGATAATCATGTGGTTTTTGTCTTTGGTTCTGTTTATATGCTGGATTACATTTATTGATTTGTGTATATTGAACCAGCCTTGCATCCCAGGGATGAAGTCCACTTCATTATGGTGGAGAAGTTTTTGATGTACTGCTGGATTCGGTTTGCCAGTATTTTATTGAGGATTTTTGCATCAATGTTCATCAAGGATGTTGGTCTAAAATTCTCTTTTTTGGTTGTGTCTCTGCCCAGCTTTGGTATCAGGATGATGCTGGCCTCATAAAATGAGTTAGGGAGGAGTCCCTCTTTTTCTATTGATTGGGATAGTTTCAGAAGGAATGGTACCAGTTCCTCCTTGTACCTCTGGTAGAATTCGGCTGTGAATCCATCTGGTCCTGGACTCTTTTTGGTTGGTAAGCTATTGATTATTGCCACAATTTCAGTTCCTGTTATTGGTCTATTCAGAGATTCAACTTCTTCTTGGTTTAGTCTTGGGAGGGTGTATGTGTCGAGGAATTTATCCATTTCTTCTAGATTTTCTAGTTTATTTGTGTAGAGGTGTTTGTAGTATACTCTGATGGTAGTTTGTATTTCTGTGGGATCAGCGGTGATATCCCCTTTATCATTTTTTATTGCATCTATTTGATTCTTCTCTCTTTTTTTATTATTCTTGCTAGCAGTCTATCAATTTTGTTGATCCTTTCAAAAAACCAGCTCCTGCATTCATTAATTTTTTGAAGGGTTTTTTGTGTCTCTATTTCCTTCAGTTCTGCTCTGATTTTAGTTATTTCTTGCCTTCTGCTAGCTTTTGAATGTGTTTGCTCTTGCTTTTCTAGTTATTTTAATTGTGATGTTAGGGTGTCAATTTTGGATCTTTCCTGCTTTCTCTTGTGGGCATTTAGTGCTATAAATTTCCCTCTACACACTGCTTTGAATGCATCCCAGAGATTCTGGTATGTTGTGTCTTGGTTCTCATTGGTTTCAAAGAACATCTTTATTTCTGCCTTCATTTCGTGATGTACCCAGTAGTCATTCAGGAGCAGGTTGTTCAGTTTCCATGTAGTTGAGCATTTTTGAGTGAGATTCTTAATCCTGAGTTCTAGCTTGATTGCACTGTGATCTGAGAGATAGTTTGTTATAATTTCTGTTCTTTTACATTTATTGAGGAGAGCTTTACTTCCGAGTATGTGGTCAATTTTGGAATAGGTGTGGTGTGGTGCTGAAAAAAATGTATATTCTGTTGATTTGGTGTGGAGAGTTCTGTAGATGTCTATTAGGTCCACTTGGTGCAGAGGTGAGTGCAATTTCTGGGTATCCCTGTTGACTTTCTGTCTCGTTGATCTGTCTAATGTTGAGAGTGGGGTGTTAAATTCTCCCATTATTTTTGTGTGGGAGTCTAAGTCTCTTTGTACGTCACTCAGGACTTGCTTTATGAATCTGGATGCTCCTGTATTGGGTGCATATATATTTAGGATAGTTAGCTCTTCTTGTTGAATTAATCCCTTTACCATTATGTAATGGCCTTCTTTGTCTCTTTTGATCTTTGTTGGTTTAAAGTCTGTTTTTATCAGAGACTAGGATTGCAACCCCTGCCTTTTTTTGCTTTCCATTTGCTTGGTAGTTCTTCCTCCATCCTTTTATTTTGAGCCTATGTGTGTCTCTGCACGTGAGTTGGGTTTCCTGAATACAGCACACTGATGGGTCTTGAGTGTTTATCCAATTTGCCAGTCTGTGTCTTTTAATTGGAGCATTTAGTCCATTTACATTTAAAGTTAATATTGTTATGTGTGAGTTTGATCCTGTCATTATGATGTTAGCTGGTTATTTTGCTCATTAGTTGATGCAGTCTCTTCCTAGTCTCGATGGTCTTTACATTTTGGCATGATTTTGCAGTGGCTGATACCAGTTGTGCCTTTCCATGTTTAGCACTTCCTTCAGGAGCTCTTTTAGGGCAGGCCTGGTGGTGACAAAATCTCTCAGCATTTGCTTGTCTGTAGAGGATTTTATTTCTCCTTCACTTATGAAGCTTAGTTTGGCAGGATATGAAATTCTGGGTTGAAAATTCTTTTCTTTAAGAATGTTGAATATTGGCCCCCACTCTCTTCTGGCTTGTAGGGTTTCTGCCGAGAGATTCGCTGTTAGTCTGATGGGCTTCCCTTTGATGGTATCCCGACCTTTCTCTCTGGCTGCCCTTAACATTTTTTCCTTCATTTCAACTTTGGTGAATCTGACAATTATGTGTCTTGGAGTTGCTCTTCTCAAGGAGTATCTTTGTGGCGTTCTCTGTATTTCCTGAATCTGAATGTTGGCCTGCCTTGCTAGATTGGGGAAGTTCTCCTGGATAATATCCTGCAGAGTGTTTTCCAACTTGTTTCCATTCTCCCCGTCACTTTCAGGTACACCAATCAGATGTAGATTTGGTCTTTTCACATAGTCTCACATTTCTTGGAGGCTTTGCTCATTTCTTTTTATTCTTTTTTCTCTAAACTTCCCTTCTCACTTCATTTCATTCATTTCATCCATTTCATCTTCCAGGGCTGATACCCTTTCTTCCATTTGATCGCATCGGCTCCTGAGGCTTCTGCATTCTTCACGTAGTTCTCGAGCCTTGGTTTTCAGCTCCATCAGCTCCTTTAAGCACTTCTCTGTATTGGTTATTCTAGTTATACATTCTTCTAAATTTTTTTCTAAGTTTTCAACTTCTTTGCCTTTGGTTTGAATATCCTCCCGTAGCTCGGAGTAACTTGATCGTCTGAAGCCTTCTTCTCTCAGCTCGTCGAAGTCATTCTCCATCAAGCTTTGTTCCGCTGCTGGTGAGGAACTGCGTTCCTTTGGAGGAGGAGAGATACTCTGCTTTTTAGAGTTTCCAGTTTTTCTGCTCTGTTTTTTCCCCATCTTTGTGGTTTTATCTACTTTTGGTCTTTGATGATGGTGATGTATAGATGTGTTTTTGGTGTGGATATCCTTCCTGTTAGTTTTCCTTCTAACAGACAGGACCCTTAGCTGCAGGTCTGTTGGAGTACCTGCCCGGCCGTATGAGGTGTCAGTCTGCCCCTGCTGGGGGGTGCCTCCCATTTAGGCTGCTCGGGGGTCACGGGTCAGGGACCCACTTGAGGAGGCAGTCAGCCCGTTCTCAGATCTCCAGCTGCGTGCTGGGAGAACCACTGCTCTCCTCAAAGCTGTCAGACAGGGACATTTAAGTCTGCAGAGGTTACTGCTGTCTTTTTGTTTGTCTGTGCCCTGCCCCCAGAGGTGGAGCCTACAGAGGCAGGCAGGCCTCCTTGAGCTGTGGTGGGCTCCACCCAGTTCAAGCTTCCAGGCTGCTTTGTTTACCTAAGCGAGCCTGGGCAATGGCGGGCGCCCCTGCCCCAGCCTCGCTGCTGCTTGCCTTGCTGTTTGATCTCGGACTGCTGTGCTAGCAATCAGCGAGACTCTGTGGGCGTAGGACCCTCTGAGCCAGGTGCAGGCTATAATCTCCTGGAGCACCGTTTCCTAAGCCCGTCGGAAAAGCACAGTATTCGGGTGGGAGTGGTTCGATTTTCCAGGTGCCGTCTGTCACCCCTGGAAAGGGAACTCCCTGACCCCTTGCGCTTCCCGAGTGAGGCAATGCCTCACCCCTGTTTCAGCTGGCGCACGGTGCGCTCACCCACTGACCTGCGCCCACTGTCTGGCACTCCCTAGTGAGATGAACACGGTACCTCAGATGGAAATTCAGAAATCATCCGTCTTCTGCGTCGCTCATGCTGGGAGCTGTAGACCGGAGCTGTTCCTATTCGGCCATCTTGGCTCCTCCTCCATAAATTCTTTTAGTTATAGAACCCTCATCCCATCTCCAGCCTTAGCTGCAGCTCCACTCCTGAGTTATATAAGGGCACATTTGATGAGTAGATGGCAGAACTAGAGGGAGAGGGTGAGAACTGGTTAAAAAAAAGCCTAGATATTTGCAGAGATTGAAGATTAGAGAGGGTCTATATTGCCATTTTGGGGTAAAGTCTGAATTGAACTCAAAACCTTGTGGAAGAGTATGTTGATTCCTATGTAACTGACTGTGGCTTGGAGATGGTAGGGAGTCTTAGCCCTAGTCACAGCATGTTATATACCCACAGCCCCTGCTGGAATGACTTAAAATTTATTGAGAGGATCTCTAAGTATCTAAAAGAAGTCTAGACACCAAGAGGCTTTGTTATGATGAACAAAGACCTGTTTAAATTAATGACCAGAGACCATACAGTATTGAGCATGTTTCAGCAAATGTTGGAGGAGAGTTGGAAACACTGAAGAGCATACAAATGCCTCCCTCTTCTGACTACCTAGCAATACACATTTGCCCTGCAATATATACTATGTTTGGGCAAAATATTTGTGCCTGATGAAAAGAAGGCTTTTTAGTAGATATTAAGTTGAATTACAGGAAAAAACTTTGAACATCACTTTATTATAAAAGTGAAGTTGTAGTCTGTTGGACATGATATCGTTTATGTAGTCCTCAAAGTGGGAAAGTTTAGAAATGGAGAGTTAAGATTTCTGTCCAGGGTTGTTCCCATAGTCACTGATGAAAAGGATGCAACTCAATCCAAATTTGCTTCAAATTCTTAATCTGAAGAATGAAAGACTGAAGAAATCTTTCCAAGCCTTGGAAGAAAGATTTGAAAGGCAGTAAGGAAGAGCAGAAAGTTGTACCAGAATCAAGATACTTAAATTTTAATTCCACATTTGTTATTTACCTTTTGGCTTCCTGGCATTCTGGAAAGAACCTGGGTTGTGTTTTTTGTTTGAATATTTATGTTACTAATGGTCCATTTATAAGGCTATGTATTGTATATATTTCAGGATTTGTTTCAGTATTAAATGAGATAACATACTGCCTTGGGATGAGTTCCTTAAAAGTAGAGACTGCAGTTGGAATTCTTTCTCTGTAATTGATTGAGGAAACCAGGTTGAGACAGGGGGAAAGACTAAGCATGGACTTGGTCCAGCAGGAGTCTTGATCCCACCTGATCTCATGGGGAGCTCTGGAGAGTGAACTGCATCACAGGGGTGATCCCTCCCACCCTGAGGCAAGGGAGCCAGACTGCCCTGACCTATTGTGGGTAAGAATAAAGTCATAATTGGCTGCAGTGTTTCTTGGGGTAGAGGTATATGCTACTGGACAATGGTGGCTCTCATTGGCAGAGATCAACTTTCTAGGGAAAGGAGCAACTGTGAGCCAAGAGTAGCCAACACTCACAGTAGCGGGGGATGGCTACAATGTCCTGGGAAAGAGATCTAGGCTGGGGACCAGCAGTGTTCATTATTATCATGGAACTTGCCTGGTATGTGGGCAGCATTCAAGAAATAATAAACTTTAATTATATTCTGAATTTTAATTTCTCTCCCCTTTTGAAGGCGTTTATACAGCTGGCCTTACCAATTTTGAGGAGTTGAAATAATGTAAGTTAAAGGGCTTGTTAACAGAAACCATCTAAATAAATATAAAAAACAGATAAAAGGAAAAATTTTTTCAAAGCTAAAATTCAGAAATTTTTAAAAGAGTAGTGACCAGAGAACCAGTCTACTATCTTAGTTGCTTTTGGGAATGATGAGATAACATTCTATCCATCACTTTCTATCCAGGTAGCAATGATTCTGATGATTTACAGTTCATGACTCTGGGCTTCCATGTGTAGACAGAACAACAGAGATACCGTCTATGTTTATACATGATTAATGCTATTTTGTTATTAATTTGTATTTAAGAATGAAGGACTGGGTAGCTGGATGGACTCCTTATGTCTTTGCGTCCATGTTCCCCACAAGGTTTCTTCTTGAATGGGTTGTCTGGCCAGTAGTGTGGGTATGTGGGTCTGTCATATGAATTGACAGGTTTCTTTCTAGGATGAATGAGGAGGGAACTGGTAATTAAGTTGCTTCTCTTTGTTCCCTGAACCTAATATCACTGGAAATGGCCTAATTCTATTAATTACTCATAATAAAAACTGAAACTGTCCCAGATGGCTCAAGTAAACTCTCATGAAGATTACATGCCCCAAGTTGGCTTCATATGCTTCTCACACACAAATACAGAAGCAGGTTGGTGAGAACAAAGAGAGGCTAGTGCAGGCATTCCACATGTGGACCTTCTACGTTCTCTTGTGTTCTGTTCCTCTCACACTTCATCACCTGCTCTCTTTCTCAACCCAGAACCTCTCCAGGGTCCCACCCAGTAGGTTTCCTTCACTCACATTTCCACTGTAATCTTCTCACAGTTCATTCTGGCCTGGACTTTTTCCCTCTCTGTTTTATCCATCAGTGTGTTTGCATCCACTTTTTATCTACCTCATGGGAATTGTGATCTCTTTCATCTTTTTATTAGTTTTATTATTAATGGATTCAGGTCATTCTATTTATAGTTTTACATTTCATTTCAGTGGGAATTTTAGAGAGTTAAGAGGACAGCGCATATGTTTAGTTTGAAGTTTTGTTTCAGAACCCCACTCTAGTAACATTTAAATTTTTAAGCTGACTATATAATTTTGTCTTACACGTGATGAAAAATTTATAGGCAGAATCAAGAAATGGATCAGAAGCCCAAGGGAAAACTGATTTCAGGCTGGTACAAGTCAATGGAGTATTCAGAAAGCAGTTTTTGTTCTGACTTTGTAAAATCCCATTTTACCTGAGATTTTTCTCCTTATTGGGTTATTTCATTTTTAGGATCCAGTGATCTCTATGCTACAATAGACTGGGTGGGGAAGGCTTTTTGCTCAAAAGCTTCATTTTATTATTGGGGCACACAGCAGTCTGTTCTTGTTTGCTATGCCTTGTCTCCCAGCCACATGGCACTGCTGTTTGCTTAGCTCTGTTGAGCATCACCATCAATATCTCTCACCATTTCTACACCTCTCACAGGTTCCTCTCGTTTCTGGTCTGCTGCTTGCACTCCTTCCACCTGTATTGCATTCACGTAGGTTTACTTTTAAAAAATCTCTTTATCTATTTTGATAATCACTTATTTATATGTTATATTTTCTTCCACTTATCATTCTGTTCAAGTTTCTTTATACATGGAGAAACTTAATTGTGGAGATAGAAAAACTGCATTAATTTTTTTTAGTGTCAGATTCTCATAATTTGGCACAATATATCAGTCTATTCTGAACACTGACAGTTGGAATAGGACTCTGACTTTCTCTTTTTAAATATAAGTTATCTAAATTATTTTCTCCTAGGTTCACAAATATTAAACTTGTTGACCTGAAATTAGGAAGGCTTTTCCACACTTTCCACTTGACAAAGAAAATTCTTGCCTTTAATTGTTTGCTTTGATTAATTAATGATATGTGATTAATTAATGATATGTAATTAATGATATGTGACTTTAAGTATGAGTCTCTGATCTAATTTATTTTTTAAAGAGTCAAATAAAGGAATAATCTCTTTCACCCACTGTAATGCTCACATCCAGCTGCACAGGGCCATATGAAGCTCAGCCCAGACTGAGGCAGCTGATCACCACCCCTCTTCTTGATGAACGGCTTTACTAATATAGAGTGTCTCAATGGTTTTTCAAAGTCTACAACGTTGTCTTCTGTGACTAATTTCTCAGGGAAGTAAATTACTCTTCTATTTCTACATAATTCTCATTTCTCATGTATTTAAAATTAAAACCATATACTCTACGGAAGGTGACGTCATCACAGATTCGGGAAGAAAAACACTTTCTGTTAGTTTTGATATCACATATCTCAAATGAGAAGGAAACAGTTCACTTCCTTGGATCTGTGGTTCCACTTGTGCCCTCCAGGGGACGACGTTGCACTAAGGAGGCATCTGTGTTCATTGCCGACCATCCTCATCCACTGAGCCTCCTCCCTGCAGCTGGCTGATGTAGGTCACTGATGTCTGTGTAGATAGGGAGCTGTGATGAGAACAAGAGGCCAGACCACATCCAGACTCCTTAAGGGAAGGCCTATTTCTGTTTTGGAAACTTTTCAAAGTCAGGGACTTGTCCAATCCAACCTCCCCACTGCTCCTAGCTCCTGAGGCTCAGGACCCTTGGCTTCTCTCCTTCCTGCTCAGGGTCCTGCAGCATTGCCTCTGCTCAGCCATGCTCTTGCTGCTCGTCCCGGTGCTCCAGGTGATTTTTACCCTGGGTGAGTAACATTCCATTCCTTTTCCTCCTTTTGTAAATGTGACTGTGTTGTAATTGCCTCTAAATAGACTTCTTAGGGAAGTCCGCGCTGCTTTTACTTACACAGCATTGGTGTTGCAGGAGGAACCAGAGCCCAGTCGGTGACCCAGCTTGACAGCCACGTCCCTGTTTCTGAAGGAACGCCGGTGCTGCTGAGGTGCAACTACTCATCGTCTTATTCACCATCTCTCTTCTGGTATGTGCAACACCCCAACCAAGGACTCCAGCTTCTCCTGAAGTATTTATCAGGACCCACCGTGGTTAAAGGCATCAACGGTTTTGAGGCTGAGTTTAAAAAGAGTGAAACCTCCTTCCACCTGACAAAATCCTCAGCCCATGTGAGCGACGCGGCTGAGTACTTCTGTGCTATGAGTGACACAGTGCTTGAGACTGCAGGAGAGCTGAACACAAACCTCCTGAGATGCTGAGACTTTCTGTGACTCAAGAACTCAACCTTGAAGTCTGTCTTGTAATATTAAATAGCCATTCCAAGTTTCTGATGCTTATTGATGTATGCTGTATCTTTTTCATCTATTTATTTTTAAACTATCTATACTTTAAATTTAAAGTGTGTTTCCTTTAGGTAGCTTTATATATAGGGTCTTTCTATTCACTATGTCAATCTCTGGTTTTGCATTGGCAAGTTTAGATAATTATAATTTAATGTATATTGATGAAATTGGATTTTAGTATACTATGTTATTATTGTGTTTTTTTCCACCCTTATTTATTTTTTGTTGTTCTTTTTTTTTACTGACACTTTTTGGATTATTTGAATATTTTTAACACTATTTTTATCTATGGACTTCTTTGGTTATATTTCCATATGTTTTGAGTGGTTGCTCTGGAGATTATAATACATATGACTAACTCTCCAGGGTCTTCTGTGATGTTGTACCTCTTTATGTAAAATGTAGAAATTTTTGTATAATATGTCTCTTTATTATACAATAATAATTGTCTCTTCAACAAACACTGAAGTTTGTTGTAGTAGTTCATGTATATTAAAGCTACATATATTGGAAACCTCACCATATAATGGTACAATTTTCATTTTAAATAATTGTATGGACTGTATAAGACTCACTAGGAATAATAATAAATATTTCGTGTTTAACAGCTGTTTACTAACTCAGGTATCCTTCCTTTGTTTCTAACGTAAGTTTTCCTCTGATACCAGGAGATGTGTTTGAAATGATGTCATTCCCTTCAAACTTAAAAAATTCCGTTTAACAGTTTTTCTAGAGTAAGTTTGCTGGTAATTGTATTTTTTAGTCATTTGTTTTCTGAAGATGTCTTTATTCTTAATTTGCCCTTTATTTGTGGAAGATATTTTTCTGGGTCTGTAATTCCGTGCCAACCATTTCCCCCCCTCACTTTGAAGATACTGTTTCATTGTCTGTTGGTCTCCATGTTTTCTGGTTAGGAATCTATGGTCATTCAAGTAATTGTTCCCCAGTGATATAAATATGTTGTTTTTCTCTAGCTGCTTCACATATATGCTATTTGTACACACACATACACACAAGTAAAATCATATCATTTTTTGTTGTCTTCAGTTTAATTATGATGTTTACATGTGGTTCCCTTTAATTTTTTCCTGTTTGGGGCTTAAATTCATAAGTTTGTCTTTCTTTGAATTTGGTAAGCTTTTGGCCATTCTTTTTTCAAATATGTTTTCTGGCCTAATCTCTTTCTCTTTGCCTTCTAGGACTCCAATTAGTTACAACTTAGACTTTAGGACACTTTCCCACTAGCTCTCCATAGCTCTATTTTTTTTTCTTTCAAATTTTTTCTTGATTTTAAGGTCTGCCTCTACTCACTAGATGCCTGTAGTGTTACATACCCCACGCTGTGACAACTAAATTTGTATCTAGATTTGTCAAATATCTCCTGAGGGTAGCAAAGTCAAAATTAGTTAGGTTAGATAATCAATACTGATCTATTTTCAAGTTTGTTATTCTTTTCTCTATCATCTTCATTTTGCTACTGAGACCTTACTGTGAGATTTTCATTTTGGATATTGTATTTCTCAGTTCTAAAATTTCCTTTTTTTTTTTTTGAGATGGAGTCTCGCCCTGTCATCCAGGCTGGAGTGCAATGGCATGATCTCGGCTCAGTGCAACCTCCACTTCCCGGGTTCAAGCCATTTTCCTGCCTCAGCCTCTTGAGTAGCTGGGATTACAGTCGCGTGCCACCATCTCGGGTATTTTTTTTTGTTATCTTTAGTAGAGATGGGGTTTCAACATGTTGGCCAGGCTGGTCTCGAACTCCTGGCGTCGTGATGCGCCTACCTTGGCCTCCCAGAGTGCTGGGATTACCCATGAGCCACCATGCCTGGCCTAAAATTTCCCTTTTTTAACTTTGTGGTACACAATCAAAGAGCTACTTTAACGTCTTTTTCTATTACTTCTAGCATTTTAGTCATCTTGACCTTTCATCTGTTGATCTTTTACTTAAATATTAGTCCACTTTTCTGATCCTTTGTATGTCCAATAATTTTGAAATGCATCTTAAACATTTTAAATGTTAAGTGTGTAGACTCTGTTTTCTTCTTCTCCTTCTCATCCTTATTCTTCTTTACAAAGCATTCCTCTGAAGAATTTTGATGCTTTTGCTTTGGCAGGAAATCAACCTACTTTGGTTCATACTGTAAGTTTTCTCTCCTCTTTTGTGGAATTTGGTAGCTCAAAATCTCAGTTCAGTTCTCTAATCATTTGCAATGTTGGTTTGGATTTATCCAAGTCATGTGTAGCTTAGGGATTAGTGTGAAACCTGTTTGGGTGGCTCAAATCTCAGGTCAGCCCTGAGCTCTCTGCTACATTGGTTTTTTTTTGTCCTGCATCAGTGGCACTCAGGAGGTAGTCTGAGACTGAAATAGTGGTTCAAATATCAGTTAAATAACCCAAGCTTTGTTGATCTGGTTTGAGTCAGTCCCAGGTATATGTAGCTTTGGGATTAGCCTGAGACTTGAGCTGTTTTCCATCTCTTCCCTGGGGTCTCTCTTTTCTAGCCTGGCCCACAGAAGCAGAAAGATTGTGCCTCTTTCAGAGTTTTGGTCTCCTATACCATTGTTATTGCCACCCTGCCATACACCAGGGGCCTTTCTAACGGCAAAGCTAAGAGAGAAAAACAGGAAAAAATATGAAATTCATGCCTGTGCAACAGCAAAAGAAACTACCATCAGAGTGAACAGGCAACCTACAAAATGGGAGAAAATTTTTGCAATCTGCTTATCTGACAAAGGACTGATATCCAGAATCTATAATGAACTCAAACAAATTTACAAGAAAAAAACAAACAACCACATCAACAAGTGGGCAAAGGATATGAACAGACACTTCTCAAAAGAAGACATTTATGCAGCCAAAAGACACATGAAAAAATGCTCATCATCACTGGCCATCAGGGAAATGCAAATCAAAACCACAATGAGATACCATCTCACACCAGTTAGAATGGCAATCATTAAAAAGTCAGGAAACAACAGGTGCTGGAGAGGATGTGGAGAAATAGGAACACTTTTACACTGTTGGTGGGACTGTAAACTAGTTCAACCCTTGTGGAAGTCAGTGTGGCGATTCCTCAGGGATCTAGAACTAGAAATACCATTTGACCCAGCCATCCCATTACTGGGTATATACCCAAAGGATTATAAATCATGCTGCAATAAAAACACATGCACACAAATGTTTATTGTGCCATGATTCACAATAGCAAAGACTTGGAACCAGACAATGTCCAACAATGATAGACTGGATTAAGAAAATGTGGCACATATACACCATGGAATACTGTGCAGCCATAAAAAATGATGAGTTCATGTCCTTTGTAGGGACATGGATGAAGCTGGAAACCATCATTCTCAGCAAACTATCGCAAGGACAAAAAACCAAACACCGCATGTTCTCACTCATAGGTGGGAATTGAACAATGAGAACACATGGACACAGGAAGGGGAACATCACACATGGGGGCCTGTTGTGGGTGGGGGGAGGGGGGAGGGATAGCATTAGGAGATATATCTAATGTTAAATAACGAGTTAATGGGTGCAGCACACCAACATGACACATGTTTACATATGTAACTAACCTGCACGTTGTGCACATGTACCCTAGAACTTAAAGTATAATAAAAACAAACAAACACAAAAAAGACAAGCTGTACAGGCAGTAACAAATGAATCAAGAACCCAAGGAGAGAACTGGCCACGTGCTCCTGGAATCAAAGAAAAGAAGCATTCTGACTCCCTAAAAGATTCCCACTGGCCACAGAGAATGTGTTGAATTTCTCTTTTCTCTTGTTTTCAGAGAATGCTTGTTTGGTGTTGGTGTATTTCCTTCAGCGCCAGAGGTTTCTGTAGTTGTGTTTCCCTTAGCTCTAGGGGCAAAGCCTTCCCATCCTGAGTTACACCTTGTCATTAGTCATATAGAGGCAGCACTCCCATTTTACGTTTCCTGTCTTTTACTCTATGGCTGCACAAGCATCGTCCAAGGGTAATATCTCTATCATCCTCCATCACCAACAAGGCAACTCTGAACCATCAAAAACTCATTCTGAGGCAGCTAGTCTGCGTCCAAGGATTCTCAGAAACACAGCTTAATTCTGACATATTTTTAAAACCTGATTTCTCAATGAGGTAACGTATTACTCTATTTTTACATGACATCTTATTGCTAATGGACTCTAGGCCTAAAACACCGTCATAGACTTGGGCAGGAAGAAACACTTGGTGTGGATGTTTTGATACATCTCAGAAATTAGGAGAAACGCTAATGAGCTCTCTCTGCTAAACTGGTTCTGCACTTGGCCTCCAGAGGGCGATGCTGCACAAACTGGAGCTTTTGTTTCCGTTGAAGATCAATCCACTGCTCAGTTTCTTCTTCCTGCAGCTGGTTGAGTTCTTTCCAGACAGAGACAAGTGACAAGAATCAGAGGTTTAAAAAACAACCAGATTCATCTCAGCAGCTTTTGTAGTTTTAAATAAGCAAGGAGTTTCTCCAGCGAAACTTCCTCACACCTCTTGTTCTTGGTCTCTTCAGACATTTTCCTTCCTGTTCTCTGGAGATCTTGCAGAAAAGAGCCTGCAGTGTTTCCCTTGCTCAGCCATGCTCCTGGTGCTCATCCCACTGCTGGGGATACATTTTGTCCTGAGTGAGTAAAATTTCTTTATGGTCTCTAGTTCCACAGGTTCTGACTAGAAATGCTTACTTTTTATACTGAGTCTGCACTGCTTTCACTGATAGTACGTTGTTTTTCCAGGAACTGCCAGAGCCCAGTCAGTGACCCAGCCTGACATCCACATCACTGTTTCTGAAGGAACCTCACTGGAGTTGAGATGTAACTATTCCTATGGGGCAACACTTTCTCTCTTCTGGTATGTCCAGTTCCCCGGCCAAGGCCTCCAGCTGCTCCTGAAGTACTTTTCAGGAGAAACTCTGGTTCAAGGCATTAAAAGCTTTGAGGCTGAATTTAAGAGGAGTCAATCTTCCTTCAATCTGAGGAAATCCTCTGTGCATTGGAGTGATGCTGCTGAGTTCTTCTGTGCTGCAGGGGGAGCTGAACACAAACTGCCTGTGCTAGAGAAGTTTTCAGAATCTCAGTATATCTTTCTTTTTTTTTTTTTTTTTTTTTTTTTTTTTTTTTTTCTTTTATTATTATTATTATTATTATCATCATTATCATACTTTAGGTTTTATGGTACATGTGCGCAATGTGCAGGTAAGTTACATATGTATACATGTGCCATGCTGGTGCGCTGCACCCACCAACTTGTCATCTAGCATTAGGTATATCTCCCAATGCTATCCCTCCCCCCTCCCCCCACCCCACAACAGTCCCCGAAGTGTGATGTTCCCCTTCCTGTGTCCATGTGTTCTCATTGTTCAATTCCCACCTATGAGTGAGAATATGCGGTGTTTGGTTTTTTGTTCTTGCGATAGTTTACTGAGAATGATGATTTCCAATTTCATCCATGTCCCTACAAAGGACGTGAACTCATCATTTTTTATGGCTGCATAGTATTCCATGGTGTATATGTGCCACATTTTCTTAATCCAGTCTATCATTGTTGGACATTTGGGTTGGTTCCAAGTCTTTGCTATTGTGAATAATGCGGCAATAAACATACGTGTGCATGTGTCTTTATAGCAGCATGATTTATAGTCCTTTGGGTATATACCCAGTAATGGGATGGCTGGGTCGAATGGAATTTCTAGTTCTAGATCCCTGAGGAATCGCCACACTGACTTCCACAAGGGTTGAACTAGTTTACAGTCCCACCAACAGTGTAAAAGTGTTCCTATTTCTCCACATCCTCTCCAGCACCTGTTGTTTCCTGACTTTTTAATGATTGCCATTCTAACTGGTGTGAGATGGTATCTCATTGTGGTTTTGATTTGCATTTCTCTGATGGCCAGTGATGGTGAGCATTTTTTCATGTGTTTTTTGGCTGCATAAATGTCTTCTTTTGAGAAGTGTCTGTTCATGTCCTTCGCCCACTTTTTGATGGGGTTGTTTGTTTTTTTCTTGTAAATTTGTTGGAGTTCATTGTAGATTCTGGATATTAGCCCTTTGTCAGATGAGTAGGTTGCGAAAATGTTCTCCCATTTTGTAGGTTGCCTGTTCACTCTGATGGTAGTTTCCTTTGCTGTGCAGAAGCTCTTTAGTTTAATTAGATCCCATTTGTCAATTTTGGCTTTTGTTGCCATTGCTTTTGGTGTTTTAGACATGAAGTCCTTGCCCATGCCTATGTCCTGAATGGTAATGCCTAGGTTTTCTTCTAGGGTTTTTATGGTTTTAGGTCTAACATTTAAGTCTTTAATCCATCTTGAATTGATTTTTGTATAAGGTGTAAGGAAGGGATCCAGTTTCAGCTTTCTACATATGGCTAGCCAGTTTTCCCAGCACCATTTATTAAATAGGGAATCCTTTCCCCATTTCTTGTTTTTGTCAGGTTTGTCAAAGATCAGATAGTTGTAGATATGTGGCATTATTTCTGATGGCTCTGTTCTGTTCCATTGATCTATATCTCTGTTTTGGTACCAGTACCATGCTGTTTTGGTTACTGTAGCCTTGTAGTATAGTTTGAAGTCAGGTAGTGTGATGCCTCCAGCTTTGTTCTTTTGGCTTAGGATTGACTTGGCGATGCGGGCTCTTTTTTGGTTCCATATGAACTTTAAAGTAGTTTTTTCCAATTCTGTGAAGAAAGTCATTGGTAGCTTGATGGGGATGGCATTGAATCTGTAAATTACCTTGGGAAGGATGGCCATTTTCATGATATTGATTCTTCCTACCCATGAGCATGGAATGTTCTTCCATTTGTTTGTATCCTCTTTTATTTCCTTGAGCAGTGGTTTGTAGTTCTCCTTGAAGAGGTCTTTCACATCCCTTGTAAGTTGGATTCCTAGGTATTTTATTCTCTTTGAAGCAATTGTGAATGGGAGTTCACTCATGATTTGGCTCTCTGTTTGTCTGTTATTGATGTATAAGAATGCTTGTGATTTTTGCACATTGATTTTGTATCCTGAGACTTTGCTGAAGTTGCTTATCAGCTTAAGGAGATTTTGGGCTGAGACAATGGGGTTTTCTAGATATACTATCATGTCATCTGCAAACAAGGACAATTTGACTTCCTCTTTTCCTAATTGAATACCCTTGATTTCCTTCTCCTGCCTAATTGCCCTGGCCAGAACTTCCAACACTATGTTGAATAGAAGTGGCGAGAGAGGGCATCCCTGTCTTGTGCCAGTTTTCAAAGGGAATGCTTCCAGTTTTTGCCCATTCAGTACGATATTGGCTGTGGGTTTGTCATAAATAGCTCTTATTATTTTGAGATACGTCCCATCAATTCCTAATTTATTGAGAGTTTTTAGCATGAAGGGTTGTTGAATTTTGTCAAAGGCCTTTTCTGCATCTATTGAGATAATCATGTGGTTTTTGTCTTTGGTTCTGTTTATATGCTGGATTACATTTATTGATTTGCGTATATTGAACCAGCCTTGCATCCCAGGGATGAAGCCCACTTGATCATGGTGGATAAGCTTTTTGATGTGCTGCTGGATTCTGTTTGCCAGTATCTTATTGAGGATTTTTGCATCAATGTTCATCAAGGATATTGGTCTAAAATTCTCTTTTTTTGTTGTGTCTCTGCCAGGCTTTGGTATCAGGATGATGCTGGCCTCATAAAATGAGTTAGGGAGGATTCCCTCTTTTTCTATTGATTGGAATAGTTTCAGAAGGAATGGTACCAGCTCCTCCTTGTACCTCTGGTAGAATTCGGCTGTGAACCCATCTGGTCCTGGACTTTTTTTGGTTGGTAAGCTATTGATTATTGCCACAATTTCAGCTCCTGTTATTGGTCTATTCAGAGATTCAACTTCTTCCTGGTTTAGTCTTGGGAGGGTGTATGTGTTGAGGAATTTATCCATTTCCTCTAGATTTTCTAGTTTATTTGCATAGAGGTGTTTGTAATATTCTCTGATGGTAGTTTGTATTTCTGTGGGATCGGTGGTGATATCCCCTTTATCATTTTTTATTGCATCTATTTGATTCTTCTCTCTTTTTTTCTTTATTAATCTTGCTAGCGGTCTATCAATTTTGTTGATCCTTTCAAAAAACCAGCTCCTGGATTCATTGATTTTTTGAAGGGTTTTTTGTGTCTCTATTTCCTTCAGTTCTGCTCTGATTTTAGTTATTTCTTGCCTTCTGCTAGCTTTTGAATGTGTTTGCTCTTCCTTTTCTAGTTCTTTTAATTGTGATGTTAGGGTGTCAATTTTGGATCTTTCCTGCTTTCTCTTGTGGGCATTTAGTGCTATAAATTTCCCTCTACACACTGCTTTGAATGCGTCCCAGAGATTCTGGTATGTTGTGTCTTGGTTCTCGTTGGTTTCAAAGAACATCTTTATTTCTGCCTTCATTTCGTGATGTACCCAGTAGTCATTCAGGAGCAGGTTGTTCAGTTTCCACGTAGTTGAGTGGTTTTGAGTGAGATTCTTAATCCTCAGTTCTAGCTTGATTGCACTGTGATCTGAGAGACAGTTTGTTACAATTTCTGTTCTTTTACATTTATTGAGGAGAGCTTTACTTCCAAGTATATGGTCAATTTTGGAATAGGTGTGGTGTGGTGCTGAAAAAAATGTATATTCTGTTGATTTGGGGTGGAGAGTTCTGTAGATGTCTATTAGGTCCGCTTGGTGCAGAGCTGAGTTTAATTCCTGGGTATCCTTGTTGACTTTCTGTCTCGTTGATCTGTCTAATGTTGACAGTGGTGTGTTAAAGTCTCCCATTATTAATGTGTGGGAGTCTAAGTCTCTTTGTAGGTCACTCAGGACTTGCTTTATGAATCTGGGTGCTCCTGTATTGGGTGCATATATATTTAGGATAGTTAGCTCTTCTTGTTGAATTAATCCCTTTACCATTATGTAATGGCCTTCTTTGTCTCTTTTGATCTTTGTTGGTTTAAAGTCTGTTTTATCAGAGACTAGGATTGCAACCCCTGCCTTTTTTTGTTTTCCATTTGCTTGGTAGATCTTCCTCCATCCTTTTATTTTGAGCCTATGTGTGTCTCTGCACGTGAGATGGGTTTCCTGAATACAGCACACTGATGGGTCTTGAGTCTTTATCCAATTTGCCAGTCTGTGTCTTTTAATTGGAGCATTTAGTCCATTTACATTTAAAGTTAATATTGTTATGTGTGAATCTGATCCTGCCATTATGATGTTAGCTGGATATTTTTCTCGTTAGTTGATGCAGTCTCTTCCTAGTCTCGATGGTCTTTACATTTCGGTATGATTTTGCAGTGGCTGGTACCGGTTGTGCCTTTCCATGTTTAGCGCTTCCTTCAGGAGCTCTTTTAGGGCAGGCCTGGTGGTGACAAAATCTCTCAGCATTTGCTTGTCTGTAAAGTATTTTATTTCTCCTTCACTTATGAAGCTTAGTTTGGCAGGATATGAAATTCTGGGTTGAAAATTCTTTTCTTTAAGAATGTTGAATATTGGCCCCCACTCTCTTCTGGCTTGTAGGGTTTCTGCCGAGAGATCTGCTGTTAGTCTGATGGGCTTCCCTTTGATGGTAACCCGACCTTTCTCTCTGGCTGCCCTTAACATTTTTTCCTTCATTTCAACTTTGGTGAATCTGACAATGATGTGTCTTGGAGTTGCTCTTCTCGAGGAGTATCTTTGTGGCGTTCTCTGTATTTCCTGAATCTGAATGTTGGCCTGCCTTGCTAGATTGGGGAAGTTCTCCTGGATAATATCCTGCAGAGTGTTTTCCAACTTGTTTCCATTCTCCCCGTCACTTTCAGGTACACCAATCAGACGTAGATTTGGTCTTTTCACATAGTCCCACATTTCTTGGAGGCTTTGCTCGTTTCTTTTTATTCTTTTTTCTCTAAACTTCCCTTCTCGCTTCATTTCATTCATTTCATCTTCCAGGGCTGATACCCTTTCTTCCATTTGATCGCATCGGCTCCTGAGGCTTCTGCATTCTTCACGTAGTTCTCGAGCCTTGGTTTTCAGCTCCATCAGCTCCTTTAAGCACTTCTCTGTATTGGTTATTCTAGTTATACATTCTTCTAAATTTTTTTCAAAGTTTTCAACTTCTTTGCCTTTGGTTTGAATATCCTCCCGTAGCTCGGAGTAATTTGATCGTCTGAAGCCTTCTTCTCTCAGCTCGTCAAAGTCATTCTCCGTCCAGCTTTGTTCCGTTGCTGGTGAGGAACTGCGTTCCTTTGGAGGAGGAGAGGTACTCTGGTTTTTAGAGTTTCCAGTTTTTCTGCTCTGTTTTTTCCCCATCTTTGTGGTTTTATCTACTTTTGGTCTTTGATGATGGTGATGTACAGATGGGTTTTTGGTGTGGATGTCCTTTCTGTTAGTTTTCCTTCTAACAGACAGGACCCTCAGCTGCAGGTCTGTTGGAGTACCTGGCCGGCCCTGTGAGGTGTCAGTCTGCCCCTGCTGGGGGGTGCCTCCCAGTTAGGCTGCTCGGGGGTCAGGGGTCAGGGACCCACTTGAGGAGGCAGTCAGCCGGTTCTCAGATCTCCAGCTGCGTGCTGGGAGAACCACTGCTCTCCTCACAGCTGTCAGACAGGGACATTTAAGTCTGCAGAGGTTACTGCTGTCTTTTTGTTTGTCTGTGCCCTGCCCCCAGAGGTGGAGCCTACAGAGGCAGGCAGGCCTCCTTGAGCTGTGGTGGGCTCCACCCAGTTCAAGCTTCCAGGCTGCTTTGTTTACCTAAGCGAGCCTGGGCAATGGCGGGCGCCCCTCCCCCAGCCTCGCTGCCGACTTGCTGTTTGATCTCAGACTGCTGTGCTAGCAATCAGCGAGACTCCGTGGGCGTAGGACCCTCTGAGCCAGGTGCGGGCTATACTCTCCTGGGGCACCGGTTCCTAAGCCCGTCGGAAAAGCACAGTATTCGGGTGGGAGTGGCCCGATTTTCCAGGTGCCGTCTGTCACCCCTGGAAGGGGAACTCCCTGACCCCTTGCGCTTCCCGAGTGAGGCAATGCCTCGCCCCTGCTTCGGCTGGCGCACAGTGCGCTCACCCACTGACCTGCGCCCACTGTCTGGCACTCCCTAGTGAGATGAACACGGTACCTCAGATGGAAATGCAGAAATCACCCGTCTTCTGCGTCGCTCGCGCTGGGAGCTGTAGACCGGAGCTGTTCCTATTCGGCCATCTTGGCTCCCTAACCCCTCAGTATATCTTTCTGTGGCATTTTCAAAGATCTCCTTTTTTATGATGGCGAATGAGGCAAAGAGGGCTGAGCCGACCCAGGCATTTCTATGTAATTCTATAGTTCCTGTCATGCTCCATGTCCTGATAAATTTTGTTTCAGAAGCTTTTTGCTCATTGTAGAAACTACATAATAGGAAATAGTATTCTTGAATGATGGAAGAGATAGTATTCTTGTAACAATCAAGTCCTCCATGACTTACCTTGATGTTGTCTGCATTAGGGGGTTGACTGTGTGAGCTGTGACACGGCGTTGGAGAAACTTGGTTTTCATTTATCATTTCATCCGTCATCTAACCTGGAAAACAGAAGATGATTTTCTCATGTTCTTACCTTGCAAATTTGTTTTCTTTTCAAGTTGGTCATTCATAGGTTATTTTTTTTAGAGTTTCTTTTTTTGCCTCTAACTGTGCTATTCATGTGTCTAAATATTTTGTCTGAGTTTGAATAACTCTATTTAGGAAGAACTGTGAGAAATTATTAGTCAACAATAAAAGAGTGATTAGAATCAGGAAGGACTTAGAAAAATGTCAGGTGATGTTAGTTCCGACAACTATTTAAGAATAGTGCAGAAGAAAAATGAAGATTAAAAATTCATCAGTGTTTCTCCAAATACTTTTTCACCGTAAGAAAAGTAGTTTCCTATTCTTTTAGTGTCAGAAATGCTGCAAATCTGTATCAGAAATTTGTGGCTATAATCCCTTTCATTTTTCTTCTAGCTACTGGCATTTCTATTCATTGCTTTCGCCCTGTTGTTATATGATTTCAGCTATTGGAATATTAAAGATGGATTCTTATAACATTTTGATAATCAATCATGTGATAAGTTTAGCAATGCCAAACTGTGCTGGAAACACTGATAAGAATTACAATGCATGGTAGAGGGTCACTGGACCCAGTATAAATTTATGACTTTCTTTTGTCTAGGATGGAAAGAACTGTTGAAGAAGCTTTTATACTTCTTGTTTGCTTGAAGCCTTGGAGGGTAGCAAGTAGTCTGGAGAAAAAGGAGAAGGAGGATGAATCTTTCCAGCTGCTACTTGGCTCACGCTGTAAGGTATTAGAAGGTAGGTATGTAGGAACCCTCAAATATAGAGACAATAAGAAAATTGTGGCCAATGGTACACCTTAGCCAAATGGCGAACCAGCAGATCAGCAGTAGTTTTTAGGACCTAGTGAGATGGTTATGTGGGATAGATGTATTTCAATGATTGCTGGATGGGTATAAGGAAGGTAAAAGGAACATTAGAGATGTAAAATTATGAATAAGATATGTACTCATGTAATGTCCCCTGCCCCAGTCCCTCCATTCTTTTCTATTTCTAAAGCACACTGTCTTCTACCTTTGATAAGATGGCTAACTTCAGGCAACTCGCTGTTATCAGCTCAGCCACATTGCCCAAAGGGACTGTGATGGGCACTTTATGTGGAATCTTGAAGGAGGTAGAAATATAGAATTGTTTTGTTGTTGTATGTGTTTCAAATGTGTGTAGAAAGTTGCATATAGAAGTTGAATAGTCCAAGGGGTGGATTGATTTATTGACTCTCAGCTCCAAATTCACCCCTTGCCTCTTCTGTGAATGTGGATCTGTACCCTTCAACTATGTTCCTTGCCAATTGGCATAATGCTATGCTTTGCCAGTAGAGGATCAGGGAGAAAAGATTTTGATTTTTGCTTTCTGTGTGCACACGCCACAGGTTCCTGCAGCATGAGAGGCTTCTCCAGCGTCCAGCTCATGCAATGCACCCACACCAGGTTCCTGCACTGTACAGTGGCCAGAAGTGTCCTCCAGCACTTCCATTTTTGGGTGGTGCTGTAGAACAGAGCCTGCAGTGAGACACCTTCCTGTATCCAGCTTTCCCCATATTCATCCCTAGATTCATGAATCGGCACCCTAGATTATGGTTTTCTGGTAAGTATGAGAGGGTGAATTTCTCTGTAGAAAATTCACAGCACAACAGTGACTTCTGTGTCATCTAGTGAGACACAGTTGTGCCTTTCTCAATAAGATCTGGGTCTCACCCTTGGGGAGTGGGGCTAGGGGTCCCTTCTTGGGGTGTTGTACCCAGCCCTAGGAGTAGGGACTGCACTTTATATCTGCTATTCCTACAGGAATAGGAATAGCAGAGTTTTCTTTTCTTTGTATTACCTATTTCCTTGTTACTCAAAATCCTGTTATAATTAATAATTTTTTATATTAATATTAAATTTTCCTATAATTATAAAAAGCATTTTCTGTTCAAATTATTATATGGTCTATCTTTCCTGATTGGACCAGACTTATACATGCACCAAGGATCTCAAGCCACTGAAGAGCATCTCCCCACCCACTGTCACCTGACAAATCTAGTTGCTTGCTTGTTTTATTTATTGCTCATTTGTTTTATTTATTTATGGTTTATTATTTTACTTATTTATTGTTTTACTTATATGATTACAAGAAACTTTATGCAGTAAAGAATTACATTAAGAAGAATTTGGAAATATTATGTTTTTATATTAGTGAAATTCATTTTGATTTTTCACATTTTGTGCATGTTTGACACAAAATTTTATTATACCATTGAGGCAAATTATAATCCCTTTTAAATGTATTTTAGCTTACAACACAAATTGTCTTTCATTCGCTAATGAGACTGTGTCTGAAGATTTTAAATTCCAAGTCATTTTTCATTCATCTAACTCTCTTAATTATCCTTATTTTTGATTTCTTTAAAATGGAGGGAAAAGGCCATGATAATTTTAAAACAATCTGAAGACAGAATATTTCTAACACGCAGAAAGTTTTTGTGTGTGCCTTTCCAATCAACCCACCTTCTGGAGGCAACAGATGTTCATATTTCTAGTACTATAGATACTTTAATCATTTTAGAACTTTGAATCAATGGGATTATTCAGTAGGTACTCTCTTCTGCCTGGTTTCTTTCACTCATCATGTTCTGGAGGTTAATCCGTGTTCATTACTGTAATTGTTGAGAAGTTTCCTATTATATGAATAAAGCACAATTTATTTATTCATTTGGCTGTGCACACCATTGGCTGATTACAGAATCTTTTAGGGATTAAATCTTTGGTAGCATTCTTTTTCTTTTTTAATTAGATTCAGGGGTTACATGAGCAAGTTTGTTACATGGGTTCATTGCGTGATGTTGAGGTTTGGGCTTCTAATGATCTTGTAGTGAACATAGTACCCTATAGATAGTTTTGCAACACTTCTCCCTCCCCTCTCTCCTCCCTTTTGGAATCCCCAGTGCTTATTATTCTCATCTTTGTGTCCCTGTGTACTCAATGTTCAACTCCCACTTATAAGTGAGAACATTCTGTATTTGGTTTTCCGTTTCTGTGTTAATTCCCTTAGGATAATGGCCTCCAGCTTCATCCGTGTTGCTGCAAAGGACATGATCTCATTCTTTTTATGGCTGTGTAGTGTTTCGTGGTGTACATGTACCACATTTTCTTCACCCAGTCCACCACTGGTTGGAATTTGATAGCATTCTTAAGGGTGCAAGGTACAGGCTGTCCTAGATTTTTATATGCTGTTCAGGCAATGGTAGGATGTGTCTCTGAAGTTCTATAGTTGAAATCCATATCTTAAATAGTTTATTTAAAAACCAATTTCTAAAATTCATTATGCTATTTAACATGCCACTAATTTTTCTAATAAAAACCCAATATCTGATATTTCCTGTGCTACTTATAAAAGCTTCAGGTATCATTCAAGCTGTGGGTAGCTGAACTGTAGTTTCCTCTGTTGTGGCCTTATGTGTTAATAACAACAGTAGCTGACCGCCTTGGAGTTTGCTTTCTTGACTAAGTCAATTGACTCTCCTTAGAGTTGAGACTTAAGTTAACTAGCTCATGCTTGATATTCTGTGGTTTCTGTTGAAAAGATTTAATGTAAATTATATGTCCTAGCACTTTAGTATATTTATTCTTACTTGGTAACATATATATATATATAAAATGAACAATATTTTGATAAGTGTTCCTGCAAATCCTGAAGATCTATAAGTCATGTAATTATAATCCTTGCTCAACAGTCATTCCAGAGAACTCATTTAATATTCAGAGGCATTTTGCTATATACTGTACATATGAAAATATTTTAAAGCTTGTTAGGTAACTTATAAAGAAAATTTCACTGTTATTTAATATCAAATATGCAGCACATCCAATAGAAATTTCCAATCATTTAAGCACAATAATAAAGTTGTCAAGATAATTAGACCTCTGTACAGAATTCTCATGGGGATATCTAAGACAAGGGAGCAATTTTATTCAGGAAACAAGTGCACCAAAACATGAGTTATAAAAGGTAGAATGTTAAGCTGTTGAAGATATTTTATATGTATATATATGACTTCAAGTTGCTCTGTGTGATATATTTCATATAACTGGATATTAAAAATTTACCTTCATATTAATTTTCTAGAGCTGCCGTCACAAATACCGCAGACGGGGTGGCATAAACAACAGAATCTGTTTTTCTCTCAATTCTGGAGATAGAAATCCAAGACCAAGGCGTTGGCAGGGCAGGTTGTTTTTGAGGCTTGCAGATGGTTGCCTGCTCACTATGCCTTCAGGTGGTCTCTCCTCTCATGGTGCACATGTCTGTGTCCGGATTTCCTTTCTTACAAGAACACCAATTATGTTGAATTAGAGCCCAGTTATATAACCTCATTTTACCTTAATGACCTCTTTAAAGATCCTGTTTTCAAATACAGTTTCATTCTGATGTACTGGGGATAAGGGCTTCAACATGTAAATTTCAGATGAGACACGGTTTATTCTGTGGCAACCCTCCAGGGAAATAAATATTAAATTCATAAAGAAGACGATTAAAGCCTCTCTTGACACAACACTTTGCTAATTGCTGGTGCACACAATGATCATATATAATTTTGATGATGAATTTTCCCTGCTTTCTTGTGTGATTCTAGAGCAATTAGAAATGTGCAATAACAGATGCAGATACTTCCTAAATATTTCAAATTGTAAAGGAAGTAGAGAGTACAATGATAAAAATGTAAAAGCTATTATTTAGACTTGCCTTCTTTCTCTCTGCTACATTAGGATATGGAATTTTCTCATGTTAGGTTTGTCCTTTTCTGTAGCTAAATCTTAATTTCTTTTTGTTTTTTCATCTCAGGTAGTTTTCCTTTCTTTCTCTACTCTTTTCTGTATGAATGTTGAGTTTTTTAACTTGTCTTTTTTTTTCCTCTCTCTTGTTTCTGATCTCAACTTTGCCAGAGCTATTTCAGCTGACTAACTTGCTATTCTTGTCTTGCACTACTCTTTTACTACCTAATCAGCAGAACTGACATTTAAAAGAAGCAAAAAGAATTGAAATTCTTTTGGAAGTTGTTTATGGCAGGTGCAGTGGGTTAAATAGGTGAGGGAGGGGTGCTATAGTCCTCGAACACAGGGGCAGCAGGAAGAATCCCATCCTATATGCTCAGCTTTCTTGGGGGTTGTTGTCTGTTTTTTCAAGCAGTATGTAGCAAGATTTTTAATTTTGATTGAATTTTTAAAAAATATGTTTCGATTACTGATACGTTTGGATTCATTTTTAACGTTTTGGCTTTGCTCAGCATGCTCTTGATTTGTTCTTTCCTGTTTTAGTCTGTCTTCTGTTGCATTGGTAGTTTTCTTTTTTCTTTCTATTGTTTTTTTAAAGTGTAAATTGTATTTTTTGTTCCTAAAAGTATCCTTAAATTATATATGTATACATATATATAATTTTTTTCTTTTTTTATTTTATTTTTATTTATTTATTATTATTATTATTATTATTATACTTTAGGTTTTATGGTACATGTGTTCAATGTGCAGGTAAGTTACATATGTATACATGCACCATAATTTTTAAATGCCCAAAGTTATTATTATTTTTTCCTGAAGTTATTCTATAACATTTTTTCCTTGTATGTCCCCCTCCTTCTCCTTGGGTATATTTTTTTCTCCTTTTGACTTACTGTCTTTAGAATTACTTCTGTAGCTAATTGGAAGAAACTATACACATACTATTTATATGAAGACAGTAATTTTAGAGTTTATCAAATTAGCTGATAATCTAGAGCTCCAATGCACACTAACAAAATTAATAAAAAAGAAAACCATTCAACACAATAATGGGAACATGAATTCATTCCCTTCTTCCTCAGAGCCTTTGCCTGATCTTCCCTCTGCCTGGAGTGCTTTTCACTATTAGCCACATTGATGGTTCTTTCACTAGCTCCTAGTCTCTGCTCCTGAAGAAACATGAGTGCATGTGAATAAAAAGAGGAATTATTTAAAAGCTTTATTGCCATTTTATATTTTATGGTTAAAAAACAACATTTTAAGTGTCGATCGATAGGAGAAAGTCTGTATGAACTGAAGTATATCCCTAATATGATGCAGTATAGCAGAAGGCCCCATATGAGTTAATACAATAAGACCTAAAGATTATTGAGTTTATAAAGTGAGTTACAAAAAGGTATGCACAAGATGTATCATTTTTATTGCATTTTAAAACTATAAATGAAATACCATATATTTCAGCTGTTTCATATATTTTGTATATGTATGTAAATAACATCAACTCCAAATTGATTAGATGAAACAATAAGGGTAATAAGGGATGAAAGGACTTGAACTGGGAGTAGTGGTCAAAGGAGATTTTAGTCTATCTGGAATGCTGTATTACTTTAAATAATTTCATATATTTGTGAATTCTTCCTAGTATTAAACCAAAAAAGTCATGAAAGCCATCACAAAGGTTTATCCACATTCTTTTCTATTCTACTCATAGAAAAAGGGAGAGAGGAGAAAAGGATCACCTTCTTCATTAGGTTTTGTTCAGCCTTCCTAAGTATAAGTATTTTTTCTGCCTCTGGGCTCATACAGCTTCTAGTTTACACTCCTCTTAGGGTCCTACTATGTGATTTATATTATAGATATGTATTTTTGTCCACTCCAGTAGACTATAAAACTAGTGTTATGTCTGCTTTTAAGTATTCTTAAAACCTAATAAATTATTCACTTATAGTAAAACTTCAATACATGTTTTGGACTTATTTTGAACTAAATTAAAGGAATTAAGTGAAGAGTACAAAATGAGAATTGCCAAATTAAGATACTAATTTCCACGAAATGACATTTTAAAGTGGTAATTGGTTCATTCTTAATCCCCATTCAATCTAGGCAGTTGTATTGTTTTCTGACCACCTCCATTTCCTTCATAGAAAACATGAAGTGAATGGGGCTGGGTTGTGTGACTTACTGAGTAATTAGTTGGTCCGTAGTGGTTTTTGTTGCTGGTTTCATTCCACTAGGGGGCACTCTAGGATTTCCAGAAATGAAGACTTTTTCTCATGGTCCCAAAGGGTGGAACAATTAAAAGAGGAGACAAGGGGGCATGTGAGTCACTCAAATCACAGATAACAAGGAATTGCAGTGGAATGGGGGGCAGTGTGTGTGTAAAGCTCATCTTAGGTTTTCAGCTCTGACATTCTATATAGAACCTCAGAAAGCTGGAGTTCATGGGTCTACGAATCCATTGTGAGGATGATTCTGTAAGCAGAGGTAAGGGAATTGGAGTTTTACTGGGAATTGGGAGGATGGCCACTTCCTATTACATATTTTCAGTTTTTAAATTTTTATGACTAAAATTCCTGAAATTCCCTGGCATGGAAATTATTCCAGAATACCCCTGATATCTCATTTCTTCGTATATCTTCTCTGAGACTAAAAGGAACAAGAATAAGCAGAAAAGAAGAAAATAGGAAGGAAATAAGGACCAAAACCAGCAATATGTGGCCTGATCGTAACAGCTGTGTGGGCCTGCAGGGTGTGTAGGGAAACGGTTGGACAGAGTGGCAGAGGTAGAAATTAAATCAGGGTGGATATCATACACACATCCTATTTTTCTTTTAACCGAACAAACTCTACTTGGAAACATTTTCTATGCAGACAATCTCCTAATTTCAAGAAATTGTATTTATTTCTAAATCCACCATACATGCTATCAGAAAGTTTTCCTTATTAAAATTTTCATGTAATTGAATTCTGCAGTTTTCTGTCAAACTGTGTAATTTGGGCTTCCCATGATTCTTTAAGGCTCTACTTTCCCCAGCTGAGACATGGATTCGTCTCAGACATATCATCCTCTTTCTTCACATACTATTCTACAATTTCTCTTATATAAAGTACTTTCAGAAAAAAAAAAACCCTGTAACTTCATACACTGGAAATATTGGCTCTTCCCCCCTTGCACTATTCACACCCAGAGTTTTGGAGAGATTACTGTGCAGTCTCAAAGGCCACTGCTGGTGGAGTTTCCTATTCAGATAAATGACAGAGCTCAGGTGTGATTGGTGCTCAGGGAGTCTGGTGCAAACTATTGATTGTAAGAATAAGTTTGTCTGGACCCAAGACTTGACCCCTTCCAGAGCAGGGGCAAAGGCACCCCAACAACCAGGCAAGGAGCCATGGAGAGGAGACTGGGAGCTCTCTTGGGGCTTTTGTGGGTCCAGGTTTGCTGTGAGTTGGACCGTCCTAGATGGAGGCTGACAGGGGAAGGGAGGGAAGGGAGAGCTGACACAAATCTCCTAGACTGTCCTACAGCCTCATGAGTGTTTCTAGGGATATTTTACAGGTTTGGAAACTGCATCAGTGATTTCTTAGTGACATAATACATATTTGCTTTTCTCTTTCCAAGCAGGAGTGAGACGAGTGAAGGTGGAGCAGAGTCCTTCAGTTCCGAGTCTCCAGGAGACAACCAGCTCTACTTTGAGGTGCGGTTTTTCTCCCTCTGTGAACAACGTGCAGTGGTTCCAACAGAATCCTGGGTTGGCCTCATCAATCTGTTTTTCATGGCTTCATGGATGAAGCACAGTGGAAAGTTATGGTCAAAAAGAAACTCTGAGGAGCTCTGTGGTACCCTACACATCACAGTCGCCCAACTGAAAGACTCAGGCACGTACTTCTGTGCAGTGGAGGCACAGTTCTCCTAAGGAAATCTGCAGCCTGGATCCGAACTACAGCTGGGCCTGCAGCCCCAACTCCTTCTGTGAGAGAGGCATGTTGCCCCCACAGTATCACTTGCACAGCTTTGGGTTTTCTGATTGATGTTGCACTTTTATTTCTGCTAAAATTAGACATTTAAGGATTGCCGTTTAACTTTTTTGTTCTACCCTTTTGCTCTCAGAAATCTCTTTGCAGGAAAAAGCTTTGATATGGAACCACTGGAACAACTTATAAAGACATCAAGACCCAATGGACTGTTAAAACAGATCATCTAGCAAAGAGCATATAAATTATATATAAATTACTGTGATAAAAAAGATTTGAAGAAATATATGCTGGTCAACAAATAGCAAAGAGATGACTCAGTGTTTCATCTAAATGCAGGTTGTTCACTTTTCTAGTAAAAGGGAAGAGAGCATGTGTGATGTATATTATATATATATTTTTTACTCCTGGAACCCATAAAAGATAAAATTTTAAAGCACGTAACGTCATTGGGTGTCAGACATTCTCTGAATTTACATATATTATCTAGGTGCTGACAATACCTCTTTACTCTACACATGAATAAACTGAGGATTATAGGGCACACATGTCTTGCCTGAGCTCAGATGGTTATGAAACTAGCAGTGAAGCTGGGCTGGGATTCTCCTTCTCGATGTATGAAAGCAGAGTGTGTACTCTAAGCTACACACTATAGAAGACTCTTTAGAATCACAAAATACCAATTATTTCAATTGATAAATTTGTGCAATGTGCTCACATACATCACTGGCAAATATATCCGTTTGGATAATTTCTAAATTGCCTCTAGTAAGAAAGAGTTCATTAAACTTTTCATTTTGTTACATTAAAATCCATTTGTCTTCCTTGCATTACTCATGATTTTGTAACATCATTCAAGGTCTGGAAAAGAGAGCAGAAACTTCTAGGGTTGCCCCCCAAAAACTTACCTGCTGCAGCCACAGTCCAAGACTTCTGAGAAGCAAACCCAGAGTTTAAACCTAAATGTGGATCAGTTACAACACATGTAGAATTTCAACCTTACAAGGTCTGTTATGTGAATGTAAGAGAATGGACTAGGAAGGACTGGGGCCCTGAGAACCAAGATGAAGACAAGCTGGCAGTCTCCGGTGAAGCTGGGAGCAGGGCCAGCTTCCTGGGTATGTGACCTGTTGCAGCCCACAGGACCCTGGTTAATGCTCTGCTATCACTGCCTTGACATTTTTAATAGTTTTGTTTTTAAACTTGTGAGTAAGTGAAGTTCAGTGAGAGGACAGAGCATGTAGGTGAGCAGAGGAGATACACAGGACAGCAGGACACAGGACAGAATCATATGCAGGCTCAGGTTCTTGGGCACAGTGGGCAGCGTGTGAGCTGAGCAGTTGGACGGGCTGTTTTGAGCGCATGAGCACACAGGGATCTCTGGTGTTTTGCGGCTATCCAACGTGAGTGGCAGTAAACTTTTCAGTAAATTATTACACAATAAAAGCATATACGTGGACAAGGCGATAAGTTATACCGGAGAGTTATTAGAATCCTGCAAAAAGTTTAGAGACTGTGATTTTGAAAGTTGATATAACATTACAATTTGGATATCTGCAGGTTTAGAAATAGAAATTACATGTAAGGATAGCAGCTTAATGGAAAAGAGCATCATTTTCTCACTTTTTAATGCTATCTTCTTTTGTGTTTTTCCTTAACATCTTTTTTTTTTCAACTTTTATTTTAGAATTGGGGGTTCATTTGCAGGTTTGTTACAATAGTATATTATGTGATGCTAGAGTTTGGAGTTATAGTGAATCCATTACCCAGGTAGTGAGCATAGTACTGAAAAGGTGATTTTTTTTCAATCTTTAACCCTCTCCCTCTGTCCCCTCTCTTGTATTCTCCAGGGTCTACTGTTCTCATTTCTATGACCTTGTGTACCTAATGTTTAACCCCTACTTATAAGTGAGGACGTGTCATATTTGGCTTTATGTTTCAGTGCTAGTTTACTAGGACAATGGTTTCTGGCCGCATCCATGGCTGCATAGTAGTTCATGTTGTATATGTACCGTGTTTCCCTTATCAAATCCGCTGCTGATGGGCACCTGGGTTGATTCCATGTCTTTGCTATTGTGAATACTGCTGTAATGAACATATGGGTACACAAGTCTTTTGGTAGGATGGTTTATTTTCCTTTGGGTATACAGCCAGTAGTGGGATTGCTGGGAGGAGTGGTAGTTGAACTCTCAGTTCTTTGAGAAATCTCCAAACTGCTCTCTATAGTTGCTGAACTGATTTACCTTCCCAGCAACAGTGTATAAGTGTTCCCCTTTCTCCACAGCTTCATCAACATCTGCTATCTCTTTTGGCTTTTTAACAAAAGCCAAACATTGTGGTTTTGGTTTGCATTTCTCTGGTGATTAGTGATGAGCATTTTTTTCATGTTTCCACTTGTATGCTTTTTTTTTTGAGAAGTATCTGAAGAGCATTATTTTCATGCGAAGTTTTGAACAGCCACGTTTTAACATAGAGGATAATATTGAAATTAATTAACTTTTTTTTTTTTTTGAGACGGAGTCTCACTCACAGGCTGGAGCACAGTGGTGCGATCTCAGCTGACTGCAACCTCCGTCTCCTGGGTTCAAGTGATTCTCCTGCCTCAGCCTCCTGAGTAGCTGGGATTACAGGCCCCCGCCACCGTGCCTGGCTAATTTTTGTATTTTTAGTAGAGATGGGGTTTCACCAAGTTGGCCAGGCTGGTCTCGAACTCCTGACCTTGTGATCTGCCTGCCTCAGCCTCCCAAAGTGCTGGGATTACAGGCGTGACCCACCGTGCTTGGCCTGAAATTAATTTTTTAATAATTGAAGATACAGTGATAAAATGAATAAACAAGGATTGTGAATTATATCTATATCATTAAGCCATTTCTAGTTTCTTATACAGCTTCCACAAGTTACTAAAAATTTCAGAGGAAACATTAAAACAGCACTGTATAAATTTACATTGAAAACTGAGTTCAGACTTACATAAAACTGATTTGTGGTAAGAAATAAATTGTTTTAGAAAAATTGTTTCACAGGGACCATCAACCACTGATTTACTAAAATTTATATTTCAATTAATCCATCAGATAAGTATGCTAATGTTGTCACAGTATATAAAATACTTTTAAGAGCTCCAGTATCAGTTGCGTCAGCAGAAATATCCTTCTCGCAGTTAGAAATGAAAAAATTCTAGTTAAGATTTTGCATTTAATAAGAGCACTTGACATTGCTTTCATTTATATGCTTGAAAATGAAGTTGCTCCAGGCATGAATTTTGCTAACTTCATAAATTAATTTGCAGAAAAGTGATCCATAAAATTTTATTAATCAAGATATCATATTAAAGTATTATTATATTAATTTATGACACCAAATTTTTAAGCCAATTTTATGCTTTTTCTTATGTATCATTATAAACCCTATTGCGTTTTATAAGTAATAAAATATTTTAAGAAAAAAACCTTTACATTTTGTTACCTAATGGCTATTTTTCCTGCCTTTTGAATAAGAAATCCTAAATTTTCGTTTTGCACTGAGTCCCACAAATTGTACAGCCAGCCCAGCTGGGAATCTTGAATCCCCAAGCTAAATTTTGAAGGAGGGATTTTGAAGTCCGAAAGAAATCAGGATGTTTGAGAAAGTGCCTTTTGCTTTACATATTAGTAAACTCCTATACTTCGTCCATGTTCTCCAAGTTGCTGAGGTGTGTATTTCCTTTAAGACAGACATGATACGTTATAAAGATAAGAAATCGATCTCCAGAAGGGAGAATCCTGCCTCCCTATAGCCCAGCCATGGTGTCCACCCTCATATCACTGCTTGTGATGGCCTTTATACTTAGCGAGTAAAGTCTCATTTGATTTCATTGTACTATGGATTTAGGCTCCCATGTATCACTAATGTTGTAGGAGGAATGAAAACTCACATAGGAACTCATCTGGAGGACCTTGTCTTTGCTTCTGAAGGGGCCCAAGGATTGGTTAGGGTAACCTCGGACCCATTAAATTGCATATCGATGTGAAAATGGTTTTGGGGTTCCATGATGCAAGACAATTTCTCCTTGCATTGCCATACTTTACACTGTACACAACTAGTCCTTAATAAATATTTGCTCTGTTAAATAGAATGAAATAATTTTACAGCTAGAAAAGCACTTAGAAATCTTTTAGTCCAATTTCACTTTACAAAGAGAGAAACCATATCCAAGATGCCAGTATGAAACCATTAGATGAGCCGGGAGTATAAAGAAACTGGATTTCCTCCCTTCCTCCTTAGTATTGTTTCCTCTGCCTCATTCCTGCAGGGCCACATTGCTGAGCAAAGATAAACTGAGGAAAATCCAGCCACTTTGACCTCTGCAGTTTGGGTCTGGGAAAGACTTGGTCCAATCAGTTTGACCATGAGAATGGAGAGTTCCAACTTGTGTGAGTAAACATTTGCCACTTTGGGCCACAAAGATACTCATGAGGCTGAGCCACTGTTATTCTACCAGCAAATCAGTCCATGACTTACTGGCTTCTGTAGGAGTGAGCCAAAAGTGATGGTGCCATCCTCAACCCCTGGATGTATTTCTGAGAATTTTCCTAAAAATAGCAAGGTGTGTACCTTATGGTGGGTGGATATTCCTTGAAAGAAGGATGTGAACATAAGGATCATCACTCTACATTGTTTAAAAATGATCACTGAAATTGGGAAGCTAAGGGGAATATTGCCTTTATGTAGCTGACAGTTCATGAAAGTGCTGGAATGAGTCTGGCAAAAAACGAAATAATCACCAGGCTGGGAATTTTGTCCAGGGCACGGCTATGTTCAAGGTACTTAATATACGGAACGCTGTGCTCCATGTGAGTGGTCATATTCAGACCATTACATTCAGTTCTGGATGCCATAACTCAAAAGGACAAATATTAATCTATGTATCTGTCTCCAAGAAGAAAGTAATTTGCTCAATGAAGGATTTGATAATTGTATTGTATGAGGAATGGGTGAGATAACTGAAGATCCTTAGAATGGAGAAATTTCATATATGTAAAAGCACACATTATATATATACATATATTTATGTATTGAGTTGAGATTCTTAATCATGGCTGTCTGTAAATATTTAAGGGTGTGAGAAGTGAATAAATAATTAGATTTAGTCTCTATAACTCCAGGAGACTAGTAAGTACAAATCACAGGAAAGGGGCTTTCCTCCTGGAAATGAGACAGTCTTGGTTTCCCAGGTACCATTTCTCATGATCAGTATTTTACCGTCAGTTTTCTATTTGTACTATTCTGCTAACAGGCACAGGAAATATTTAGCCTTCCATTAATTTATTCTTACAGAAGTAATTTTAAAATTTCAAAAATTAAAGTGGATTAGAAAGGTTTTTTTTTTTTTTCGGCAGAAACAGATAAATCTGGAAACATACAGGACTGAAGGACTTTCTCAATATCTTGGAGAAAAACATTATGGTGGAGTTTGGGAGAAAAATGATAGATATGGAATCTGTGCCAGCAATGGCTGAGACAACAGCAGTTCATGGCAGAAGAGTTGGCTCATACTTTAGAGGAAATTCCACTGAAGATATGAGTCAGTCACTGTATTTAAGGACATATCATATTTGATATCATCCACTTTGATATCAAAAAATAAAATTATCTCAATAATAAAGTTACATAAGGTTACATTTTTTGAATCTGCAGCCTGATGTTTTCTGAGAATTTCTTCTGGTATTTTCAACACTTTGCAGAAAGCAAGCCACATAGCAATAGGAAAAGACTTCTTAAAACATGCCAGATTTCTCCTTGCAAACCAGCCCAGTCTATGGGTCAAACTATTCCTATTGTTGGAGTATTAATACCTCATGGAACTTGTACCCCTCCTCCTTTATCATTGTACTTTAATTTTTTACTTTTTATTAAAGCCATCTTTACTGAAGAAATATTCAACATTTTGATTGTTGGTACTGTCAATTCTCAGGGAATAGCAAGGTCATGGACCAGGCTTGGAGAAGCAGAACTTGAGATAATATGCACTTGAAATATTGAGTGGTCCTCTCTTGCTCTGATCTTTGGCTTACATATTGTTTAAAGAATTTTTCTCCATAACAAGCAAGTCATGATGGTAGACTTAACCTAAAAGGAAGGCATTATTTTTTCTTTGTTTATGAGGGTGAATTATGGTATTTTCTTAATTTCAAACACATAAACTCAGCCCATCATTGAATAAACATCAACAGCATCTACTTCTTTATAATTTATGAATAATGACTCAGTAGTGTGCATAACTATAGAGTTAGATCTCTACATTCTTACTGTGCATTTAATCTCTGATTGAACACCCAGTTTGTTTGACTCATTGCTGCTTTTGTGCACCTGAGTGCCTCATAGGGTTAGAGAAAAACATTCAACCAGCAAGTTCAGTAGTTAGGGATGTGACCACAAGATGGTAGTGCTCCTCTGCTGAGGCAGAGTACAGGGTTCATTTTAGTGTGTCCTGAATGAATAGGTTTATGGTAGCAGCAGAGCCTTTTTCTTATTGGTTGGGTACACAATGTGAGAAACCCCTATGGATGTCAGAGGAGAGAAGAGACAACCTGATGATAGAAGTAACTCTTATAACTGGAGGTTGTAGGTCAATGACTGATCTTAATTGGGAAGAACAATGATGACATCCATTCGAGCTGTATTTATATTCCTGTGGCTGCAGCTGGACTGTGAGTTGAGGGTATTTGGGTAACAGGGTATATTAGTGAATATTCTTCAGAAGTTCAAAGAGGAGACTTGCTTTATTCAGGTTTCCTCTTGTTACTATGAAAAATAATTCTAGAGAGTAATGACCTAACAATCCCTCTTCTTTCTCTGATTTTTTCTTTCTGCCTAGTGGTGAATGGAGAGAATGTGGAGCAGCATCCTTCAACCCTGAGTGTCCAGGAGGGAGACAGCTCTGTTATCAAGTGTACTTATTCAGACAGTGCCTCAAACTACTTCCCTTGGTATAAGCAAGAACTTGGAAAAGGACCTCAGTTTATTATAGACATTCGTTCAAATATGGGAGAAAAGAAAGACCAAAGAATTACTGTTATATTGAACAAGACAGCCAAACATTTCTCCCTGCACATCACAGAGACCCAGCCTGGAGACTCAGCTGTCTACTTCTGTGCAGCAAGTACACATTGCTTCCCAGGCACCTGCTACCCGTACACAAACCTGAGACTGGAGCTGAAGCTGCACCCCCTTTCCTTTGTCATAGGCCGTCAATTATAGCATTTGTCATATTGTTTGTTTGCAAGTTGAAACTAACTATTGACATTCAAAGCATATAATAAAAAGGTTAGGTTCATTTTTTTTTTTCGTATTTTTAGTAGAGAGAGGGTTTCACATGCTCAGCTAATTTTTTGTATTTTTAGTAGAGATGGCATTTCACCATGTTGGCTAGGATGGTCTTGATCTCCTGACCTTGTGATCCGCCCGTGTTGGCCCCCCAAAGTTCTGGGATTACAGGCCCGAGCCACTGTGCCCAGCCTAATTTTTGTATTTTTAGTAGAGACGGGATTTCACTATGTTAGCCAGGCTGGTCTCAAACTCATGACCTCAAGCGATCCGCCCACCTCGGCCTCCCAAGAAGTGCTGGGATTACAGGCGTGAGCCACTGTGACCAGCCCTATCTTACACATTCTTATTGGTGGATTACAACAGGACTTTGGACTAATGGTTAATTTACAGACAGCTTGCTACAAATCTCCCTACCTCATTTTCATGTTTTGACTGAATTAAACATTACTACCACAATTTCTTTTAAAAGAGTTATATCTTTTAGTGTTGTAGATAAATCAGCGGAAATAAAGAAGGTGCATAAATAATTAATTCCCTATTTCTCCCACCTGTGGTCAAGAGTAGGCTAATTTCAAGATCTTTTGTATTCTTCCTAAGGATGGATCTAATCAGCAGTTGGCATGCGGAGAATAATTCCTCCTGGCTGAGTTATGGCTGTTATGGCTTGTTCTCATAGGGAAAGTAATTAGATTAAATTAGGGTTAAAACAGCTGGGCAAGAAAGGTCAGCTGTTCCTTGTCTCTTCCAGCTCTGAGGGCTGCCTGCATTTCTTGGCTTGTGGCTCCATCACTCTGATCTCTGCCTCTATGGTTGCACTGATTCTCTTCTTCTGTCATCTCCCTCTGCCTCCCTATTATAAGTACACACGTGATTATATTTAAGGCCCATATAACATGGGATAACTTCTCATCCCAGGATCCTTAACTTAATCATATCTGCAGTGTCTTTTTTCCCTTGGCCATATAAGATAACTTGCATGGATTCCAGAAACTGGGGCCTAACTTTTTTGGAGCCCTTATTTTGCCTACCACAGTTGCCATGCCTGGTGCTATCTTTTTCAAAAGTTGAGAAAGAAAATCAGAGTTCCAGATAGAAAAATAGAAACCACATCAATTGCTTTATTTTATTTTCTGTTTTTACAATTTTCAGTTTTTAAATTACCACTTAAAAAGGAACACATTTTGATACGCAGTTCAATGTGTGAAATTTGAATTTTGATATATTGTATAGTTTGATGTAACCACTACATAATTATGATACGAAACAGATTGCTCACCCCAAAAACTCCCTTGTGCTATCTGTGTGAAATCACACCTTCTCCGTGTCAAACTCCTTGCAAACCTTGGTCTGTTCTTTTATATTTTTATCTTTTTCTGGATGTCACTTGGATGGAATTATACAATATATAATCTTTTGAAAAGTCTGAATCTTGGTTAGAGAAAGCACACACCATTGGGCACATACCTGATCATCATCTCTGCTACCACTCTGTTTTTTCTATACCTGAATGTTTTAAACTTTTGTCATGTTACAGGAATAACTCAACATTTCAAATGTTTGAATTTCTTTGGAGGTTTGATTTACAGTTTAAAGAAACACTATGGCAAGTATAGTGTTTAAGGAAACAGTATGGCAATTGATAATGGAGAGGTTCTGTTGAGGATTGAACCAACTCCTATAATCAGAGTTAAACACATCAAGTTTAGTTGTACCAACACTACCCTAAATTTTTATCAATAGATATTTTTCTAACATTTTAAGGCTAAGTTTATTGATCGAAATTTATTTTAGTCATATTAATTGGGTATGGTTAATACTTGGATTTTCCCAGGAGTTGGCATAGAATGACATATCTCACAATTATTTAAATTTTTTGCACTAGCTGTGGCTTTGTAGAGGTGAAAAGTGTTAGGATGGTTATTATCTCAAGTAAAGCCTGTACCTAAGCAAATTGCTTTATTAACAAAAGAAAAAAGTAGAAAAAAATTACAAATATATGCAACGTTGTACCATTAAAGTTGAAAAATACCACCAAAAGGATGCAAAACAAAAGAATGCAAAGGTAGTATAACAACCACTGGTTCCAGTCATCTAGATAACACTGTTCGATTATACTTGGATGGAGCTGTCTACTTTATCCACTTATACATGTGTTTCAAGGACCTCGAGTCTGCACTCATTTTCTGAAAAGCCGCTAAAGAGTCTCTGAAGAAATTCAGTTTAATATCTGTAATGTGAATAACTTCTCAATTCTTTCCATTTAAGGATGGATAATGTCAAACTAATTGGTACAAAGTAACCACAGATCAATCCCTCATACTTTATCTGTTGAACTGGTAATAAACAGTACCTAATAAGGTCATTTTCACAAGGTAGAAAGGCAGTCTTTCTCTGGAATTTTTTTCCAAATACCAACTCATCCAGGCTTAGGTCATATAAAGGTTGATTAAATGAAAGGCCAGGAAAGAAAAGTGTACCTGTTGGTATAAGGACTGAGTATAATGGGTTTATTTATCTAGATAAGTTTGTGAAAGAATGAACTATATAGGATTCCAGATACTAGGAGTAATATAATATGGACCTACAAGTCACCAGTTGATAGTAAGACAACCTATGATGGCAGGGTGAACAACTCAGGGCCATGAGAGTGAAGGGTGATAATATATTAGGTCATGGAAGTTCAAGGATGTCTGATACCATAATTAATTTTAGTTTTAATATTTCTTATGTGTTGTGTCTCCATTTACAGAGGATAAGGAGGTGATAAGAAAAGAGAAGTTCTGAGTGAGGGCAAAGCATTATATAACTTCCCAGAAAATTATATTCCCCTATATATAGATAATTTGAAGTGTCACAGGTAGGAACACAAAATTAAATTGATGTTCAGCCATTGTGAGCACTGTGTATTTCTCACAAGAGAGTGCTTCAACCCATGTAGAAAATAAAACAACTCTTACTAGTGCATACTCGTAACTCCCTAGGGAATATAATTGTCTAAAACCTCTTTGGCGATATTCAACTGTTTCCTTAGGACAGTATTCCAGTTCATATTCCATTTTTACACTTTTCATGGAATCTTATAGTTTTCAAAAAAGGCTTGAACTGGCCACCTTCTGTGTTATCCTAGAAAAGTTTTCCCCCCAACTATTTGTATAATATTGCAGCCAATACATCTCTACTGTGATGGGTTGTCTCTGGAAGGTTGCTAAAAGAAGTATTCATCGGAGATCATTTGGTCCCACCAGGCAGCCTTTCTGGCCTTGATATATCTTATCCTCACTGATCAAACAAATCAATAATTGATCAAGATGTAGTTACTAAAATTTTCCATAGATTTTTCTCTGTGTTCTGTAAGAAATACTTGCATGAGGACGTTAGTCAGAAAGGCGTGTTTAGCATGATTCTCTGCTCATGTATTTTTTCCTGGCTTCTATAGTGTCTTTCATACTTTGGAACTTTGTCTTTCTTTGAGTAGTATCAAGATATCAAATAATTTTTGTATTTGGTGTCCATTTTTATAGCGATACATGAGATGTATGAAAAGGTTGAGAAGGTTAAGAAATCTCATCATCTCCATAGTATTTGAGAGTTGTGAACTATGTTAAAACATATAGGCTATCACTGTATATATTTTTCATAATTGGACATAGCAAAGAGAGAGCCACAAATTCAGTTACTTTAATTTATTTTGCTTCTTCTAAGGAATTAGATTTTATAATGGAGTCTGGAGCAGTAAATGCATCATAAGCCTTTTGTTATTTCTTTTCAATTTTGTAGATAAGACATTAAAAACAAAATTAATTCAGAATTAGGTATGAGACTGTCCAAAATATCTGTTCTGGGATGGACACTTCTTGAGTGACAGAAATACAATGATAAGATTCATTGATTGAGAAGTGTAATGGAGTTAAACACTATGAGGAGAAATTAATAATACTGTATAGTTAGTCCACCAACTGGTAAAAAAAATGGATGTTTTTACAGAGTAGATCATTTGTGCTGTATGTGGCATCATAAGATTTAATGGTGATTTCAGTGAAAGATCTGGAGATGCCTCAACAAATTTAGACAAAGCTGAAGTCATTTTAAGACAAGGAGGATAGACTGTAATCATTATATTAAGAAATAGGCTATAATAGGCAATGGGTCTTTGTTGTTTTTAATGTAATTGAGTAATATCCCTAGGACATGGCCTTACTGCTAATGTTCACACAAAGGAAAGGCTTATCACAATCAATTTTCCTATAATAGTTTTTCCTTGGGAGACGTATGGAGACACCTAGGATTCATACCTTTCAGAAGTGGATGTACAGAATGTAGTGGCTTGCTGTGGCTCACTTGGGGTCCCGGATGACATAATAAAAATACATAAATTCAAAGGTTTGATAACTTAATGATCTGAGTCTGGTGTCTAATATGGCCTGTATAAACAGAGCTGGGCTGTCTAAACTAACTTGAAAAAAGAAGAAAACTTTTAAGATAGGACTCAATGTCTGAAGGCTTCATTCTAAACTCTTAGAAAAAAGAGATTAGTTTTTTTCTGCATAGAAAAGAGAAAGAGAGATTAGTTTTTTTCTGCCGTTTGTTCCCAAGCAACTGGACAGACTTTGGGAAGAGGACAAATATTGCTATATTAACAGGTAGGTCCGATGATCTGTAGCGATTAGTGCAAACAGCTTTTCCTTCTTAGCATAATGTGATTAATGTCTACCTTAGGAGAAACAACAACATACATAGATGTGCGGATACATAATTGTTACATCTTCCATTGCCTTCATAATTCATTACATGTAGTATTTTAAAATAAGTGCCAACCTCTCAACCTCATTGCTCAGTTCCATCACAGATGCAATGACTGAACATAGCAATTGGTCGAATTATCAATTTCCCTTCCAACCTGACCATGTTTATTTTCATATTTAAGTTATTTATTATCAAATTAAGGGTGGGTAAGTGCCAAAGGAAGTGTGCATTGGGTAAGGTTCTTAGCCAGTACATAGAGAAGTGTTAGATAACACAAACTAGCTTGCTACACTGGAAAACCTCTGTTTCCTATTCCAGGGCAGCAGCAGCAGCACATAGTCCTGTAATTCTTCTCTTACTTCATCAGACTCACCTCACAATGCAGAGCCCTGAATTTTAAGAAGAACAAAATATATTTTGCCTAGAGAAAGAACCAAACATGTTGCTCTCCAGCTGTCTGAGGGTGGTCACAGCTTCAATGTGGCTAGGTAGGGATGCCCCTGGTGGGAGTGGTCTTCCTCTAAGACCTAAGGACCGGGAAATGTCTCATCGAAACTTTGGGACAGAAGAAGTAACAGCGTAAAAATAGATTTCTTTGTTCCACATCACTCATCCCTAAACCTTTTGGTTCTTTGTTTTCTCCTTCAGAATCTGGTTTTGCTGAGAAGTAACTCAAATTAAACCATCAGTATTGGTGCATGAGAAGGAGGCTGTGACTCTGGACTGCAATTATGACAGCATTGCTAGAAGTTATAGTCTGTTCTGGTACAAGTAGCCCAGGAGTGGGGAGATGATTTTCCTTATTCATCAGGACTCATGATCAGCAATATGCAATAGGTCACTACTCATTGAATTTGCAGAAGGCAAGCAAATCCATCAACTTGTCATCTCCACTTCACAACTGGAGAACTCAGTGATGTGTTTCTGTGCACTGAAAGAGGCTACAGTGAGAGAACTGTTGGAGGGAGGTACACAAAATCCCCAAGGGTCTGCTTGAGACATCCATCTGCTGGAGAGACCAAAGAAAGGATTCACCATCACAGACAGGAAGTGGCTATGGTTGTGACAGCACAGGTGTAGCATCGGGGGAAAACACTCTAAGAAAATACCTCTCTAGGCTCATAGACCATTTCCAGAATTATCATTCATCAAAAACATCCTAATCCCTGAGTCTTTGGTTTGAAGTGAGACACACCAAAATTTTGACCAATGATTGAAGAGAAAGAACTGCCACAATAAGCAATTTGCCATCTGGCCACTAGATTGAGCTGGAGGAATTAGCTAAGGTAATTCAGAAACATATGACTGAAAGATGAATAAAAATAAATTCAACACTCTTTGTGAATTGTTGTATTTTCAGATCAGTTTATTCAATAAATGCTAGGTGTCTTCAAAAAGTTTATGGAAAAAGGAAATTGCGTATTATGAAAAACTGTGCATGGATTTCAAATTTTTTGGCACCAAAATAAACTTATACTAAGTTGTTATAACATATCTGAACAGGATTTAGTTTGGGGCACTAAGAAGGATAAGACATCAGTTTGAAAGGAGCCCCTATTGGAGCAACATGAATTCTGTTAAACTTGAGGCAAGAACAAACATCAAATTTATGGCGAAACTTGGGTGGAAGAATGGTGAAATCATTGATGCTTTATGAAAAATTTATAGGCTCAACACCCCAATAAAATCAGCCATCCTCTTGTCTGTCCGTTCTTAAACAAAATGGATAATTTGTTTAAGAATGGACAAGAGGATGCCAATGAAGCCCACAGTGGCAGACATTCCATACCAATTTGTGAAGAAAAAATTAACCATATGTGCCCTAATCAAAAAGGACCGATGATTAACAGTGGAAACAATAGCCAACACTATAAATGTCTCAACTGGTTTAGCTCACACAATTCTGACTGAAAAATTCAAGTTGAGCAAACTTTGTACTTGATGGGTGCCAAAACCACTATGCTCAGATCAGCTCCAGATAAGAGCAGAGCTTTCAATGAAATTTTGAACAAGTGGGATAATGATCTTGAACCATTTCTTCAAATAATTGGAACAGGAGATGAAACATGGCTTTATCCTTTTGATTCTGAAGATAAAGCACAATCAAAGCAATGATTACCAAGAGGTGGAGGTCCAGTCAAAGCAAAAGTGGCCCAGTCAAGAGCAAAAGTCATGGCAACAGTTTTTTGCGATGCTCAAGGCTTTTTGTTTATTGAATTTCTGGGGGGCCAAAGAATGATAGCATCTGCTTATTATAAGAATGTTTAGAGAAAGTTAGCCAGAGCTTTAGCAGAAAAATGCCTGGGAAATCTTCACCAGAGAATCCCTTTCCACCCTGACAATGCTCCAACTTATTCCTCTCATCTAGCGAGGACAATTTTATACAAGTTTCTGTGGGAAATCATTAGGCATCCACCTCACGGTGCTGATATGGTTCCTGACTTCTTTTTGTTTCTTAATCTTAAGAACTTCTTTAAAGGGCACCACTTTTATTCAGTTAATAATGTAAAAAAGACTGCATTGACTTGGTTAAATTGGTGGCTAATCCTCCAGTAAGTAAGCAAGAAAAATACATATTCACCGAGAATAAATATGTATCCCCTATGTGTACAATGTACTGTATTAGGACCTTTGACTATACTGATAGTAGTAAAAAATGTTACTCTTAAGTAGAGTGAACTTACCAGAAAAATCTTACAAATTAATTGAGGAATAAGATGAAATGCCTGAAAACTTAACCAACAGATAAAATTCCAAGTATGTGGGCAATTAAGCTTGAGGGGTATTTTTAGGAGAATAGTGTGGCACCAAAAAGACACAAGTAAGCATCATGGGGAGACAGAAAACTTAGTTAGGCATTGAACGACAGACACACATTGAATTCATTCATTATACACTTACTTATTAAACACACAGTAAGCAACAATTGTTTCTGTAGGTATGAAGAGTAGAATAATGAATAAAACAGACACATGCAGACACCAAAGACCTTCCCTCATGACGTTTCGATCTACAATTATCTATAGTGTTCCCTTCTTTTACAGGAATATGCAGTACAGGCATTTCCAATATATCTGTTCCAATATAGGCATTTGTCTTGCCTGTTCTAGCGATTGGCAGGTTCCACGTGATGATTACAAGGCATAGTCACTGAAATACTATTAATATATCTGTCATTTACTAAATTATTTGACCATTGACAAAATTACTTAAACTCAGGCCACCTAGACATCATTAATTGTAACAACAATAACAATCACCTCTCCACATGGTTGTAAGGTTTGAATTAAATTTCATGAATTTAATTAAATGATTGAATTGTTGTAGTAGGGAACAATTTTTCACCAATGGTAGCTATACTTGGATATAAATGAGACGTTGCAAGAAAGATAATTTGAAATAAAATAACAAGAAAATTTAAGGATAGATAAGGCTTAACCCTCTACTCTCCTGCTATTGGTTATATTATTATATTTTACTACATTTAGGACTGAGAGTCATTCTTTATTTCACACTGGCCTGATTCCATCCAATTATTTGAACTATTGCTTTATCTCATAGGTCTTACAGGTAGAAAATGAAGCTTTCTTGCTTCAGGTATAACTTAGTGCAAATTCTATGATGGATCCACATGAGTGTTATGGAGCAGGACTCAGATATAACACCATTTTATACTGAGCTTCAGTGCCAATAACTAGATCCATAACTGAGAGCTTATTTAACAGAGCTCTGCATTGGAAAGGGGAGAAAATAACTTTTCTAGGTCATCCTTGGGGGAGGAGTCCTTCTTAGTTATTCAATTTACAACTTGTACATACGTGGTAGATGCCCAGGAAGTATTACAGAAGAAAAAAGGAAAGAGAAAAATCTAAGGGACAAATGCTAGACGCAGCTGACTGAGAATCAGCACCTGGTTCTGCCAGGGTCCTTTCCCATGCTACCTCTTCAGAGATTAGAGAGAGCTGTGCGATCTGTGCATGGGAGGGTAAATCTTGTTTCTGGCTGGATGGGGAGACTCTCAGCTTCCTGAAACAAAGAACTATGAATATTCACTCAGAGAAACAAGAGATTTGGCTTGGTAGTGTTTGAGGGCTCCCAGACCCCAGCCAGAGTCTTCCATGAGTCTGAGGGATAAAAATGAAGAAGGCTTTGGGAGTTTCACTCTTGATTTTCTCTTGGGAGCTGTGCTGTGAGTTGCTGGGCTCTGGAAATGTGAAAAAGAGCAGAGTGTAGTATCTTATTTAAAAGTCTGGAAGTTATAGAAGGGTGGTTAGGGCCTCAGTGCTCACCTGTGGGGGCTGTGAAAAGAGAGCATATCTTCTAAAAGCAGTCAGCCATGAATGAATGTCCTCTGTCTGTGCTTCTCTGTTTAAACAGGGGTGAACAGACTACATAAGCCAGAGCAGCGTCCTTCATTCCTGAGTATCCAGGAGGGAATGCATGTCGTTCTTAATTGTACTTATCAGGAGAGAATGTTCGTCAACTTCCACTGGTTCCAGCAGGATCCTGGGAAAGGACCTGTGTCTTTGACCTTAATTCAATGAAGCCAGAAAGAGCAGAGAGACAAACATTTTATAGAATTGCTTGGAAAAGAGAAGTTTTATAGTGTTTGGAATATCCCTACCTCTCATCCTGGAGATTCAGCCACCTACTTCTGTGCTTTGCAGCACAGGGTCTCCCCAGCACCTGCAGCCTGTACCACAACCTGCAGCTGGGACCCTTGACACAGGCCTAGCCTTGCAGGTGGGAGTGAAAGTGTCTTTTTTTTTTCTTATGTGTAGGGAGAACTTTCTTTATAACCTCTGTCTCCAAACAGAAGTGAAGAATAATGCACCGTCTCTCGTATGTGAAGAAGCTGAATTTATATGGAATTATGTTTCCTTTTGTCATTATTGAAATTTCATTACCCAATGTAGACCGTACAGATCCTGGGCCTGCTTGCCCAGAGTCCTTCCACTCCTTTATTGTTTGCTCTGAGAGGTCACAGTCTCTGAGTCCATGGAGCAAAGTTTCCCCTGGTTGTACACTTAGCAGCATTTAACTTATTTTTTCATAATCTTCAAATGATGTTTGCTGTATCTGTGTACCATCTACTCCATAATTTACTTAATTTAACATTAAATTGACTTCTCTATTAAATAGATACCAAAAATATGTAAAATATTGTCCTTACTTTAATAGATACTATCAATGGAACCACATATGTTATAAAATGTATATTTGATGTGCAAGATATTTTTTCCTAATACAAATTAAAATAATGTTACATATATAACAATCAGAAAGACCATCTGTGTTCTGCCTAATATGACCTCCTGTATCAATCACACTTTAGAAAATACATTTCCAACTCATGCCCCTCATTTGATAGATGAAAAAAAGCAGGCTCCACAGGTATAGCATCACTTTACTCAAAACATGTGTTGCAGTGAAATGGAAGCCTGGAGTAGAAGCCAGGCATTCTGGCCCCTTGTCAGTTGCTTTTTCCATGAAAGATGAAAAGCGGGATTCAGTGTTTGAAAAAAGGAATTGTGTGTTGTAATTTTAAGCTAAATTACATTTTTATTACTTATATGTATATATAAAGATATAAAATGATATATAAAGACATAAAACACCCAGAAAAATAGAACACACCTATAATTTCATAACCAAGAAATTATAACTATTATCCTGTAAAAAAATTTTGCAATACATATGCAGCTATTTTTTCTATAAAAGTGGTTTGCAATATATCCAGTATTTATTACCATGCTTGTTTTTCTCAACATTATGTTTAGGTGTTTTCATCCCAGGAAGCATATATTGAGGGCATAGTTTTATTTTATTTTCTTCTATTTTCAACCTTTATTTCAGGGGGTAGTACATGTGCAGATTTGTTACCTGAGCATATTGCATGATGCTGAGGTTTGGGGTATAAATGATCCCATCACCCAGGTACTGAGCCTAATACCAACAGTTATTTTCTCAGCCCTTGCCCCTTTTCTCCTTCCTCCTCTAGTAATGCTCAGTATCTACATGTAGTCTTTATGTCCATGTGTACTCAATGTTTAGCTCCCACATATCAATGAGAACATATGGTATTTGGCTTTCTGTTTCTGCATTGATTTGCTTAGGAAAATGATCTCTAGCTGCATCCATGGTGCTGCAAAGGATATGATTTCATTCTTTTTTATGGCTGCATAGTATTCCATGGTATTTATGTATCACATTTTCTTTATCCAATCCACTTTTGATGTGCACCCAGAGGGCATAATTTTAAGTGATTGCCTAGTTTCCATTATATAGATATATTTTAAAAAATTAGTCACTTTTGGTATTATTTCCTCTTATACAGTGTTATAGATAATGCTTCTTAAAAACATAATTAAATTTGTAATTTTAATGGAAATAGAGTTGCTTGAATAAGGGAGAACATATAACACTAAATGCCTAATATTCCTGAAGATATATTTCACCAAAGTGTAATTTCAACAACAGCACATAATGATGCTGATTTTTTCAATACTTTATCAATTATGGCCATTATTATCTTAAAGTAGCTTCCATTTTATTAAGTAAACACTTTCGCAATGTTTTCATTTTCTTTTCTTTTAATGTGTGAGTTTATATATTTTATTATTAAAAATGTGATTTAAAAACAGAGTCCATCACGTAGAATAAATGTTCTTTCATACAATAAGATTTTTTTAAAGGTTTGAAAAATACTGTTCTGGCCCACATTACCTTCTATTAGGCTGGTGCAAATTAGGCTGGTGCAAATGTAATTGTGGCTTTGCCATTACTTTCAATGGCAAAAACTGGGATTATTTTTGCACCAACCTACTAACTGGTCTCTTTTTTCTGAAGGCAATCTATTCTCCATGCTTTTGCTACTCAGAGTTGGGGCCAGCACTGTCTGGACTTGTGCAGATTCTCAGCCTCCACCCAAGGCTGACTGAATTTGAATCTGCATTTTGTTAACATTCCCAGGTGATTCTATCACTTCAAAGTTTGAGAAGCACCCATCTGATGGGTTCCCAGAACGATTTTTTAAAGTATAAATAAAGAGATGTCTCTAATTGGCAAGCATGCTTCAATGGCTTTCTATTGCTCCCGGAATAAAATGCAAATTTAGGCTGCGGCATACAAAGATCTGTATCATTCAAACCTTGCCTGTCCCTTCAGCTCTAAACTCTTTTTTCCTGGCTTTCTATGCAGCAAAAACACTGACCTCCTTTCAGTTTTCTGAACTTGCCATGTCCTTTCCACATTTAGTCTAACTCTCTCAATCATCTGCAATGCTCTTCCCCCAAATCTTGGTGAGTCTGACTCATTTTCATTCCTCAGGTCTCAGCTCAAATACCACTACTATAGAGAAAACCTGCTGACTTCTGCTGATCATCCTGACTAATGTAGCCATCATGGCCTTTCCCCTAACTCTGTTACAACACCCTTGTTATATTTCATTACGGTAATAATCATAATGTGCAATTATATTGTTGGTCTGTGTGTTTATTGTCAGTGTGTTTATTGTCTATATCTCCACCTAGGATACAGGCTTTATGAGGTCAGGGGTATTATTTATTTAGTCGACAGCTTTATTCTTAGTGCTTAGAATAATGACTGGCCTATAATAGTCAGTCAAAAAAAAATTCACTAAATGATAAATGGATGGATGTTATTTGGCCCTCCTCTTTTTTTTTTTTGGTATTAGTATTTTTTTTTTTCTTTTATTATTATTATTATTATTATTATACTTTAGGTTTTATGGTACATGTGCGCAATGTGCAGGTAAGTTACATATGTATACATGTGCCATGCTGGTGCGCTGCGCCCACCAACTCGTCATCTCGCATTAGGTATATCTCCCAATGCTATCCCTCCCCCCTCCCCCCACCCCACAACAGTCCCCAGAGTGTGATGTTCCCCTTCCTGTGTCCATGTGTTCTCATTGTTCAATTCCCACCTATGAGTGAGAATATGCGGTGTTTGGTTTTTTGTTCTTGCGATAGTTTACGGAGAATGATGATTTCCAATTTCATCCATGTCCCTACAAAGGACGTGAACTCATCATTTTTTATGGCTGCATAGTATTCCATGGTGTATATGTGCCACATTTTCTTAATCCAGTCTATCATTGTTGGACATTTGGGTTGGTTCCAAGTCTTTGCTATTGTGAATAATGCGGCAATAAACATACGTGTGCATGTGTCTTTATAGCAGCATGATTTATAATCCTTTGGGTATATACCCAGTAATGGGATGGCTGGGTCGAATGGAATTTGTAGTTCTAGATCCCTGAGGAATCGCCACACTGACTTCCACAAGGGTTGAACTAGTTTACAGTCCCACCAACAGTGTAAAAGTGTTCCTATTTCTCCACATCCTCTCCAGCACCTGTTGTCTCTTTCCTTTTTTCCTTCCTCTCAGTCTCACCCTAGCAACTTTGACCTTTTTGTGTGTTCTCTCTGCTTCATTAGGTGGGGCAGCTCAGTTCTTTCTCACGCTTGCTCCCAGATTCAAAACCCAGCCTTTCTGTGTTCAGTGAACTCTGGTCAAATAGTTAGATCCATTCAGGGTCTCAGCATTTCCTCACTAAAGTGACCTCACTTTATCAGATGTGATCTGAAGCACTTAGTCAACTCTAAAGGCTAGTAACACATGATGAAAAATCTAAATGAAAAAAAACATACTTAAAACATGTTAGAAAGTATAAAAGTAACTTCTCAAGTACAATAATTATGAGCTGAAGTCAAAGTTATAATTCAAATTATTGTAAGAGTAAAAGCCCCTTAGGAAACAAATTCAAATAAATAGTCTTGGTGGACATGTTGTAGATCAGATTTTTAAAAGATCTGGTTTAAAGATATTTATGTTCAAAATACTGGTTCATAATTACTCTGCTTCTGACCATCTGTGTAGTGGCTATTAGGCTTCTCAAAAGATTAATAGTCATTTGAGTTGGTAACACTAATTTCCCAGAAGGAGTCTTTATTTCATTAAAGTATATTATAAAATTGCTCAAGCATTTTATTGGAAGTGATGGTTAATTACCTATGGGGCTATATACATTACATCCTTCAAAAAAAGGTCTCTTCCAGACTAGTTTGGAGAAACTTATCTTTCTCACATGTAGTTCAAGCTTTTACTATAGTAGAGAAGGGTGTTATCAGTTCTTGGATTTTTTTTTTCTCTTCCTGCAAGCTAATAAGTGTGTTGTTTCATTCAGGTTTTCAGTAAAGACATGAGACTCCTCAGTCAGAGACAAAGGATTTTGTTACTTATGGCACAGCAAACAGCCTAAACATTAGTATGTTCACTTCAGTTACTCTTTCCTTAAGTCCCAAAAAGATGATACAGTGAGTGCTGATGAGTAGTTTGCATGCAGTGGTGCTGTGTCATAGCTGAGGAACTCTGAGCTTGGGAAAATTATAGCAACAGTAAACAGTAAGCCAGCTTGCTCTTTGTCATACAGGGAGGCATTACCTCATCCCTTAAGGTTGCTTGCTGCAAGCTTAACTCTGAAAAGCGGTCCTGGTAGAGTGGTCATGGCTTTACACTATTGGCATACCCAGCAGGTCATGTAGGGGTACAATAGACTCATGGTGGACTGTCTTTCAACACTATCCACTCCATGGTCTTACGTCATGTTAGCTGCTAGAAATTTTTCATACGAGTATTCCACTCCATCAGTCATTCTGATTAATTTGACTAGAGAGGTAGAGACTAAATGCATAGAATTTGTCTTACACAAGATTTAATTAAGGCTACTGTCAGTAGAACTCTAAGCATGAAGAGGAGACCAACCTGCAATAGCAACCTCAATCATGCCTCATAGGATCCTAGATTCTCCCAGCTGTGAATAAGTCCCAAAGTACAGACAGCTAGGATATAGTGTATTATTTAATATGACCTACACATGGAAATTTAGACTGACGTGCTGATTTTTGTTTTAATTGTCAAAAAGTTAACTATTATTCCCAATATAGAGATCTCCTATGGTCCCCATTCCCCAGACATAAACATAACCAAAGGTGCTGAGATTAATCCAGTTTGAAATTTATTGCTAAACTTTATTTGGGTCAGCATTAGTTCACTTTGGTTAGGCTATATGAGCAGGGTCAGTGAGTATTTGCATCCTCTGTAGCCATTCATGGTGTAACCCAAGACTGTCCAGACACCAGGGGAAAAATACACATTTGTATGAGTCAGATTGAGAAAATGTTGTGCTGATTCCTGTGTTTTCACACTTAAGAGGATGGGGAATCTGTATTGGGAAGCTGCCATTCATGTTGCAGAAATGTTCAGGAGAGGCCATATTCACAGGAGTTTTTCTGTTTTCATGGAATGTGGAAGAAGACGACAAACCAACAGACAACCAAACTATATGGTTGCCTTGCTAGGCTGTGTGCTTCATCTAGCATACAAAGAGAGCATTAATCCTCACTCCCTTCACCTCCAGTGGTCCAAGATTTTCCTTTCCTAGGTGCCAGTGTTGTTGCTCTTTTTATCCACAATCACAAAATTTGTTCATCCCATTCTAGTAGCTAAAGCTTTGCCTTTTTTGTGGTCAGTTCCTAGTCATACTCAAACCTTTTGTCTAGAACAGTAAATAGAGGAAAACGGTATCTTATGACATTTATATATACGCATTTTATTTATCACCTGGGCCCTTGTGGACCATTGTACAATAATTCCTAGAGCAGAACATTCAAATTAATGATAGTTAACCTCATAATATATGACCATGTTTGTCCAACAAAAGAATCTTGGTGGCTGAACCGGAATTCAGTTTTAATACCATTCTGACCATGTTGCTACCAGGAGAGTATACCTACCAGGCTGTTCTAAGGTTGCTATTAGGAGAAAAAAAAGAAGCATCATGCCTTCCACTTCTAGAAAGTTAGAGAAGGTATACTTTTTTTCCATTCATCTTGTTACAATACAGCTAATGATTCTGGACATTACAGATGTTCCTTGACTTACAATGGGATTGCTTCCCCATAAATGCATTATAAGTTGAAAACACTGTAAGTAAAAAGTACATTTAATACACCCAGTATGCTGAACAGCATAACTTAGCCTAGCCTATCTTAGATGTCCTCAGAACACTTACAGTAGCCTATGGTTGGGCAAAATCATCCCTAACAAAGCCTATTTTATAATGAAGTGTTGAATATCTCATGTAACTTATTGAATACTGTACCAAAAGGGAAAAGCAGAATAGTTGTATGTGTACATAAAGTTCAGTTTCTACTGATTGTGTACTGCTTTCATACCACTGAAAAATTGTAATTCAAACCATCATAATCTGTGCATAAAATAAAAAAATTAAAAGATTCTAAAAAGTGGGGAGAAAAAGCCCAACTGGTTAAGAAATTTGGGACCTGAGCAACGCTAAAGCAGTGAGTTCCATGAGTTTCCTTTTGCCTCATACAATCAGGAGTAGCCACTGACCTGGAAATGTTAGTGAATATGTACAAAAAAGCCCAAAGACCAGGCTTTTGCTTTCTTTAGCCAAAAGACCAGGAGAATAACAGACTATCAAGACATAAAACTGAAAGGCCATAACCAGTTTACTCCAGCCAAATACCACAGAAAGATTTACAGCTACGAAGCACATCTTTAGTCAATAAAAAAGGAGTTGCAACCTGGTAGGAGAATTTGTGTTATTTTTAACACAAATTACCTTTGCTCCATCTTCTCATCACTGGCTTTAAGACAGTCTTTAAATTACATCCTCCATTCCAAGTATGGATTCCCGGTGCTAGAAGTAGCAGAGTGGACCTTGTTATATCAAAGTAGTGCTTGATTACTTTGACCTCTCCGGTGGCTCATTGAAGGGCTAATTCAAAGGGCTTGCCTATGTTTCACACAACTCAAAATCCCCTCAGGATGGAGAATTGGCTACAGAGAAAAGTTTTTTTCTAAAAAACAATTTGCTAAAGGGACTTAACAGCAGGTAGGAGAAAGAATCTAAAAATATGAAGATAAGCCAAATAAAATTATTCAGTCTAAGAAGCAGAAGGAAAAAAGAATGAAAAAATATATACATAAGAGCTTAGATGACCTGTGGGACATTAACAATAGCACAGACATAAGTATAACAGAATTCCCAGAATGGGAGGAGTGACAGAAAGATTCAGGAAAAATATTTGTGATATGATGACTCTAAACACCCCAAATTTGATAGAAGACATGGATCTATACATCCAAGAAGTCCAAAAAGGACTAAGTAGAATGAAGGCAAAAAAATTCACAGTGAGACATATTATGATCAAATTGTTTAAAGAAAAAGGCAAATTGAGAACTTGAAAGCTGCAAGAGAGAAGTGAGTAGCCACATGCGAGAGATCCTTAATAAGATTAGCAGTCAATTGTTCATCAGAAACCATGGAAGCCAGAAGGTAGTAGGATGGTATAAAGTGTTTAAAGAAAAAAGTTGTCAACCACCAATTTATATCTGGTAAAACTATTGTTCTAAAACAAAGGAGAAATTAAGACAGCCCCAGATAAACAAAAACTGAGCGTATTCATCACTTGCAGACCTGCTCTATGAGAAAATCTAAAGGGAATCTCTCAGACAGAAAGGAAATGACACTAGACACTTGGAGCCATACAAAATAATGAACAATGATGAAGGTAGTTACATAAATAAAAATAAATGTCAATATTTTTGTAGTTTTTGTTTGTAACTCCCATTTTCCCCTAAATTATTTAACAAACTAATGGATAAATAATAATTATAGATACATATTAATAGGAACACAATGGGTAAAGATGCTTGTGTTTTTGCATGTGTATAAAAATCTCCTTTGTTGTTTTTCATAGTACAACTTATGTATTTCAAATGGACACAAAATTAGTAGCATTTGCAGTAGTATCTTAAATTGCCTTTGAATAAGATCTTGCTTTCCAATGCTTTGAGGTCCACAAGACATTTCTAGAAAATTTCATGCTGTGGAAAATGAAGACCACTTAATCCAGTGGAGAAGGGGAGTGTGATTTCTCTTTGATTAATTGCCATAACACTGTCCTCAAGGCATATGGAGAGTTCTATATGTTATCTAGACATTATTAGACACAGAAGCTTTTGCAGTACAACTTTGAGGTTGTATAAATTCTGTCATTTTGCTAGCACTGATATCGCTCTTGGGTACAACAGTAGAACTATTGACCCATACTATTTTTGTTACGAATATTCAAAAGGTGATTTCTTTCTACAAGGACTGTGCTTCAACTCCACATTCAATTTTAAAAGTTATATTTGTTTTTAAATAAATTTTCCAAGACTGTGGTGGCTGCCATCTTGGGTTGCTCCTTCTTTGGTTTTTACACTTACTGGAAATGGCTTTTGTGATTTCTGCCACTTGCAATGTATTCTTAGAGAAAGGGATTTCAATATTAGTATATTCTCTTTCATTCCATTTCCTATGAAGTTGTTGGTGGGAATAGAAAAGGCCTGCCCAAGCCATCATTGATGGATACTGACTACATGGCCCTTGAGTAGAAAAGAGCCTGCATCCTTCATGGCCTCCAGCCACAAGCTTCTGCAAGGAAACAAAGCATGTTATGAACAAGAGGAGGAACAGTAGTCATTTGTGCTTCTTTCTCTGTAGACACAATTAAGTTTCTTGCATAGATAACCCTTCATAGATCTGATTTTCTGTTTAGGTTGAGATGGAAAGGCAGAAAGAGACACCAAATTTAGAACTTTTGGAAATTAATTTGAAGATATGAGCTTTTTACAAGAAAGGCAATGAGAGAAACTAGAAAAATAAATAGTCACACAAGATGTCATTGAAAGTCTATGTATTATTTCCTAAACATACTTCGCGTGCTCACTTCCCAAGGGTAAGATGGGTACTGCATACGCAGGCAGCCCACCCTAAGGGAAGAATCATGGGAAACGGGAAAGCCTATAAAGTCCTAGAGTCAAGGTTAAACACTGCACTTTACCTCAGTGCTGGCTTGGCTCTCTTCCAAGTGTACCTTCCTTTCTTTCCTATTCTAAAGCCTTTTAAAATAAACTTCCACCCTTCCTCTGAAAAAAAAAAAAAAGAGAAAGTCTATGTACTGAAGGCAGGTTTATCTCTATTATACCAACCCATGTAAGTACTGTTTTGACATGCATGTGTCATTGGTGCAAGATGCAATGGCTGTTTCCAAGCCCCTCTGTTCCCTGGTCTTGTTAAAAATGTTGCTAAGGCTGTGAGCTAGAATCATGTTTGTTAAGCTAGATTTTAGGTCATTCTGTTTTGAAAGAATTATTTTGAGTTACAAGAAACTTCTTTAAAAATTGGAGATAACAGAATGGTATGGGGATGTATGGCCTGACATGGAGAAGAGCTATGCAATGTGAAATTCTCCTTGAATTGCAAGAATCTCACCTAAGTTTTTATAATAGAATACTTCATGACTGTTACTTCAGTGTAGGAAAGTGGCTATTAGAAACAACCGCTCTTACTCATACAACAATTGTCATTTGATATCATACACATACACACATAAACATCCCCACAAACATTAACTTGGAGCATTTGCTTCTCAAATTTTTAACTAATGTGTCAGATTTTTAAAGTGACTTGTTTACATAATAAGGCTCTACATTTTGAGTACATGTTTGATCACTATCATGATTCCACAAGATGGCAGTGTGTTCTTAGGGACCTTGAGGACAGCTCTCAAGTGCTCGTGTGTGTGTGTGTGTGTGTGTGTGAGAGAGAGAGAGAGAGAGAGAGAGAGAGAAGGAGGAGGAGGAGGAGGAGGAGGAAGGAGGAGGGGAGGGCCTTAGTGGTGAATTAGGGGTGTTAAAAAGAGCATCATTTTTTCGAACTGGTAAAACAGATTCTTTTTATGATTTTTAAGGTAGAAATATCCATTCTAGGTGCATTTTTTTTTAAGGGTTTAAAATTTGAATCCTCAGTGAACCAGGGCAGAGAAGAATGATGAAATCCTTGAGAGTTTTACTAGTGATCCTGTGGCTTCAGTTGAGCTGTGAGTTTGGGGCATCTTTATATAGGAAAATAATATACAGTATCTGGAGTTATTGTCTATTCTAGGTCTATAGGTAGAAGCATGATTTTTTTTTTCTAACTAAGGGAGAGTAGGGGCACCAGTGAAAAGAGGATTTAAATTCTGGGGAGTAAGCATCTATTACCCAGCCAGTCTTCTCTGTCTGACCACTGTCTTTTTCACAGGGGTTTGGAGCCAACAGAAGGAGGTGGAGCAGAATTCTGGACCCCTCAGTGTTCCAGAGGGAGCCATTGCCTCTCTCAACTGCACTTACAGTGACCGAGGTTCCCAGTCCTTCCTCTGGTACAGACAATATTCTGGGAAAAGCCCTGAGCTGATCATGTCCATATACTCCAGTGGTGACAAAGAAGATGGAAGGTTTACAGCACAGCTCAATAAAGCCAGCCAGTATGTTTCTCTGCTCATCAGAGACTCCCAGCCCAGTGATTCAGCCACCTACCTCTGTGCCGTGAACACACAGTGCTTCCCCAGACACCTGCAGTCTGTACCCAAACCTGCCATGCCCCAGGAATGCCTGATGTAGAGCTTAGACTGCAGGGCAGTGAAGTTCCCGTTGCTCTCTAGGTTCAAGTGGAAATTATAAGAACTAGTATGGAGGATTAATTAATTAGGGAAGTATTTTCATAATTCTGAAAATAATTGAAACCCTGAAAAAAATAAAAACACAAATCTTGGTCTGGTTGAAATATTTTTTAGTCCTGTTTTTCCACTATAGTTTTAAATTTTTTTTAGTTGAGGTCTGACTGATAAACAAAAAGGTATGTGTATTTACTTTATACATACAGCACAAACTATGCCATAACAGATCCATAATTTCTAAAAGTTTACTTCCTCCCTCCTTTTTTAAAAATTGAGGTATGATTGCTATACAAAAAGGCACACATATTTACTGTATACATCCCAATGCTCAGTCTAGTTTTATGCCACCTCTTTATGAGATTGGTTTTATGGTTTTTAAATTACATAACAAGAAAATTTTTCACACAATGACAGATATTCTCTCATAGTTCCCAGGACACCTTCGTCTTTCCTTCTTTAGTTACTCAAAGTGTTTGAAAATCACTAATTTGGGAATGCAACAGCAAAACAGAAATGCAAAGCAGAGAAAAAGTCATAAACAAATGACTTCAAAAATTCTACAAGTCAAAAATTCTTTTTTTTTTTTGAGACGGAGTCTGGCTCTGTCGCCCAGGCTGGAGTGCAATGGCGCGATCTGGGCTCACTGTAAGCTCCACCTTCCAGGTTCACGCCATTCTCCTGCCCCAGCCTCCCGAGTAGCTGGGACTACAGGCGCCCGCCACCCCGCCCGCCACCACGCCCGGCTAATGTTTTGTATTTTTTTTAGTAGAAACGTGGTTTCACCGTGTTAGCCAGGATGGTCTCGATCTCTTGACCTTGTGATCCGCCTGCCTCAGCCTCCCAAAGTGCTGGGATTACAAGTGTGAGCCACCACGCCCGGCCAAAAATTCTTTTAGTTATAGAACCCTCACCTCATCTCCAGCCTCAGCCACATCACCACTCCTGATTTATATAAGGGTATATTTAATGGATAGATGGAAGAACTAGAGTCAGAGGGTAAGACCTGGTTAAAACTAGAAGTCTAGATAGTTGCAGTGACTAAATATTAAAAAAGGTCTATGTTGCCATTTTGGAGTAAAGTCTGAACTGAACTCAAAACTCCTGGCTTGAGCCTTGTAAAAGAATATATTAATACCTATGGACTTAAGTGTGGCTTGGAGATGATAGGGAGCATTAGCCCTAGCCATAGCATGCCATATCCCCAGGCAGGGCATGGGAGCATGGAACAATCTAAAATTTATTGAGAAGGATCTTTGAGTAAGTATCTAAAAGAGGTCCAGACACTAAGGGATTTTAGTATGATGAGCAAAGACCTGTGTGAATCAATTACCAAAGACTATATGGTATTGAGAATGTTTCAGCAAATTTTCGTCAGGAGAGTTGCAAATGCTGAACAGCATATAAATGCCTCCCTCCGCTGACTACCTGGCATTATAGATTTGTCCTGCAATGTATGCCAAGTCCAGGAAAAATATTTACTTCCTAAGGAAAATAATGCTGTTTAATATGTAGTACATTGAGTTATAGGAAAAAGCTTGAAAAGTGACATTTATTATAAAACCGAATTTGTGGACTGTTAGTCATGACATTGTTTAGTTAGTACAGAAGGTGGAAAAATTTTGAAAATGAAGAATCAAGATTTCTGTTCAGTTAGTTCACATAGTTACTGATGAAAGATGCAAGCCAATCAACATTTGCTGCAAACTATTAATTTACAGAACTGAAGACTTAAGAAATTTTTCCAAGTCATGTAAGATTTGTAAGGCAGTGAGGATGATCAGAAAGTTGTACTGAAATCAAAATACTTAAATTTTAGTGCCACTTTTATCCTATGCCTTCAGGCACCCTGGCACTCTGGAAAGAACCTGGGCTGCCATGCTCGTTTGAATATCAATTATGTTGCTAACAGGCCGTTTATATTAAGCTGTACTATTATATATATTTCCGGTTTGGATTCAGGATTAAATGAGATGAAATATTGTCTTGGGATAAGTTCATTAGAAGCAGAGCCTGAATTGGAAATTCTTTATCCATAATTGATTGAGAAAACCAGGTTGAGATGGGAAAAGGCTAAGCATAAACGTCCCAGCTAGTGGAGTCTTTATCTAGCCTGACCTTATGGGAGCTCTGGAGCATGAATTGCATCACAGGACTGCTCCTTTCCACACTGAGGCAAGAGGGCCAGAATGCTGACCTATTGTACGTAAGAATAAAGTCGTCATTGGCTGTGGTGTTTCTTGGGGTAGAGGTATACTCTATTGGACAATGATGACTCTCATTGGCAGAGGTCAATCTTCTAGGGAAAGGGGCAACTGTGAGCTGAGAGTAGCCAACATTCCCAACAGTAATAGCGACAGGAGACAGACAAATTCCTAGGCAGACATGGACAGATCCCTGGTGAAACCCGGCCTTCAAGCCAAGGACAGTTCAAAGCCTTAAAACCGAGCTGCCAGTTCCGGTTAGAGTACATAGCCAGAGTGAGAACTTGAATCCCCCCTCTTGCCCACTCTCTCTTGATTGGTTCCTTCTGGATGATGCCTTTTAACCAATCAAATGGTGCTTTTTCCAAGACCACCTATGGACCAATCAGCATGCACTCCCCCATTCTAAGCCCATTAAAACACTCGGCCTTAGCCTCACAGAGGGCTACACAGTTTGGGTCCAGTGTTGCTTACCAGAGGTTTCTTGTCACTCAGTAAAATTCTCCTCTGCCTTGCTCACTCTCTGGTGTCTGCGTACCTCATTCCTCTTGGCCAGTGGGACAAGAATCTGGAACACACCGAACTGTGGGAGTGAAAAGAGCTGTAACACCCTCTCCCACTCGCTGAACTATGGGAGTGGAAAAGTCTCTGGATGCCATTTCCTCCTGCTCTCCGAACTACAGGAAGAAAAAAGCCATGACAGTAGCTGGGGATTGGCGACACTGTCCTGGGAAGGGGGATCTTGGCTGGGCACAAGCAGTGTTCACTATTAACAAGGAACTCACCTGGCATGTGGGCAGCATTCAAGAAATAATAGATAGACTTTGTAATTATATTCTGAATTTTAATTTCATTCTCCATTTGAAGGAGTTTATATAGCTGGCTTTCCCTATCTTGAAGAGTTGAAATAATGTTAGGTTAAAGCACTTCTTCTTTTTTTTTTTTTTTTGCACTAATCACATGTAGTGATTTTATTTTTTATATATTTTTTATTTTTTTCTTTATTTCTTCTAAAAAACAACAACAGGATACATGTGCAGAACATGCAGTTTGTTACACAGGTATACATGTGCCGTGGTGGTTTCCTGCACCTATTGACCAGTCCTCTAGGTTCCCTCAGGTTAAAGCACTTCTTAACAGAAAGCATCTAAATAAAGGTAAGGAAATATTATTCAAAGCTAAAACTCAAGATATTTTAAGAATAATGACTAAGGAACCATTGTTATCTTACTTCCTTTTGGGAATGATTACATGACATTCTGTTCATCACTTTGTATTGAGGTAGAAATGACTCTGATGAGATCCCATCTATACTTATATATGATTAATGCTATTTTGTGATTAATTTGTATTTAAGAATGGAGGACTGGGTAGCAGGATGTACTCCTCATGTCACTGTGCCCATGTTCCCCACAATGTTTCTTCTTGAATGGGGTACCTGGCCAGTAGTGTGGGTATGTGGGCATATCATGTGATTTGGCAGGCTTCTTTTTAGGATGAATGAACATGGAGGTGGTAATTAAGTTGCTCCTCTTTGTTTCTTGCACCTAATATTGTTGAAGATGGCCTAATTCTGTCAACCACTCATAATAAAACTGCAGTAATCTCAGTGGTTCATTTAAACTCTTGTGAAAATTAAATACCCAAGTAAAATTTGGCTTACTATGCCTATCACACACAAGTACAGAAGCAGGATGGCGAGAACGGAGGGAGGCTAGTGCAGCTATTCCATTTGTGAACCTTCCCTAGGTTCTCTTGTGTTCTGTTCTTCCCACTCTCCATCACCTACTCTCTTTCTCAACCCGGAGCCTTTCCAGGGTCTCACCCAGTAGGCTCCCTTCACCTGCATTTCCACTGCAATCTTCTCATAGTTCATTCTGGGCTGGACTTCTCCCCCTTCTCTGTTTCATCCATCAGTGTGCTCACATCTACTTTTCATTTCATGGGAATTGTGATAGCTTTCATCTTTTCATTATTACTTTTACCATTATGGATTCAAGTCATTCTTTTTATACTTCTAAATTTTATTTCAGTGGGAATATTGGAAAGATAAGAGGAGAATACATATGCTTAGTTAGGAATTTTGAATCAGAAGCACATCCTAGTAACATTTAAATGTTCAAACTGGCTATATGATTTTGTGTTATACATAAAAAATCTATAGGCAGAATCAAAGAATAGATCAGAAGTGCAAGGGAGAACTGATTTCAGGCTGGCGTGAGTGAACAGAGTACACAGAAAGGAGGGACTTTGTTCTGACCTTGTGTAAAGAATCCTTATTGGCCAGATTCTCATTTCACCTGAGATTTCTCTCCTCATTTTGTTTTTTAATTTTTAGGATCCAATGATCTCTATGCTAAAATAAGTTGGATGAAGATGGCTTCTTATTCAAGAGTTTCACCTTTTTAGGCCAGAGGCGACCGCTCCAGTTCAATACAGCCTATCTCCCACTCACAGGGGACTACTGCTTGCCTAGCCCTGTTGAGTGTCACTGTCAATCTCTCCCAAATTTTCTATACCTCCCACAAGGTCCTCTCATTTCTTGTCTGCTGGTTGCATTCCTCCCAATTTTCTGAATTAACACAGGTTTATTTTACTTTTCTTTTCCTAACTCTTCCCAGGATTATTTGTTTGTTATATTTTCTTACACTCATCATTCCACGCAAGTTTTTCCATAGATGGGCCTCTGTTAATGTCCTTTTTAGTGTGAGATATAGTTTGGCATGATATATCGGTCTATAGGAGCTTTGACAATTGGAACAGGATTCTTTTTAAACATGAAGTACCTAAGTTGTTTTTTCTTAGAGTTACAAATATCAAAGTTATTGACCTGAAACCAAGGGGCCTCTTTAACATTTTTGCTTAACAAAAAATTTTTGCTTTATTTGTTTGCTTTGATTAATTAATTAATGACATGTGATCCATGCTGATTTTAAGTATGAGACTCTGATCTAATTTATTTTTTTAAGAATCAAATAAGGAATAATCTCTTTCACCTACTGTAATGCTCACATTCAGAAACACAGGGCCATATGAAGTTCAGCCCAGACTGAGGCAACTGATCACCTCCCCTCTCCTTGATGAATGGTTTTACAAAATAATATAGAGTGTCTCAATGGTATTCCAAAGTCCAGAATATTGTCTTCTGTGACTAATTGCTCAGTAAAGTAAATTAGTCTTCTATTTTTACATTACTCTCATTTCTCATGTATTTAGGATTAAAACAATATACTCTACAGAAGGTGACCTCATCACAGATTTGGGAAGAAAGAAACACTTTCTGTTGGTTTTGATATCACATTTCTCAAATGAGAAGCAAACAGTTCACTTCCTTGGATCCGTGGTTTCGCCTGTGGCCTTCAGGGGGCGACGTTGCACTAAGGAGGCATCTGTGTTCATTGCCGACCATCCTCACCCACTCAGCCTCCTCCCTGCAGCTGGCTGATGTAGCTCACTGATGTCTGTGTAGGTAGGGAGCTGTGATGAGAACAAGAGGTCAGAACACATCCAGGCTCCTTAAGAGAAAGCCTTTCTTTAGCCGTTTTTGAAACGCTTCAAAGGCAGAGACTTGTCCAGCCTAACCTGCCTGCTGCTCCTAGCTCCTGAGGCTCAGGGCCCTTGGCTTCTGTCCACTCTGCTCAGGGCCCTCCAGCGTTGCCACTGCTCAGCCATGCTCCTGCTGCTCGTCCCAGTGCTGGAGGTGATTTTTACCCTGGGTTAGTAACATTCCATTACCTTTCTTCCTTTTGTAAATGTGACCGTGTTGTAATTTTCTCTGAATAGAGGCATCTTTTCTTCATAGCAAAGTCTGTGCTACCTTTACTTACACAGCATTGGTGTTGCAGGAGGAACCAGAGCCCAGTCGGTGACCCAGCTTGACAGCCACGTCTCTGTCTCTGAAGGAGCCCTGGTTCTGCTGAGGTGCAACTACTCATCGTCTGTTTCACCAAATCTCTTCTGGTACGTGCAATACCCCAACCAAGGACTCCAGCTTCTCCTGAAGTACACATCAGGGACCACCCTGGTTAAAGGAATCAATGGTTTTGAGGCTGAATTTAAGAAGAGTGAAACCTCCTTCCACCTGACAAAACCCTCAGCCCATGTGAGCGACACAGCTCAGTACTTCTGTGCTGTGAGTGACACAGTGCTTGAGACTGCAGGAGAGCTGAACACAAACCTCCTGAGATGCTGAGACTTTCTGTGACTCAAGAACTCAAACTTGAAGTCTGTTTTATAACATTAAATAGCCATTCCAAGTTTCTGATGCTTATTGATGTATGCTGTATCTTTTTCATCTATTTATTTTTAAACTATCTGTGACTTTAAAGTGTGTTTCCTGTAGGTAGCATAAAAGAGCATCTTTTCTTTTTATCTACTTTGTTAATCTCTGTTTTTGCATTGTGAAGTTTAGATAATTAAAGTTGAATATAAATATCAATCAGGTTGGATTTAAGTATATTTCATTATTGTGTTTCACCCATGTTCCTTTTTTTTGTTCTCTTTTTCTGACTCCTTTTGGATTATTTAAATACTTTTAAATTTACATTTTAATTTATCTATGAACTTTTTGGCTATAACTCTGTACTTTTTGAGTAGTTGCTCTGGAGATGGCAATGTACATGCCTAAATATCCAGGGTCTTATGTGAGCAAATACTGTACCTCCTTATGTGAAATGTTGAAATCTTACACAACGTCTCTTTATCTACCAACACTAAAGTTTGTTATTGTTGTTCATATATATTAGTCACATACATTGAAAACTACACCAGGCCTGGCGCAGTGGCTCATGTTTGTAATCCCAACACTTTGGAAGGCAGAGGTGGGAGGATTGCTTGAATTCAGGGGTTTCAGACCAGCCTGGGCAACAAAGTGAGACCCCATCTCTATGAAATATAAAAAAAAATTAGCCGGGTATGGTGGCACTCACCTATAGCCTCAACTACTCAGCAGGTTGAAGCAGTATGATAGCTTGAGCCCAGGAGTTCGAGGCTGCAGTTAGCTACCATCATGCGACTGTATTCCAGCTTAAGTAATAGAGCGAGATCCTTTTCTCAAAAAATTTTTTTTTTAAATCACAATATATAGAAAACTTCACCATACAATGTTATAATTTTTGCTTTCAACAATTATATGCACTTTATAAAACTTAAGGGGAATAATAAGAACTATTTTATACTTAACAGCTATTTATCATTTCTGGTATCCTTCCTCTGTTCCTGAAGATTTGGATTTTCTCTGATACCAGGGGATATAACTGAAATTCCCTTCAAACTTAGAAACTCCCTTTAGCATTTCTTCTAGAGCAGATTTGCTGGGAAACAGATTTTTCATTTGTTCATTATCTGAAAGTGTATTTTTAACTTGCCTTTTATTTCTGGAAGATAGTTTTTACTGGGTCCGTAATTCTGCGTCAATACTTTTCCCCCCTCACTGTAAAGATGCCATTTCATTGTGTTTTGGCCTCTGTGCTTTCTAACAGAAATCCATGGCCATTTAAGTAATTGTCCTCCAATGATGTAATATATTGTTTTTCTCTAGCTGCTTCATATATAAGCTGTATACACACACAAACACAAACAAACACATGAAAAATTATACAATCTTTTGTTGTCTGGTTTAATTATGTGTTTAGGTGTGGTTCTCTTTGGTTTTACCTTGTTTGGGTCTTGAATTGATAAATGCATGAGTTTCACTGAATTTGGCAAGCTTTTGGCCATTCTTTCTTCAAACATGTTTTCTGACCCAATATCTTTCTTCTCTCCCTCTGGGATTCCAGTTAGATATAATTGAGACTTTAGAATATTTTCCCACAGGTCTCCAGGGCTCTGTCTTTTTTCTTTCAATTTTCAAATTGATTTTAAGGTTTGTCAGTGTTTCCTGACCTTGGCACTACTGACATTTTGGTCCTTACAATTTTTTATTGGGGTGTGGGGCTGCCCTGTGTGTTGTAGAATTTTTAACAACACCACTGGCTTCTCCACACTAGATGCCTGTAGCACTACAGACCCCAAGTTGTGACAGCCAAAATTGTGTCCAGATTTGCCAAATGTCTCCTGGGGGAAGACAAAGTCAAAATTAGTTGGATTAAATAATCCATATTGATCTGTTTTCAATTTTGCATATGCTTTTCTCTATCATTTTGCTATTGAGCCCTTACTGTAAGATTTTTATTTTTGATATTGTATTTTTCCGTTCAATTTCTATTTTTATCTTTACTTTGTGGAACATAATCAAAAGAGCTACTTTGACATCTTTTTCTATGAGTTTTAGTATCTTAGTCATCTTAATATTTGAATTTGTTGATCTTTCACTTAAATATTAGTTCATTTTTCTGGCCCTTTGTCAAATAATTTTGAAGTACATCTGAAACATTTCAAATATTATGTGTGTACACTCTGTTTTCTCCTCCCCTTCCTTCTTCTTTAAAAAACAATCATCTAAAGAATGTTAATGTTTTTATTTGAGCAGAAAATCAACCTAGTTTGGTTCATACTATTAGTTGTGTCTCCCCTTTTGTGTAAATCACAGTTCAGTTCTCTAATCATTTGCAATGTTGGTTTAGGTTTATACCTGTCCTGTGTAGCTCAGGGATCAGTGAAACCAGTTTGTGTGGCTCAAATCTCAGGTCAGTTCCTGAACTCTCTGCTACATTGGTTTTAGTTTGTCCTGCATGGGTGCCGCTTAGGGGTAGTCTGAGACTGGAATAGTGGTTCAAATATCAGTTAAGCAACCTAAAATTTGTTGTTCTGGTTTGAGTCAGTTTCACGTATGTAGAGCCTTGGGATTAGCCTGAGACTTAAACTATTTTCCATCTCTTCCCTAGGGTATCCCTTTTCTAGCCTGACCCACAGAGGCAGAAAATTGTGTTTCTTGCAGTTTTGACTTCCTACATCATTATCATATTGCTGTGTGCATTGGGGCCTCCCTCAGGGCAAAGCCAAGAGAAAGAAACAGAAAAAATATGAAATTCACCCTTGTGCAGGTTGCTTCTCCAATTTTTGACTTCCCTACACAATCTGCTAGCTTTTGGGTAATTTCAGAGTCCACAGGTAGTTTCTTTTCTTTTTTTTTTTTTGTATTTTGTTCAGTTTTTACTTACAATCCATGGCAGAGATTGGCTGTAGGTATCTTAAAGTTATCTCCTATTCTACTGTGGTCCTGCATTAATTTGTGGTTCTCCATAATATTCATCACGAATGGCTATTTGACGTGTACTTTTTTCACCCTCTTTAGTTGTACTACCCTTTTTAGTTAATCTAATTCATTTTTTATATTTGCAAATTTTTCTCATCAGGATCATAAGACCATTTAATTAAGGTCTTAAAATTTTTGATATTTCATTTCTTATTTTCCAAATTTATGAAGGTCTTTCTTTGGTGCAAAAGAATCGAGAATGCATACTTGTTTTTATAAATAATTCAAGTACTATATTTTTTCCTAAAGCCTAAAAATTTTTGTATTCTGAATTATATCTGGATTTAAGAGTATGTTAAGGCATAGTAGGACTATTCAAACACTATTTTTTTTTTAGTACGTAAAACAGAGCTGATTAGTTTTTAATTTTCTCTATCTCTATTTTTTTCATTTCTGATTTTTTGCTTCTTTTAAATGAACCATGTATTTTGGTATTTGGGGCTGTGTTTGGAGACCCTTAAATCTTCCAGGAAATCATGTATTTCTTAGAATGCTGCCAACACCCTTGAGTGAGAATATTCTATTTATGATCTTATTCTTATTTAACTAAGAGGTGTTGCTTCTACTGCTATAGAGGATTGAAGAATTCCTTCACATTCTTCCAGTGCAGAGCAAAAGGCAATGTTCCAAGACATCACATAATCCTATGGCCTTTGAATTTGAACACACTGGGCTTTGCAAATGCTCAGCAACTTTGAGAAAAGTTAAAATGACCACCATTCTGAAATTCAGAAGAAGTTGCTCCTTATAGCTTATTTTTGAATATTTTTTTTCTGCTCTGACTTTAATCATTAATGTGATCCCACCTACTTTCTGTCTCCTAGAAATATGTGTCACTCTTTCCTCACCAGATGACCTTCATTTTTTTTACTCTTGTGAATTTTAGTCTATTTCTATTTTATTTCTACTCTTTAATTTAGGAAGAAATATTCAAGAGAAGGGAAATGAGCATATAGCATTAGGATTAGAAATTCACACTCAAAGGCTACACTTTTACAAAACGACAGCATTACTCAATTTTCTTCATTCAAGAAAATCTTCTCCAACAGAAACAAGTGAATCAAGAACCCAAGGAGAGAACTGGGCTTATGCTTTCAAATCAAAGGAAAGAAGTATTCTGACTTTGTCAAATGTCCTATTAGCCACAGAGAAAGCAGTGACTTTCCCCATTCTCGTGTTTTCAGAGTTTTATTTTTTTTCCGCATGCACCATCTACATTTATTATTATTTGTTTTTATTTTTAAATTTCAACTTTTATTTCTTGCTTGGTGTGGTTGTATTTGCTTCAGCCCCAGAGGTTTCTGTAGTTTTATTTTCTTTACCCCTAGAGGCAAAGCCTTCCCATCATGAGTTACGCCTTGTCATTAGTTGCATGGAGGCACTACTGTCTTCATGTGAAATCTTTTCCTTTATGGCTGCACAAGCATCATCCGAGGGAAATATCTCTGCCATCCTCCATCACCACTGTGGCAACACTGAACCATTCAAAACTCAGTCCAGGGCAATTGGTCTGAACCCAAACTCTCATGGACTCATATCTAAATTCTGTTATACTTTTCAATAACGATTCCTCTTGACGTATTACTCCATCTTTACATGAAATCTTATTGCCAATGGACTCTAGGACTAAAACACCATCATAGATTTGGTCAGGAAGAAACACGTCTTGTGGAAGTTTTGATACATCTCAGAAAACAGGAAGAACACACTAATGAGCAGTCTGTGCTAAACTCTGGTTCTGCAGTTGGCCTCCAGAGGGCGATGCTGCACATACTGGAGCTTTTGTTTCTGTTGAAGATCAATCCACTGCTCAGTTTCTTCTTCCTGCAGCTGGTTGAGTTCTTTCCAGACAAAGACAAATGACAAGAATCAGAGTTTTAAAAGCAACCAGATTCATCTCTGCAGCTTTTGTAGTTCTATATAAGCAAAGAGCTTGTCCAGCAAACCTTCCCCACACTTCTTGTTCTTGGTCTCTTCAGCCACTTTCCTTCCTGTTCTCTGGAGATCTTGCAGAAAAGAGCCTATAGTGTTTACCTTGCTCAGCCATGCTCCTGGTGCTCATCCCATTGCTGGGGATACATTTTGTCCTGAGTGAGTAAAATTTCTTTATGGTCTCTAGTTCCACAGGTTCTGACTAGAAACACGTGCTTTTTATACTGAGTCTGCACTGCTTTCACTGATAGTACATTGTTTTTCCAGGAACTGCCAGAGCCCAGTCAGTGACCCAGCCTGACATCCACATCACTGTTTCTAAAGGAACCTCACTGGAGTTGAGATGTAACTATTCCTATGGGACGATGTTGCAGGAAGTCAGGGACCCCAAATGGAGGGACCGGCTGAAGCCATGGCAGAAGAACGTGGATTGTGAAGATTTCATGGACATTTATTAGTTCCCCAAATTAATACTTTTATAATTTCTTATGCCTGTCTTTACTGCAATCTCTAAACATAAATTGTAAAGATTTCGTGGACACTTATCACTTCCCCAATCAATAGTCTTGTGATTTCCTATGCCTGTCTTTACTTTAATCTCTTAATCCCGTCAGCTGAGGAGGATGTATGTCACCTCGGGACCCTGTTATAATTGCGTTAACTGCACAAATTGTAGATCATGTGTGTTTAAACAATATGAAATCTGGGCACCTTGGAAAAAGAACAGGATAACAGCAATGTTCAGGGAATAAGAGAGATAACCTTAAACTCTGACCGCTGGTGAGCCAGGCAGAACAGAGCCATATTTTTCTTCTTTCAAAAGCAAATGGGAGAAATATGGCTGAATTCTTTTTCTCAGCAAGGAACATCCCTGGGGAAGAGAATATGTGCCTGGGGGTGGGCCTATAGAAGGCCCCCTTGGGTGTGGCCATTTTGTATGGTCGAAACTGTAGGGATGAAATAAATCCCAGTCTCCCATAGCACTCCCAGGCTTATTAGGAAGAGGAAATTCCAGCCTAATAAATTTTGGTCAGACCGGCTGCTCTCAAAACGCTGTCTCCTGATATGATGTTATCAAAGACAATGGTGCCTGAAACTTCATTAGCAATTTTAATTTCACCCTGGTCTTGTGGTCCTGTGATCTCGCCCTGCCTCCATTTGCCTTGTGATATTCTATTACCTTGTGAAGTACGTGAAGTTTGTGACCCACACCTATTCGTACACTCCCTCCCCTTTTACAAGTCCCTAATAAAAACTTGCTGGTTTTGCAGCTTGTGGGGCATCACAGAACCTACTGACATGTGATGTCTCCCCTGGACGCCCAGCTTTAAAATTTCTCTCTTTTGTACTCTGTTCCTTTATTTCTCAAGCCAGCCGACACTTAGGGAAAATAGAAAAGAACCTATGTGACTATCGGGGCAGGTTCCCTGATAGGGCAACACCTTATCTCTTCTGGTATGTCCAGTCCCCCGGCCAAGGCCTCCATCATCTTCCTGAAGTACTTTTCAGGAGACACTCTGGTTCAAGGCATTAAAGGCTTTGAAGGTGAATTTAAGAGGAGTCAATCTTCCTTCAACCTGAGGAAACCCTCTGTGCATTGGAGTGATGCTGCTGAGTACTTCTGTGCTGTGGGTGCCACAGTGCCTGGGTCTGCAGGGGAGCTGAACACAAACTGCCTATGCTAGAGAAGTTTTCAGAGACTCAATGTATCTTCCTGCGGCATTTTCAAAGATCTCTTATTTTTATGATGGCGAGTGAGGCAAAGAGAGCTGAGCACATCCAGGCATTTCTACGTAATTCTGCAATTCCTGCTATGTCCCATGTCAGTAAACTTTGTTTTAGAAGCTTTTTGTTAATTGAAGAAACTGCGTAATAGGAAATAGTATTCTAGAATGATGGAGGAGACATACTTCTTAACACCTAACAATCAGGTTCTCAAGGACCTTTCCTTGACCATGACTGCATTAAGTGGTTGACCATGGGAATTTTGATATGGTCTAGGAGAACCTTGGTTTTCATTTATCATTTAATCTCTCAACTAACCCAGAAAACAAAAGATAAGTTTCTCATGTTCTTACCTTGCAAGTTTGCATTCTTGAGCTGGTCATTCATAGGATATTTTCTTAGAATTTATTTTTCTGGCTCTAACTGCGCAATTCAGGTTTCAGGATATTTTGCCTCATACCTCTATTTAGGAAGAATTATGAGAAATTATTAGCCAACAGTGAAAGTTTCATTAGAATCATGAAGGACTTAGAAAATTGTCCTTCTAAGTTCAGATGTGAGTTCTGGCAACTAGGAATAGAACACAAGGAGAATGAAGATTTAGAATTCATCAGTGTTTCTCCAAAGACTTTTTCAGTTATAAAAATAGCTTCTAGTCTATTGGTATATTAATTATGCAAATCTACGTTGTAAGTTTGTCTACGGAATTCCATTCATCTCATCTAGCTATGGACACTTCTACTTGTTGCTTTCACTCTGTTGTTATATGGTTTCGCTATTGAAATATTAAAGATTGATTCTCTTTTTTGAGATAGGGTTTTACTCTTTCACCTAGGCTGGAGTGCAGTGGTGTGATCATAGCTCACTGCAGCCTTGATCCATGCCCCCAGTCTCAAGCAATTCTCCCACCTCAGTCAGCTTCCTGAGTAGCTGAGACTACAGGCATGCACCACCATGCCTGGCTAATTTTTTTTAATTTTTATTTTTAGTGGAGACAAGATCTCACTATGTTGCCCAGGCTGGTTTCAAACTCCTGAGCTCAAGCAATCTTGCAACCTCAGCCCCCCAAAGTACTAGGATTACAAGCATGAGCCACTGTACCTTGCCAAAGACTGATTCTTATATAGTAACATTTTGATAATCTGTCATGTGGTAAGTTTTGCAATGCCAAGCTCTGCTAGAAATACTGATAAGAGTTACAATGGTACTGGATTCCAGGCAGCTGCTGGAAAGCATAAATATGTGGCTTTCTTATGTCTAGAATGGAAAGAACTGTATAAGAAGCTTTTATACTCCTTGTCTGCTTGCTGCCTCGGAGGATAACCAGTGCTTAGGAGGAAAAGGAGAAGGAGAAGGAGAGAGCTCTTTAGCTGCCATTTAGCTCACACTATAATGTCTAAGAGGGTAGGTGCATAGGGACCCTGAAAATATAGATCGAATAAGTAAATTGTAGCCAATGGCACTCCTTAGCCAAATAGTGAACCAAGATGTCAACAGTATTTTTTAGAATGTAGTGTTATGAGTACATATGATAAATATGTTTAAGTGATTTCTGGAATGCTGTGAGGAAGGTGAATGGAGTGTCAGATATATAAAATTATGAAAAAGAAATGTATTCTCATTTAATGTTCCTGCCTCAGTCCCTTCCTTCTTTTCTGTTTTTGGACCACACTCTCATCTACCACTGATAAGACAAATAATTTCAAGTGACTCATTGTCATCAGCTCAGCCACACTTCCCAAAGGTACTCATCGTAGTATCATGAGCACTTTATGCAGATCGATTTGAGAAAGAACTGCCAGTTTCTTTTGATTCTGATATCAAACTGAATATTAAAGAAAAATAAATTCCATATCAAGGACCCTAAGCAGCTGGGAGAGCATTCCCCATCTCCCCTACCTCACCTCTTCCTGAAAAATCAAAGTAATCTTCCTTCCTTCTATTAATAATTTGTTGCGTTTATATGAGTACATGATTTGTAGGAGAAACTTTCCAAAATAAGGAATTATATTAAGAAAGTGGATATTCTGAGTTATTTTATCAATGATATCAATCATTCTGACTCTTCAGAAAGAATTCTGACATTTCATGTAATTAACTGATCTTACTACATATTCCATCACCCAGAAGCAGGTGCCCTAATTGAAAGGCGGAACATTTTACTGAAGACCAAGCTAGAGCCCTGACTGGGAGACAACAGCATATTTGCCAAACATTTTCTTCTTTCCCTACATCGTATTTTTATCTGATATACAAGCTGTTGGAAATAAACTTTGTAATTTAGTGTAAAGGTAACAGAATTTTCAGGCTGGGTGAGGTGGCTCACACCTGTAATTTCAGCACTGTGGGAGGCTTAGGCAGGAGGATCACTTGAGGCAAGGATTTCTAGACCAGCCTGGGCAACATAGTAAGATCACATCTCTACAAACAATTAAAAAAATTAGCCAGGCATGGTGGTGCCCACCTGTAGTCCTAGCTACTCAGGAGGATTGCGTGGGCCCAGGAGTTCAAAGTTACACTGAGCTGTGATCATGACACTGCCCTCTAGCCTGGATGACAGAGCAAGATCCTGCTTTTAAGAAAAAACTCAGGAAGGACTGTCACTGAATTTGAAGAATTATTAATATAATCAGTGATAAAGTCAATGACTTTTGGGATTGTGCATTTCCTCATTTTGGAGAAAGGATGAAAAGTTCTTCAGTTGCAAGATGGAGTTCTGTATCTCGAAGGAGATAGAAGTATAGAATTATTTTCTTGTTGTACATGTTTCAAATGTGTGTAGAAGAATGTGTGTGTTGCATAGGGAAGCTTGAAGTAGCTGAAGGAATCTATTTATCGACTCTCAGCTCCAAATTCACCCCTTGCCTCTTCTGTGAAGGTGAATCTGGAACCTTCGACCATTTCCTTTGCCAGTTGACACAATGTTAAGCTTTGTAGTAGAGAGTCAGGAAGAAAAGGTTTTGCTTTCTGCTTTCTGTGTGCTCACTCATCACGATCCTGCACCATGGGAGGCACCTGCAGTGCACAGTGCCCAGCAGTTTCCTCCAGAATCCCCCCATTTTGGGGTGATTCTGTGGAAGAGATCCTGCTGTGAGACACCTCCCTGTGAACAGCTTTCCGCAGTGTCCTAGAGGATGATTTTCTGCCATGTTCTAGAGGGTGGATTTCTAGCAAGTTCTGCTGGTACAGCACCACAGCGACTTCCCTTTCATCCAGTGAGCCACAGCTATCTCTTTTCAATAAGATCTGGGTCTCAGCCCCGAGGGTGGGGCTGCAGGCCTCTTCCCTGGTTATCCTACCCTGCCCTAGGAGTGGAGGCTGCACCTTATGTCTGCTATTCCTACAGGAATAGGAATAGCAGAGTTTTCTTCATATTATTCATTCTCTTGTTACTCTAACACTCTGTTTATTAATCCTTAATTTTTTTCTGTTGAAATTATATGGTTTCTCTTTCCTGATTGGACTAGACTTAGACATACACCAAGGACTTCAAGCAACTGGAGAGCATCCTCCATCTCCCCGCCCACTCCTGTCTGAGATATCAAAGTAGTTTTCTTGTTTTATTTCTCTATTGATTTATTGTTTTACTTACTTATTGTTTTATTTACATTATTGTTATATAATTATGAGAAAATTTTACAATAATTTTATTAAGAATTTGGAAATATTGTTAATATATTCATAAAATTGATTTTACTATTAAAATTTTTGTGCACATTATACACACAATATTATTATACCATTGGTGCAAATTGAAATCAATTTTAAAAGGTTTAGTATACCGCAAAAATAGGCATTAATTCACCTATGAGGATGTGTCTGGAGGTTGCAATTCTAAGTCATTTTTCTTGCATGTAACTCTCTTAATACATCATTATTTTTTGGTTTTCTATTTCCTTCAGATGGAGGGAGAAGACAAAGATAATTGCAAAACGATCTGTAGACAGAATATTTCTGTAATCCCAGAAAGTTTTATGTGTGCCTTTCTAGTCAACTTACCTTCTGGAGGCAATAGATGTTCTTATTTCTATCACCTTAGATTTACTTTACCCATTGTAGACTTCAAATCAATGGAATCATACAGTAGTTACTCTTTTGTGCCTGGTTTCTTTCATTCATCGTGTTTTTTAGATTCTCATGTTCTCATGTATATCAGTCATTCATTATTGCTATTGCTGAGTAGTATCTTATTATATGAATAAAGCACAATTTGTTTATCCATTCAGCTGTACACACCACTGACTGGACATAGAATCTTTTAGGGATTAAATCTTTGGTATCATTCTTAAGAGTGCAAGGTACAGTTGTTCTAGATTTTTATATCCTGTCTTTCAAGGGTAGGGTGTGCCTCTAAAATACTTCAGTTGAAACATGTATCTTAAATACCTTTATTTAAAAACCAATTTCTGTCATTCATTAGGCTACCTAATATGTCACTAGTTTTGCAAATAAAAACCCAACATCTAATATTCCCTATGCTATTTAGCAAGGCTTTGGGTATTATTCAAGCTGTGGGTAGCTGCACTGTAATTTCCTCTGTTGTGGCCTTACATATTAATAACAACAGTAGCAGACCACCCTGGAATTTGCTTTCTTGACTAAGTCAATTGACTCTCCTTAGAGTTGAGACTTAACTAGTACATATCCAATGTCCTCTGGCTTTTGTCGAAAAGATTTAATGTAAATTATACATCCTAACACTGTGATATATTTATTTTTACTTGGTAACTGATAGTCAGATATTATGAACAAAATTTAGATAATTGTTCCTGCAGGTCTTGAAGATCTGTAATTCATGTAATTATAATCCTTGCTGAACAGTTATTCTAAAGAACTTATTTAATATTTAGAGGCACTTTGCTCTATACAGTACATGCTAAAACATTTTAAAGCTCGTTAGGTAACTTATGAAGAAAATTTCACTAATCTATTATTTAATACCAAATATATAGCATATACGATACACATTTTCAATCTTTTAAGCACATTAACAAAGTTGTCAGGAGAATTGGATCTCTGTACACAATTTTTTTACAGGAATATCTAAGACAAGGGAACACCTTTATTTAGGACACAAATGTGCCAAAACATGGGTGAAAAAGTAGAATGTGGCCAGGCATGGTGGATTATGCCTGTAATCCCAACATTTTGAGAGGCAGAAGCGAGCGAATCTCTTGAGTCCAGGAGATTGAAACCAGCCTGAGCAACAGAATGAGATCCCATCTCTACAAAAAGTAAAAAAAAAAAAAAAAAAAAAAATCAGCTGGGCATGGTGACACGTGCCTGTGGTCCCAGTTACACAGGAGGCTGAGGTGGGGACTATTGCTTAAGCCTGGGAAGCCAAGGCTACAGTGAGTCACAATTGCACCACTGCCCTCCAGCCTGGGAAACAGTAAGACCCCGTCTCAAAAAAATAAATAAATAAAAATAAAAATAAAAGGCAGAAGGTTAAAATGTTGAAGATAGTTTATATGTATATTTATAACTTCAAATTGTTTTTTTGTGATAAGTCTTATATAATAGGAAAATAAAATTGACTTTTATATTAATATTCTAAGGCTGGCATAATAAAATACCACAGACTAGGTGACATAAACAACATAATTTATTATCTCACAGCTCCACAGGCTAGAAGCCCAAGATCAAGTTGTCAGCGCAGTTAATTTCTTCTGAAGTTTGCAGATCATGTTGCCTTTTCACTGTGTCCTTACACGGTCTTGCCCCTGAGGGTACGCATGTCTGTGTCCAAATTTACTTTTCTTATAAGAAGAGCAGTCAGATTGAATTAGAGTCCACCTATGTGACATCATTTTACCTTAATTATTTCTTTAAAGACCCTATTTTCAAGTACCATTACATTCTGAGGTACTGGGGGTAAGGGCTTCAATATGAAATTTTGGGTCGGATAGAGCTCAGTCCATAACAACTCTCCAAGTAAATGTTACATTCACAAACAAGATGGTTGAAACCTTTCTTTGTGAAATGCTTTACTAATTTCTTGTGCACAGAATGATCATGTGTAATTTTGATGGTGAGATTTTCCTGTATTGAGTTTCTTTCTAGAGGAAGGAGAAATGTGCAATTACAAATACAGATAGCTTATAAAATATTCTACATTGCAAAAGACCAGTGATAAAAATTAAAAGCTGTTTTTCAGACTTGGCTTCTTTTTCCTCTGCTCCACTGGGGTGCAGAATTCTCTCATGTTTAGATTTGTTCTTTTCTGAAGATGAATCTTAATTTCTCCTTGGCATTTTATCTCTGACAGTTTTTCTTTCTTTCCCCATTCTGTTTTCTGTCTGCATGTTATTTTTTTTACCTCTGTCTTATCGTTTGTCTAATATTAGATTCTACCTGTGCAGAAGCCAATTTAGCTAACTTGCTATTTTTCTCTTCCACTCCTCCTTTACCACCTCATCAGCAGAACTGACATTTAAAAAAGAAAAAAGAATTGAAATTCTTTTGAAGTTGTTTAGGGCAAGTGCAGTGGGTTAAGTGGATGAGGAAGGTGGCTACAGTCCTTAAACACAGGGGCAGCAGGAAGAATCCCATCCTATATGCTCAGCTTTCTTGAGGATTGTTTTCTGTTTTTTTTTTTTTCAAGTAGTATGTATCAATATTTTACATTTTGATTCAACCAGATAATCTTTTTTAAAAAATATATGTTTTGATTGCTGACATGCTTGGATTCATTTTAAATATGTTTGTTTTATGCAGGGTTCTCTTGATTTTTTTCTTGTTTCTTTTTAGCCTGGCTTCTCTTGCATTGATAAAGTTTGATTTTTCTTCACACTGCTTTGAAAATGTAATGTGTATTTCTGTTATGATAAGTACCCTTGTTATAGAAATGTATGTATAGAAATATAATATACATATAAATGTATGTATATATGTGTATGCATATATAAATCTAATTTTTATGCCCAATGTTATTCTTTTTTTTCCCACAGTGTTATTCTGTAATATTTTTTCCTTGTATGTCCCAGTCCTTCTCTTTACCTCCTGCTGACTTACGAATTTTAGAATTACCTTCGTGGCTGATTGGAAGAAACTACACATAAGCTATATACATCAGGACAATAATTTCAGTAAGATATTATGAAATGAACAATAAACTATAGCTCCAATGTACATTAAGAAAAGTAATAAAAAAGAAAACCATCCGACACAATAATTGCAACATGAATTTACTTCTTTCATCCTCAGAGCCACTGTCCCTGATCTTCCTTCTGCCTGGAGTGTTTTTCACCATTAGCCACACAGATCCCTTCACTGGCTCATAGTCTTTGCTCCTGGAGAAACATGGGAACATATGAATAAAGTAGAATGCTCAAAAAGTTTATTGCAGCGTTGTATTTCATAGTTAAAAAAAAACCATTGTATTAGTCCATTCTCACACTGTTATAAAAAATGCTGAGACATGATAATTTATAAAGAAAAGAGATTTAAGTGGCTCACAGTTCCACAGACTTTACAGGAAGCACAGTAGCATCTGCTTCTGGGGAGGCCTCAGGGAGCTTTTACTCAAGATGGAAGGTAAAGAGGGAGAGGCCATCTTACATGGCAAAAGCAGAACCTAGAGAGAAAGGGAAGGTACTACACACTTTTAAACAACCAGATCTCAGGAGAACTCAGGACAGTAGCAAGCGGGAAATCCACCCCCATAACCCAATCACCTCTTACCGGGCCTGACCTCCAGCATTGGGTGTGGAATCCTGATTAGGGAAAAGGAGTCAGGCTGGCAGGACCAGGGGAAAGCAAAGCGATAAAGCAAATAAGCTATAGGTCTGCCTTTTTTTCATGGTCCAGGACATATAAACAGAAAGAGGAAGCAGATAAGCTATAGGTCTTTCTTGATGGCTTAGGACCTATAGCTCTCCTGAGCAAATAACATACATAACTCACAGACTTCTTGCTTATCATCAAACACCTCTATCTATCATCAAAAACCTCAGTTGACAGAAGAATGCAAGTTAGTTCCTTGCTACCTTGGCATTACCAGTACTGCATGCAGCACTCTGCAACCCAAAAACATCCTATAAAATCTCCAGCAGGCCTTTGTTTCCTTGCCGTCAGCTCCTCTTCTGCTGATTGCTCCCTGGCAACTACTTTCATAGATCTGCCTTTCTTTATCTACAACAGTCTTGGTAAATTATTTTATCCCCACACCACCAGCCCAGGTAGTCATCACTCACCTGTGACATTGGAGATTACATTTCAACATGAGATTTGGGCAGGGACACAGATCCAAACTATATCATACATCATCTTAAGTCTTCATCAATAGGGAGAGGACTACATAAACTGAAGTATATCTCTAATAGGGTGCAATGTAGCAGAAGTTCCCATACGTGTTAATATAATAAGCTCTGCAAAATATATTATTGAATTTATAATGTGAGTTACAAAAAGGTATACATGAGATGCATCATTTGGTATTAAATTTTAAAATTATAAATTAAATACTGTTTATTTTCAGCATTTTTTTTGTATTTAGTACATGTATATAATGCTATAGTAAAACATTTGGAAGTATCAACTCCAAATTGATAAGATGAAGGGAGAATTAGGGTAATGAGTGATGAAAGAATCAGAATTCGGAGTGGTAGTAAAAGTGGATTTTCGTCTACTTGGTATGTTGTATTACTTTTAATAATTTCAAATGTTCATGAATTCTTTATAATATTAAACCAATAAAAAGTCATAAAAGCCATCATAAAGGTTTATCCATATTCTATTATCCTCATGAAAAAGGAGAGAAAGGGGGAAATGACCACCCTTTTTATAAGGTCTTGTCCAACCTTCCTAAGTATTTCTCCCACCTCTGGGATCATATAGCTTTTAGTTCACACTCTGCTTAGGATCCCACTCTTTGATTTTATTATAGACGTGTAGTTTTGTACTCTTCGGTAGATTATGAACTAATGTCTCATCACTTTTTATATACTCTTAAAGCCTAATAAATTAATCACTTATGGTAATACTTCAAAAAATCTTTTTGGATTTTCTAAAACAAAATCAGAGAATTCAAATAAATAGCACAAGATGGGAATTGTCAAATTATTTTAAGATATTAATTGCCATGAAGTGGCATTTTAAAAGTGGTAATTGGTTCACTGTTAATCCCCATTCAATCTAAGCAGTTATATTGTTTTCTGACCGCCTCCATTTCCTTCATAGCAAACATGAAGAGAATGGGGCTGTGTGTGTGACTACTGAGGAGTTAAGTTGGTGCAAAGTGGTCTTTGTTGATGGTTTCAGTCCACTAGGGGGCACTCTAGGATTTCCAGAAATGAAGACTTTTTCTGATGGTCTCAGAGGACGGAACAGGATACAAGAGGGCATGTGAGTCAGTCAAATCACAGATAGCAGGGAGCTGGGGTAGGGTGGAGGGTGATGTGTGTGTAAAGTTCATCTTAGGTTTTCAGCTCTGACATTCTATATAAAACCTCAGAAAGCTGGAGTTCTTTGATCTATAAATCCATTGTGAGGATGATTCTGTAAGCAGAGGTAAGGGAATTGGAGTTTTACTGGGCAATGGGAGCATGGATGTTCATTAGAAAACATCTTCATTCCATGTTTTCAGTTTCTAAATTTTTATGATTAAAATTCATGAAATTCACTGACCTGGAAATTATTCTAAATACCCCTGATATCTGATCTTTTCATATATCTTCTCTGAGACTAGAAGGAACAAGAATAAACAGAAGAGAAGAAAATAGGAATAAAATAAGGATGAAGAACAGAAAGAGAATAGGGAAGGGGCAATATTTAATTTGACCAGCAATAAGTGGCCTGATCAGAACAGCTGTGAGGGCCTGCAGGGTGTGTGGGGAAAGGTCTGGGCAGAGGAAGGGGAGAGGTAGAAATGAAATTAGAGTGGATATCATACACACATCCTATTTTTCCTCTAACCAAGCAACCTCTAGTTGGAAACATTTTCTAATACCCTGATCTCAAGAAACTATTTATTTCTAAATTTGCAATGCATGCTATCAAATAGTTTTCCTTTATTAGAATTTTCATATATTTGAATTCTCCAATTTTCTGTCAAACTGTGTAATTTGGGAAATGGGATCTCTCTTCCCATGACTTTTTAAAGCTCTCCTTAACCTTGCTGAGACACAGATTCTTCTGAGAGGTATCATCCCCCTTCCTCACATACTATCCATAAACTACTCTTACATAAAGTGCTTTAAAAAAAGAAAATCTATATCTTCATACATTAGAAATATTGCCTCTTCCTCTCGTGAACTATTCACACCCACAAATTTGGAGAGATTGCTGTGCAGTCTCACTGGGTCACTGTGGGTGGTTTCCTGTTCAGATGATTTTTAAAACTTATGTTTTTAAACTTAAAAACTTTTAAATAAAAGACTGATCGTGAACATTGCAATAAGGCATGTTGAAGAGTTATCCGAATCCTTCAAAAAGTTTAGAAACTCTAGTATTGAAAATTAATACATTACAATTTGAATATCTGCAGGTTTCAAAATAGAAATTAAATGTAAGTGTAGCAGCTTGATAGAAAGGAACATTATTTTCATGCGAAGTTTTGAATGACCGAGTTATCGACATAGAGGTTAATTTTCAAATCAATTTTTCTTATAATTGAAGATACAATGATAGGATGCACAAACAAACATAGTGAATCATATACATATCATGAAGCCACTTTGTTACTTTTTTTAAAAAATATTTATTTTTTAAGAGAAGGGGTCTTGCTCTGTTGCCCAAGCTCAAGTGCAGTGGCACAATTATAGTTTGCTTTAGCCTTGAACTCCTGGGCTGAAGTGATCCTCCTGTCTAGGTCTCCCAAAGTGCTGAGATGACAGAAGATCCTGTCTCTGCTTCTGAAGGAGCCCAAGGATTGGTTAGGGTAAGCTCAGACCCACTAGATTGCCTGTGGGTGTGAAAATGGTCTTGGAGTTCCTTGATGCAGGATAACTTCTGCCTACTGCCATGCTCTATGTTGTACACAATCAGTCCTCAGTAAATATTTGCCTTGTTAAATAGTATAAAAGAATTTTAGACCTATAAAGGCATTTAGAAACCTTTTAGTTCAACTTCATTTTACAAACACAGAAACTATATCCAAGATGCCAGTATGAAATCATTAGATAGTAAATGATCTAGGAGTAGAAAGAAACTGGATTTCCTCACTTCCTCCTTAGCGTTCTTGCTCTTGCCTATTCCTGCAGGCACATATTCTTGAACAAAAGAAACTATCTAATGGCAGCCCTACCAGGTTGACCTCTGCATTTCGGTTCCGGGAAAGCCTTGGTTCAATCACTGTGACCATGAGAATGCAGAGTTCCATGTTTGTGTAAACATTTACCACTTTGGGCAAGAAAGATACTCAGGCTGAGCCACTGTTATTCTACCAGGAAATCAGTCCATGACTCACTGGCTGCTGTAGGAGTGAGCCAAACATGATGGTGCCACCCTCAACCCCCAGAGGTATTTCTAAGGACTTTCCTAAAAATAGTAAGATATATTCATTATGCTGGGTGGATATTCCTTGAAGGAAGGATGTGGACATAGTGAGCATTACTCTACATTGTCAAAAAATAATAATTAGAATAGGGAAGCTAAGGATAACATGTCCTCATGTAGTGGATTGTTCATGAAGGTGTGAGAAAATCTTTTCTGGACCAACACATTCACAATGAGTTAGGTAATATTCAATGAGATAATCATAGGGTTGGGAATTTTGTCCAGGGGATGGCTATACCTAAGGCATAGTTAATATGTGGAATACTATGATCCATATGAGTGGTCATATTTAGACCATTACGTTCAGTTCTTAATGCTATACTCAAAAGGCCAAATATTGACCTAAATTATCTGTCACCAAAAGGAGGGAAACTCATCCAATAAAGGATATGAGAATTATATTGTATGAGGAATGAGTGAGAAAAGAGAAAATCCTTAGAACGGAGAAGTTTTACATATGTAAAAACACACATTTTATGTATACATATCTATATTTATATATTTCAGTTGCTATTTTTCATCATAACCGTCCTTACATACTTAAGGGTGCAAGATGTGAATAAGAAATTACATTCAGTCTCTATAATTCCAGGGGCCTAGTGAGTACAAGTCACAGGAAATGTGCTTTTCTTCTGGAAACGAGATAGTCTTGGTATCTGAGGAACCATTTCCCGTGGTCACTTATTTAGTTTTGCACTATCCCTCCTAGTGGAAACAGGCAATATTTTGGCTTCCATAGATTTAATTTTACGGAAGTAATCACAACGTGTCAAAAATTAAAGTAGATAAGCAATGTTTTTTTGGCAAGAAGAGATAAACCCAGAAATGTACAAGACTGAAGGACTTTATCAATATCTTAGGGAAGAACACTGTAGTGGAGTTTGAGAGAAAAACAGCACATATGGAACCTGAGCTAGCAATGGCTAAGGCAAGAGCAGTCCATGCCAGATGAGTTGGCTCATATTTTAGAGGCAAGTTCCACTGAAGATATGAGTCAATCATTGTATTTAAGGACATGCCATATTGATATCATTCATTTTGATATCAGAAAATAAAAGCACCTTAATAAGAAATTTACATGTGGTTTCATTTTTGGAGCCTGCAGCCTGAGGTTTTCTGAGAATTTCTCCTTGTTTTTTCTGCACTTTGCAGAATACAAGTCACATAGCAATAGGAAAAGGCTTCTTAAAACATGCCAGATTTCTCCTTGCAAACCAGCCCAATCTGTGGGTCAAACTGTTCCTATTGTTGGAGTATTTAATAATTCATGGAACTTGTCTCCCTCCTCCTTTATCATTATACTTTAATTCTTTACCTTTTATTAAAGCCATCTTTACCAAAGAAAGATTCCACATTTTGACTGTTGGTACTGTCAAGGCTCTGGGAATAGAGAGTCATGGGGAAGACCAGTCTTGGAGAAGCAGAACCTGAGATAATATACGCGTGAAATATTGAGTGGTCCTCTCTCTCTTACTCTCATCTTTGGCTTACATATTCCTTTAAGAAAGAGTTTTTCTCCATAACAAACAAATCATGATGATAGATTTCACTGCAAGGGAATGTATTACTTTTCTTTGTCCAGGAGAGTGAATCATGGTTCTTTCCTGATTTCAAACATGTAAACTTGGTGCATCATTGTATAAACACCTGCAACACCTACCTCTTTCCAACTTTTTAGCAAGGACTCAGTTTGCATAAATATCAATCTTGATATCTACATTCTTACTGTGAACTTAATCTCAGAGTGAAGACTTTATTTGTTTGACCTATTGCTCCTTTTGTGCACCTGAGTCCCTCATAGGGTTATAGAAAAACATTCAAACAGGCCGGGTGCGGTGGCTCACGCCTGTAATCCCAGCACTTTGGGAGACCGAGGCGGGCGGATCACGAGGTCAGGAGATCGAGACCATCCTGGCTAACACGGTGAAACCCCGTCTCTACTAAAAATACAAAAAAATTAGCCGGGCGTAGTGGCGGGCGCCTGTAGTCCCAGCTACTGGGGAGGCTGAGGCAGGAGAATAGCGTGAACCCGGGGGGCAGAGCTTGCAATGAGCCGAGATCGCGCCACTGTACTCCAGCCTGGGAGACAGAGGGAGATTGCATCTCAAAAACAAACAAACAAACAAACAAACAAACAAAATTCAAACAGCAAGTTTAGTAGCTACGAATGTGACCACAAGATGGCAGTGCTTCTCTGCTGATGCAGAACACATGGAGGGTTCATTTTAGTGGGTTCTGATTAAATAGGTTTATGGCAGAAGCAGAGCCTTTTTCTATTGGCTGAGTAGACAATGTGAGAAACCACTATGATTGTCAGAGGAAAGAAAGGAAAACCCGATGATGGAAGTAGCTTTTATGGCTGGAGATTGCAGGTTTATGACTGATCCTATTTGGGAAGAACAATGATGGCATGCATTCGAGCTTTATTTATGTGCTTGTGGTTGCAGCTGGACTGTGAGTTTAGAGTTTTGGGTAACACAGTATATTAGTTGATGATTTTGAGACGTCCAGGGGGAAGACTTGCTTTATTTAGGCTTCCTCTAGTTACTATAGAAAAAGAAAATTCTGGAGAATAATAACTTGATAAACCTTTCTCTTTTTCTTTCTGCACAGGGGTGAGCAGAGGAGAGAGTGTGAGGCCGCATCTTTCTACCCTGGGTGTCCAGGAGGGAGACAACTCTGTTATCAACTGTGCTTATTCAGACAGTGCCTCAGACTACTTCATTTGGTACAAGCAAGAATCTGGAAAAGGTCCTCAATTCATTATAGACATTCGTTCAAATATGGACAAAAGGCAAGGCCAAAGAGTCACCGTTTTATTGAATAAGACAGTGAAACATCTCTCTCTGCAAATTGCAGCTACTCAACCTGGAGACTCAGCTGTCTACTTTTGTGCAGAGAATACACATTGCTTTCCAGGCATCTGTAACCATCACCCAAACCTGAGATGCGAGGTGAAGCAGCATCCCCTTTCCTTTGGAATGAATTTTAATTATAGCACCTGTCATTTTGTTTGTTCATAAGTGGAAATTAACATATAGATATTAAAACCATATAATAGGAGGCTAGATTCAAAGTGACACAGAAAGGTTTAGAGCATTTTGTTGGCCAGTTGATGCTTAATGGATTCCGTTTTTCAAAAAAATGCATGGTACGCATTAAGTTAACAACATGAAGTTTTGACACACATGTACGTAGTAAAGTAAAGAGTCAGCTAAAGAGACGCACAGGGCAAGGTATGGGAAAAATGGCCCTGAGCTTCCATGCCTTCTCTGGCTCTGCCACCCACCACGTGTTCAGCAATCAGGAGGTTCTGCTCAAGGGATCCTTACAGAGATTTAGTGATGTTGGATTTTGTAATCTAGTCTTTAAAGGTGACTTTACATTTGCTACTCAGACTCCTGTCCTATAAATAACCCCTTAGTGTCAATATTGCAATCCCTATTATGGATAAATTTTAACTTTTAGTTTTCAAAAATTGCTTTTGTTATCTTTTTCTTATTGTAAAACATTACATGCCAAAACCAGATAATGTGTAAAATACAAAAAATACAAAATTGATAATTCTGTACCCAGATAGTTTTTTGCTAATATTAGGTTGGTGCAAAAGTAAGTGCTGTTTTGGCCATTAAAAGTCATGGCAAAAATAACAATTACTTTTGCACCTACCTAATATTTAGATTTGTTTCTTGATAGAGTCCTATTATAATTAGGATCATGATTTTTTCACCTATTCTTATATCTCAAATTGAGCTTTTCTCACTTCGTCAAGTCCTCTCCTCAAACACATGCTTTTTATTTATTTTATTATTATTATTATTATACTGTAAGTTTTAGGGTACATGTGCACATTGTGCAGGTTTGTTACATATGTATACATGTGCCATGCTGGTGTGCTGCACCGATTAACTCGTCATTTAGCATTAGGTATATCTCCTAATGCTATCCCTCCCCCTTCCCCCCCACCCCACAACAGTCCCCAGAGTGTGATATTCCCCTTCCTGTGTCCATGTGTTCTCATTGTTCAATTCCCATCTGTGAGTGAGAACATGCGGTGTTTGGTTTTTTGTCCTTGCGATAGTTTACTGAGAATGATGATTTCCAATTTCATCCATGTCCCTACAAAGGACATGAACTCATCATTTTTTATGGCTGCATAGTATTCCATGGTGTATATATGCCACATTTTCTTAATCCAGTCTATCATTGTTGGACATTTGGGATGGTTCCAAGTCTTTGCTATTGTGAATAGTGCCACAATAAACATACGTGTGCATGTGTCTTTATAGCAGCATGATTTATAGTCCTTTGGGTATATACCCAGTAAAGGGATGGCTGGGTCAAATGGTATTTCTAGTTCTAGATCCCTGAGGAATCGCCACACTGACTTCCACAAGGGTTGAACTAGTTTACAGTCCCACCAACAGTGTGAAAGTGTTCCTATTTCTCCACATCCTCTCCAGCACCTGTTGTTTCCTGACTTTTTAATGATAGCCATTCTAACTGGTGTGAGATGGTATCTCATTGTGGTTTTGATTTGCATTTCTCTGATGGCCAGTGATGGTGAGCATTTTTTCATGTGTTTTTCGGCTGCATAAATGTCTTCTTTTGAGAAGTGTCTGTTCATATCCTTTGCCCACTTGTTGATGTGGTTGTTTGTTTTTTTCTTGTAAATTTGTTTGAGTTCATTGTAGATTCTGGATATTAGCCCTTTGTCAGATGAGTAGGTTGTGAAAATTTTCTCCCATTTTGTACGTTGCCTGTTCACTCTGATGGTAGTTTCTTTTGCTGTGCAGAAGCTCTTGAGTTTAATTAGATCCCATTTGTCAATTTTGGCTTTTGTTGCCATTGCTTTTGGTGTTTTAGACATGAAGTCCTTGCCCATGCCTATGTCCTGAATGGTATTGCCTAGGTTTTCTTCTAGGGTTTTTATGGTTTTAGGTCTAATGTTTAAGTCTTTAATCCATCTTGAATTAATTTTTGTATAAGGTGTAAGGAAGGGATCCAGTTTCAGCTTTCTCCATATGGCTAGCCAGTTTTCCCAGCACCATTTATTAAATAGGGAATCCTTTCCCCATTGCTTGTTTTTCTCAGGTTTGTCAAAGATCAGATAGTTGTAGATATGCGGCATTATTTCTGAGGGCTCTGTTCTGTTCCATTGATCTATATCTCTGTTTTGGTACCAGTACCATGCTGTTTTGGTTACTGTAGCCTTGTAGTATAGTTTGAAGTCAGGTAGTGTGATGCCTCCAGCTTTGTTCTTTTGGCTTAGGATTGACTTGGCTATGCGGGCTCTTTTTTGGTGCCATATGAACTTTAAAGTAGTTTTTTCCAATTCTGTGAAGAAAGTCATTGGTAGCTTGATGGGGATGGCATTGAATCTATAAATTACCTTGGGCAGTATGGCCATTTTCATGATATTGATTCTTCCTACCCATGAGCATGGAATGTTCTTTCATTTGTTTGTATCCTCTTTTATTTCTTTGAGCAGTGGTTTGTAGTTCTCCTTGAAGAGGTCCTTCACGTCCCTTGTAAGTTGGATTCCTAAGTATTTTATTGTCTTTGAAGCGATCGTGAATGGGAGTTCACTCATGATTAGGCTCTATGTTTGTCTGTTATTGGTATGCTTTTTAATAGCTCCGTGAGAAATTTTCATGAGTCACAATTATTTTTATTTTCTTACTCTCTGTATCTGTGGTAAAATTTGACAGTCCCTTCTACCTGCTGTTTCTTGTTGGGAAAACGTGATGAGTTTTCCTTTAGAGTCTAGTTTGGACATATACTCTGTGTGTGCGTGGGAAATTAAAACAGGAAGTGACTTTAAAATGTAAGCTTCAGATTAGAGTCATCAGTATATTCTTCTTCAAAATCTTATTGGTATCTCTTCATATTTACTCTCTCACATAATTAAGAAGAGTTATCTTTTTTAATCACTGCTGTTTCTGCAGAACCTAGCATAAGCTTTTTCACATTATTAATAATCAATAGATGTTTGTTAAAGAAAGAAAAAATGGATTAAACTATTGTATATTCAAAATTTTAATTTAGGCTTTGTTGTTGAATTAAATGTATAATTTTATGTGTGAATAATTAAACTCCTAAAAATGTATATTTGAATAAGTTGAATATTTGAGAGCGTATTTCTTTCCATTTATCTATGTCATTCTTTTCCATAAAACTTTATTATTTTAAGATAGTTACTTTTTTTCTGGACATTTCATTTTTATTGCTACCTTTATCTTTCTTTCTGAGGTATGTGGGAATGTTTTTAATAAATATTTCTCAGCTACCTTATTCAATTCTTATTAGTAAATTGTAGGAGGCATTTGGCTACTTAATTTATGCTAGCTTGTTCCAAATACCCTGACTCACTTTCGTGTTTTGACTGCTTTAAACATTATGAGCACAGTTTCCTTTTCAAAAGTCGTACCTTTTCACGTTGTCGATAAAAATAATGGAAATAAAGAAGTTGCATAAATAATTAATTCCCTAATTCTCCCACCTGTGATCAAGTGTAGGCTAATTTCAAGATCCCTCATATTATCCCTAAGGATGGATATAACTGGTGATTGGTAGGGTGAGAATGATCCCTTCTGGCTGAGTTATGGCTGTTAGTTATTAGCTAGGTCTGATAGAAAAAGTCATTAGATTAAATTGGGGTTAAAAACAACCAAACAAGGAGAGTCAGTATTGTAGCCCAACAACTCAACTGGCTTTTGTTATTTCCTTGTCTATACCACTAGCTCCACTCCAGAGAAGCAAGCTGACTCTTGATCAGTCCATTTCCTCCAAGAATGAAATGGAGTGAGTAGGAATCATGGCTTATAGTCTATTTATTTATTGCTTGTTTAGAAGAAAGAGTGTAATTACTATTGGCTTAATTGCTGTATCTTACTTGGTTGTCAATTTTTCCAATGTAAGAAAAAAAATTCTCCAGCTAGTGTGCAAAGTCAGTACACAGCTTAGATCCAGACACATTCAAGCATTAAACTTTAAATGGAAAAGAGTACTGATGAGGAGAGACACTAGCAGGTAATAAAATTTACTATAAAATTACCTTCTGAGGTTGGCATAGAATGAAACAGATCAATGGAACTAAATAAAACACATTGAACAAATACACCAAGGTTGATGTATTTTTTTGTTGCCTCTATACAAACTTGCTGTCTTAAATCAATACATACACGTTTTTTTCAATCAGTTTCACTGGGCTGAAATCAAGGCATCAGAGGCTGCAGAGAAGAATCTCTTCCTTGCCTCTTTTAGCTCTTCCAGCATTTCTTGGCTTGTGGTGCCATCACTCCAATCCCTGTTGCTATGGTCACATTGGCTTCTCTTCTTATGTTATCAAGAACACATTTCCACAAGTTCAAAGGCAATATTTCTTTGAAAATTTTTTTGAATACCAAGTCACCCAGGTTTAGGTAAAGTAAAAGCTGATTAAATGAAAGGCCAGGAAGGAAAACCTGTACCTGTTGGTTAAAGGACTGAATATAATCGGTTGATTTATCTATTAATAGTTAAGTGTGTCAGAATGGAATATGTGTGGTTCGGAACATTCTGAGTAATATGGGCCTACTAGTGACCAGTTCATAGTGAGATGACACATGACTTTGGGATGGGGAAGAATGCAGGGCTGTTAGAGCTAAGGGTAATAATGCTTTAGGCCACTGGAGTTCACAGATGTCTGATAAGGTAACTAATTTTATTCTTAATAGTCATACATTGTTTCAACATTTTCAGAGGACCAGGAGGTGATAAGAAAAGCGGAGTTTCTGAGTGAGAGCAAAACCTTACATAACTGTCCAAAAAAATATGTTCCTCTACATATAGATAATTTGATTGGCACAGGTAAGAAATGGAAATCAATTGATTTAGCTATTGTGAGTGCTGTATCTTTATGACAGGTGAGTGCTTCAACCCATGTAGAAAATAAAACAACTCTTACTAGTGCATACTCACAACCCCTTAGGGAGTAGAACTGCCTAAAACCTACTCAACTGTTCTCTTAGGACAGTATTCCAGTTCATATTCCATTTTTACAGTTTTCATGGAATTTTGGAGGTTCCAAAAAAGACATGAACTGTCTGCATTCCCTACTATTCTAGAAAAGTCTCCCCACAAATATTTAATATTGCAGTCAACATGTCCCTAGCGTGATGGGTGGTCCCTGGAGGGTATTAAAAAGTGTTCTTTGGCAATCATTTGGTTCCACCAAACAGCCTTTCTGGCCTTGATATATCTTATCCTCACCGATCAAACAAATCAATAATTCATCTAAGATGGAGTTATTGACATTTTCCATGGATGCGTCTTTAAGTTCCATAAGAGGTGCTTGCATAAGGACTTTAGTCAGACAGCCATGTTTACCATGATCCCCTGCTCACGTATTTTTTTCTAGCTTCTAAAGTGTCTTTCATACATAGAACTTTGTCTTCATTAGGAAATTTATTTGAATAGCGTCAAGACATCAAATAATTTATGCATTTGGTGTCCATTTTTATAAAGATACATGAAATATATGAGAAGGTTAAGAAGAGGTAAAGAAGGTTAACAAACCTCATCGGCTCCATTATATTTGGAAGTTGTGAACTATGTTAAAGCATTGACTATCACTGTTTATATTTATCATAATTTGACATGCAAAAACGAGAGTCACAAGTTCAGCTACTTGCATTAATTTTACTTCTTCTAAGAGATTGAATTTTATAATAGAGTCTTGGGAAGTTATTACATAGTAAGTTTTCTGATATTCCTTTTCAACTTTGAGTATAAGACATTAAAACGATTAATTCAGAAGTTGATATGAGACTGTCCAAAATATCTGTTTGAGTGTGGACACTTCTTAAATGACAAAAGCACAGTTAAAAGATTTATTGATTGAGAAGTGTAATGGAGTTGAACACTATGAAGATAATTTTGTAATATTTCATAATTAGTCCACCAACTGGTAGAACAGATAATGGATGCTTTTAAAAAATAGATAACTTGTACTGTATGTGATATCATAAGATTTAATGGTGATTCCTGTGAAAGATCTGAAGACGCTTCAACCAATTTTGACAAGGCTAAGATAAGCTATTTTAAGGCAAGAACGATAAGCTATAGCTACTACATTAAGAAATAAATTATGGTAGGCAAGGCAATGACCTTTGTTGTTTGCAATGTTGTTGAGTAGTGTCACTAGGGCATGGCCTTTAATGTTCACACAGAAAGAAAAGTTTGTCACAATCAATGATCCTGTAATCAGTTGTCCTGTATATGGGATCGTCCAGAATACATTCTCTTCAGAGTGGGGCATACAGAACGGAGTGGCTTGCTGGGGCTTATTTGGGGTCTGAATTGAAATCATGGAAAAATATAAATTCAAATGTTTGATAATCTAATAACAAAACTCTGATATCTTATATGATCTGTATGAACAGAGCTGGCTGTCGAAACTGAACAGAAAAGAGAATGGGACCTTTAAAACACAACTTGATATCTGAGGGGTTAATTCTAAACTCTCCATCAAAGAGAGATTCGTTTTTCTGCTGTTTGGCCCCAAGATTGGCAACAGGATAGGCATTGGAATTGAGGAGGAATATTGTTATATCAATAGATAAGTCAAAAGATCTGCAGAGATTTGTCCAAACTTTCTTATCACAACGTGATGTATTTGTACTTTAGGAGAAACAACAACATACATCGATGTAAGGCTAGAGGATTATTGTATCTTACATTGTCTCTATAATTCATTACAGGTATAAAATATGTGTCAATCTCCCAGTTCCATCACAGGTGCAATGATAAAATACAGTAGTTGGTCAAATGATCATTTTTCCTCTCAATGTGACCATGTTTATTTTCAGATTTGTTAACAAATTAAGAGTTGGTTTATCCAAAATAAAGTTTGTATTGGGTGAGGTTCTCAGCCGGTACATAGAGAAGTGTGAGATGACACACACTAGTTTGCTATACCAGGAAACCTCTGTTTCCTGTTCTAGGGCAGCAGTAGCAGCAGCACATGGCCCAGTAATTCTTCTCTCACCATGCCAGGTTCACCTCACAGTACAAAGTCCTGAAAATAAAGAAGAAGATTTTTTTTTTTTATCTAGAAAGAGAACCAAACATGTCACTTTCTAGCCTGCTGAAGGTGGTCACAGCTTCACTGTGGCTAGGTACGGATGGCCCAGTGGGAATGGACTTTCTGTATGAACTAAGGACTTTGGAAATATCTTTATGGAAACTTTGGGAAGGAGGGGTAATGGGGTACAAAAATTGAATTTCTTTGTCCCAACCCACTTTATCCTTAAACCTTCAAATTTTATCTTTTTTTCCTTCAGGACCTGGCATTGCCCAGAAGATAACTCAAACCCTACCAGCAATGTTCGTGCAGGAAAAGGAGGCTGTGACTCTGGACTGCACATATGACACCAGTGATCAAAGTTATGGTCTATTCTGGTACAAGCAGCCCAGCAGTGGGGAGATGATTCTTCTTATTTATCAAGGGTCTTATGACAAGCAAAATGCAACAGAAGGTCGCTACTCATTGAATTTCCAGAAAGCAAGAAAATCTGCCAACCTTGTCATCTCCGCTTCACAACTGGGGGACTCAGCAATGTATTTCTGTGCAATGAAAGAGGGCACAGTGAAAGAACCATCGGAGGGAGGTGTACAAAAGCCCCGGGGACCTGCTTGAGACCTCCACCTGCTGGAGAACCAAGGCGGGAAATCAACATCACAGACAGGAAGTGGCTACAGCTGTGGCAGCACAGATGCAGTGTTGTAGGAAATACACTCACTCTAAGAAAATACCTCTTTAAGTTCATAGACCGTGATCAAAGTTATCATTAATTAAAAACTTTCTTATCCCTGAATCTTTAGTTTAAAGTTTAGACATACCAAATTTGTGACTGAAGATTGAAGAGAAAAAATTGCAACAATAAACAATTTGCCATTTGGCCACTAAATTGAACTGGATTCAAAAACATATGACTGAAAAATCATTAAAAATCTCTGTGAATTTTCACATCAATTTGTTCAGTAAATACTGGGAAGCTACAAAAAGTTCATGAAAAATGTGTATTATAAAGACTATTTTTGGATTTCAATTTTTTTTGCACCAAAATGAACTTACACTTAAATTGTTATACGTAGACAGGATCTACTTTGAGGCACTAAGAAAAATAGAACAGCAATGTGAAAAGAATCCCTATTAGAGCAACAGATTCTGCTAAAATGAAGCAAAAAAAAAGCTTCACCTAGATCAGTTGCAGACAAGATCAGAGTTACATATCTCAAAACATGTTCATAATAAGCAAATGTTTTTGCTCTTTGGCCTCCAGAAAGCCAACAAGCAAAATTCCTTGAGCATCCCAAAAAACTATTGCCATAATTTTTGCAACAGATGCTGGCGAGGCTGTGGAGAAATAGGAATGCTTTTACACTCTTGGTGGGAACACAAATTAGTTCAACCATTGTGGAAGACAATGTGGAGATTCCTCAAAGACCTATAGCCAGAAATACCATTTGACCCAGCAATCTCATTTCTGGGTATATACCCAAAGGAATATAAATCATTCTATTATAAAGATACCCGTACATGTATGTTCATTGGAGCACTAGTCACAATAGCAAAGATTACAATCAACCCAACTGCCCAACAGTGATAGACTGGATGAAGAAAATGTGGTTCATATACACAATGGATACTGTGCAGCAATAAAAATAAATGAGATCATGTCCTTTGCAGGGACATGGATGGGGGTAGAAGCCATTATCCTCAGCCAACTAACACAGGAACAGAAAATCAAACACCTCATGTTCTCACTTATAAGTGGGAGCTGAACAATGAGAACACATGGACACAGGAAGGGGAACAACATACACTGGGGCCCGTTGGGGAGGCAGGGGGAGGGAAAGCATCAAGATAAATAGCTAATGCATGCAAGGCTTAATACCTAGATAATGGGTTGATAGCTGCAGCAAACCACCATGGTACACGTTTACCTAAGTAACAAATCTGCATATTCTGAATATGTATCCAAGAACTTCAAAGAACGTATTTAAAAATTCATTGAAGAAATTGAAAATATATTTGCAAGTGTCCCATGCCAATATAAAACACATTGTAATAAGCATGTATACATCTTATTAAATCAGTTAGAATGAATATCCATATATTCATATTCATATAATTTGATATAAAATAGCAGTTGGATACATAGTATTAATTTTAAAATTCTAGTTTTAAAATTTATAATTTATAATTTTTAATTTAAATTTTAAATTTCAAATTTTTAAAGTACCTCATTTTATTTCTGATGTCTGTAATCTTATTTAGTTGAAAATGTCTCTTTGAATTCTCTGAGTACCGTGAGCTTGTATAGCTTACGCTGCTGCCGCTAATGTAGCTGCTATTGTTTTCAATATGGAATGAGCAAGGTGAGTGGATTTCTTGAACCATTTACTATAATAGAACCTCTAGATATTTCTACCAAATAAATAGTAGAGACCAAATTAAATGTATTTTTACATGTATTTTTACAGCTACTTTCACATCTATTAGATGGAGTCTTTTATAGACATTTTATGAAACAGTCTCATAATCCTCACACTTGTTACAACATACAGTCTAAACAGGCAAGATCTATTCACTCTATATAACATAATATCTAAGGGATGGTATGAAGGATATTGCAGGCATATACACACACACACGCACACACTCACATCTCACCCCAAGTTAGAGTTTACAAATAGCGGTTTACCTCTGAGATAGTTAGAGAGAACCAGTAAAGAAATCACACACATTCAGCCTAATCAGTAATTAGTTCAAATCCAATAGAAATGACGTCTAAAATTGGAATCTTAGAAACAAGACTCTACTAAAAGATAACTTTGGAATGCACCAAAAATCAGTTTTTTAATTAGGAAATATTGCCTTTCACTAACTCTTCAGTCATTATCATTGTATTTCTTGGCATCTACATCTGGGAAAACCTTTGTAACCACAGGTAAAATGTAATATGGAAATGGTCACTCTACCTTAGTTTAATAAATGTATTCAATTGTTTTAATGACAAAAAAATTTACTCTTGAATAGAGATGCAAATATTTAAATTAAGTAATTAAAACCCAGAAGGCAGTGTATTAACAAAATAAAGGAGCTCTATTTTTAAAAACTTATTTATTCACTTATATATCCATTTATTTCTTAAAAGTCTTTCAGCACCTACAGAGTGACACACCTTGTGCTGAGAACTCAGTCCATTTAACAATCTTATTGCAATCTCTAGCATGTAATAAGTCAATTTCTATACTGGAGGTTTACCTGCCCCATACCAGATTTATCCATAAAATGATTAATAAATTACTGGCTCTTAGAGGGACATTGTAGAGAGGCAGAATTTGAAGTCTCTCTTTTCTCTGCTTTTGTCCTTCATTTTACCACTCTTTCAAAAGCATTTAATGCCATCATATGGATCACTTTGCACACCCCCAGGCCAGTTCCACCATCCAAAATCCTCATTCTTTTCAGTCTTCTCCTTCTACCTCCAATACCATTTTCTCCTTCCCTAAGTTTTGAATGGTAATGGTTGGTTGGTAAGTGATCTTGTATTGTAACATCCTCTTATATTTGCATCTGAAAAGTAGATGTGTATAGTATAAATCTTAAAGAGAAACATGTTTAAAATTTTTTAAAATTATTTTTAATTGTGGAAAAATATATATAACATAAATTTTGCCATGTTAACCGTTTATAAATGGACACTTCAGTAGTGTTAAGTATATTCCTTTGTTGTGCAACCATCACTACCATCCATCTTGAGAACTCTTTTCATTTTGGAAACCTGAAACTCTGTGCCTACTAGACAATAGCTCTCTCTTTTCTTCTTCACCTAATCCCTAGAAACCATCCTTCCTTTCTGCCTTTATAAGTTTGACTACTCTAGGTACTTCATATAACTGGAATCATACAATTTTTTTTGTGACTGCCTTATTTCACTTAGCATAATGTCCTCAAAGTTCATTCATGTCATAGCATGAAGCAGGTTTTCAGAATTTCCTTCCTTTATAAGGCTGCATATTATTCAATTGTGTGTACATACCCTATTTGGTTAATCTATTTATTTGTCAATGGAAATTTGAGCTGTTTCTGTATTTTGTCTATTGTGAATAAGCTGCTTTCAACATGAGTATGCAAACATCTCAGTATTTGGGGTATATCCCCCAATTCTTTCAACTTTAGAGGTGATATACCCAGAAGTGCAATTGCTGAATCACATAATATTTCTATTTTTAATTTTTTAAAGAACTGCCAAACTGGTTTCCACAGTGGCTGCTGTACGATTTTACATTTTCACCAACAAGACACAGGTGTTTTGATTTCTCCACATTTCATCAACACATCTTTTATTATCATTATTTTTGATATTAATAGTAGCCATCCTAATGGGCATGAAGTTGTATGTCATTATAGTTTTTATTTGCATTTCCCTAATAATTTGTGATGATGACTATCTTTTCCTGTGCTTATTGGCCAATTGTATATCTTCCTTGGAAAAATGCCTACACAGCTCCTTTACCCATTTTTAATTGGGGTGTCTATCTTTCTTTCTCTCTCTCTCTTTCTGTTTTTTGAGATGGTGTTTCACCATGTTGCCCAGGCTGGATTTGAACTCCTGAGCTAAAGCAATTCACCTATCTCTGCCTCCAAAGTCCTGGGATTACAGGTGTGAGCCACCGCGTCGGGCCTGGGTTGTCTTTTTTTCTGCTGAGTTGTAAGAGTTCTTTATATATTCTGGATATTTACCTTTTGTCAGATACATAATTTGATATTTTTTTCCATTCCATGGGTTGTTTATTCACTCTGTCACTCTATTAATTGTGCCCTTTGATGCACAATAGTTTTTAATTTTGATGTAGTCACGTTAATCTACGTTTTCTTTTGTATCCTATGCTTTTGGTATTATAGCCAAGAAATTATTGCCAATTTCATGCTTTCTGAAGGCTGAAAAAAAAGAATAAAAGAAAAAGAAATTATTGCCAAATCTAAATGGTGATGCTTTTCCCTGTAAGATAAGAGTGCAGTTTCACTCTTATCTTACAGTTTTTCCCAGCACTGTTTGTTGAAAAGACTTTCCTTTCACCCTTAAACAGTCTTAGGACCCTGTCCTAAAATAATTTGGTCATAAATGCGAAGGTTTAATTTTGGTCTCTCTGTTGTATTTCATTGGTCTATATGACTGTCATTATGCAGGCACCACACAGCCTTTGCTATATTACTGTAGCTTTTTTTTTTTTGAGATATTACTGTAGCTTTGTAATCAGCTTTGAAATCAGGAAGTGTGGGACCTTCCAAACTTGTTCTTTTTCAAGATTATTTTGGCTATTTGGGGTTTCTCAAGCTGCCATATGAACTTTTGGATGGATTTTTCTATTACTGCGAAAACACTATTGGGATTTTGATAGGGATTGAATTGAATCTGTAGATTGCTTTGGGTAGCATCCACATTTTAATGATATTAAATTCTCCAATCCATAAATATCAGATGTCTTTCAACTTATTTGTGCCTTATTTAATTTATTTCAGCAACATTTTAGTTTTCATTGTACAAGTCTTTAGCATCGTTGTTCGTTTGTTCCTAAATATTTTATTCTTTTTGATGCTATTGCAAATGGAATTATTTTCTTAATTTCCAAAGTGTTCATTGTTAGTGTATAGAAATGCAATTGATTTTTGTGTGCTGTTTCTGTATCCTTCAAGTTTGCTGAATTCATTTATTAGTTCTAACTACAAGCATCTTTAATGGTGGAATTTCAGGTGTTGTGACAGTAGATTGGAGAACAGGACATTTGTCTCATGTCCCTCAGGATAACTCACGTGGGCAGCAAAACTTCAAGCATACATAGAAGCATGAACTTCATAATGTAATCATTTTCTATCTTTAGTACGTCAGGCCCTTCAAAATTTAGTTTAAATGTTGAGAAGTCAAAGAAGGATGTCCTTCTAAGAATAAATATTCTAACACATGAAGATGTGCTGAACAAGATGAAGAATTTGTATTTGGATACATACTTTTAAAGCAAAGTTTCGTTAGTAATTGAAAATACTAAACCAGGAGAAAATAATGTGCACTCTGGTTTCCATACTAGAGAGATACAGAAGCAGAAAGTTTTACCTCAGTCCACAGATCTAGTAAATACACATTCAACACTTAAACTTAGGTCATTTGACTCCAATTGATGAATTTTCAGCAAACAATGAAAAATAAAAGTAAGCCAATTCAATATACAACTCCAGAAGTTATAAAATGAACAGTAAAATAAAATGGTTGAGAGTAGATTGAAGGAATTAAAAATAAAAGCAAGAAATTAATGGCTCAAAGGAAAATAACAAAATCAATGATAAAACCACAACATGATATTTTGAAAACAATTAGAATACTAACATGATCCAGAAAAAAAAAGTGAGAAGGGACAAATGCATGCACAAAAAAATACAACATAATTAAGTTGAATTTATTTTGGGAATGTAAAGATGATTTAATACTTGAAAATCTATTAATATAATGCTTGAAATTAACAAACTATAAGAAGGCCAAAGATGTTCTAATGCCTGGTTTGGTGGATTGTTTCATTTGGATCTAGGATGATTCACTGTACCTGTGCATTTGTGCAAGCTCATTTAATTCCGTTGGCTCTTAAAAATATTTGGATTCTTTCTCTTAATTTGGCCCCAATTATAGATATAGTGTTATTGTTCTTAAATTCCTTGTTGCATTTAGGTTATTTCTATGAAGACAAGGGGAAAATGATGAATTTATTCAACCATATTTATGACAAAGCTTTGGCTTCCATATTATTGTTTTTGTATTTTTCTTTTATTGTGAACTGTACCAAGTTTTATTCTAGAAATTGCTGGACCAGTAAATATTGTTCAAGTTGATGGGTTGTATAGACTTCAGATTTTTGGAATGTTCTTGAAAATTATTCTCATTTGTGTCCTTAAACCTTGCATAATCTTGTGAAATAATGCTTCATGACAATGACTGTGCACAGACTATACCATGCTTTAAATAATGTTAGTCATTAGGAAGAATTAAGCTATGATCCTGTATATGAGAAATTTTCATACTGGTTAATTTGAACAACTATGCTTTAGACTCCTTTATCACAAGCAAGTTTCCAGGAACAGAAAGAGAGTGGTCACTGGCCATGAATAAAGTTCCAGTACTCTGGTGGTTCACAGAAGTTTAGAAACCTTTTCAGCCTGGCTACCATGCATTGCTCATCAGGTGTCTAATAATTGGTCTGAAAGGAATGCTTATGCCACTACCTGGTGGTCAGCTCCTAAACTGCAGTTTATTCATCCTTTAAAATATGTTTTCTTTCCTCTTTTAGTCAAAGAATGAGACCTGAAATTAATTATTAAAAAAAATTTCATTTGGATAAATAGAGCACCTATTAACTTGCTGTCTTAAAATATTTCAAGGGCTTGGGAAAAAGTCATTTTGGTGTCTTCTAACTTCTCTCTCAAATTTCTCTGAAAGCAATTTATACTGGAAAAAATAGGGAACACATGTTTTGCTATTAATGAAATTTATTTTCAAAATTATTAACTTTGCCATGTACTTGCTGAATACTTGTGTGTTTTGTTACATTTTTTTGTAAAGTGTGATAGTGATAGCTTCTTTAGTGTTTGTTGTGAGAATTCATCAATAATGTATCAGAAAAGATTAACAAGTAGCAGATGATTTAATAATGAGAATATTCTCAATAGACCCAGAAAAGGCATGTGACAAAATCCAGCATCCACTCCTGATTAAAAACTCTCTCTAAATGAGAAATTAAAAAGAAATTTCTCAACTTAATAAAGGAACCTTACAACAACCTATGTCAAGTGTCATACTTGGTGAAAAACTAAAGGCTTCTCCGTAAGATCAGACATAAGAAAAAAGTTATTGCTCTCACTGTTTCTGTTTAATATTGTACTAGAATGTCTATCCAGTGCAATAAGGCAAGACACAGAAACAAAAGGCATACAGTTTGGAAAGGAAGAAATAAATCAAGCTTTATTTGCAGACAACATAATTGTCTAAGTAGAAAATCCAAAGAATCTGCAGAAAATATACCAGAACAAATAAGTAAGATTTTAAAGGTTGCAGGATAAATGATCAATTTGCAAAAATTAATTGTATTTATATATTTTCACATGGGACAATCAGAAATTAAAATTAAAAACACAATACCATTTACAATAGCATAAAAATATTAAATGCTTACAGATAAATCTTATAAATTATAGAAGACCTGGTAACTTAAAGCCACAAAACCTCATGAGAGAAATTAAGACCTAAAGAATGGAGAGATAAACTATGTTCATAGATTGATAGACTCAATATTGTTAAAATGTCACTTCTGTTTCAATTATTCTATAGATTCAATATAACCACAATAAAAGTTCTGTCATTTTTTTGGTTAAAATTAGCAAGCTCATTATAAAATTTATTCAGAAATATAAAGCACCTAGAGTAGCCAAAACAACGTTGGAAAAGAAAAAATTTGGAGGGATAATACTATCTTACCTCAAGTCGTTTTCCACAGTAATCAAAACAATGTGGCATTTGTATACAGATAGACTAACAGATTAATAGAACAGAATAGAGCCCAGGAATAGACCCATATATACATGAACAACTACTTTTTGACAAAGGTGCAAAGGCAATTCAATGTGGAAAGGATAGTCTTTTCAACAAATAGTGCTTAAATAATTGAATATCTATATGCAAAAAAAAAACTTTGACACTCTCATACCACACACAAAAAGTTACTTAAAGTAATCATAAACATAAATGTAAAACCCCAAATCATAACACTTCTAGAAGAAAATAGGAGGAAATTTTTGTGACCTTGGCCTATGCAAACATTTCTTAGATATGATCACAAAACATGACCCATAAAAGACAAAAAGTTGATAAATTGATAAATTGGTTTTCATTAAAACTTAAAACTGCCTCTGGAAACAACTCTGTCAATAGAATTAATAGATGAGCTATAGACTGGAAAAATACTTGCAAACTGGGTATCTGATAAAGTCATTTATTTGAGTTATGCAAAGAACCCACAGAACCCATTAACAAAAAAAATAGAAAAGTAAATAAAATGGGCAAAAGACTTGAACAAACACTTCAGCAAAGAAAGTATATGAATGGCAAATAGGCATATGAAAACATGCTTAGCATCATTAGTCATTAGGGATATGCAAATTAAGATCACAATTAGGTGCTACTACATACCTATTAGAGTGGGGTTGACAAGGATGTGGAGCAACTGGAACTCTCAGCTACTACTGGTGGAAATACAAAGTAATATAATTACTTTGGAAAATAATCGGGCAGGTTTTAAATAAGTCAAATATACACCTGATATCAGATGCAGCCATTCTACTCCAAGTTATTTGCCCTAAGAGAAATGAAAGGATACACCTATACAAAATCTTGAATACATGTTCGAAGCAACTTTATTTGTAACAACCTCAAACTGGGACTAACTGAAATGTACATCAACAGATAAATAACGAATACATTGTTTTATATCTATATAATGTAATAGTACTACTCAGCAATAAAAAGAAATAAACCATTGTCTCAAATGACACCATGGAAGAATCTCAAAATAATTATGCTAAGTGAAAGAAGATAAACCAAAAAAAAGTATATGATTTAATTTGTATAAATTATAAAATACACAAACTAATATATAGTGACAGAGAATTGCTTGGAAATGGGCATGGGAGATAGGAAGGTTAAGAGAAAGAGTACGAAGAAACTTTTGGAGTGATGTAAATATTAATCATGTTGATTGCGATAATAGCATCACAAGCCTATATGTATGTCAAATCTTATAAAAATGTTCACTTTACTTTGGTGCAGTTAATTTTTATGTCAATTATACATCAATAAAACCATTTAAAAATCCAATTTAAAAGTACATGTCTTCAACATCACAGAAGTATTCTGATATGGTCCAAAATGCAAACTCTTCTCACTGGATTTATACTATTTTTCTTAAGTATGGATAACAACAGTCTACACCCATGTGCTCTGCTGTTTATTTTCAACCCAGCATGATTCCAGCTTATTTTGCATTCCCCTTTGTATATCAGAATGGAAATTTGTAGCTGATTTTCCAGAATTCATTTTCAACATAGTTCTAGGCTTGCTTCTGACAAAGTGATTCGGAAGGTGGAGGAGAAGGAGAAGAGATTTGCAAACCCAAACAATATCTGGGCCTGAATTTCTTACTTAAGTCTGTATCTGAGAAACTATTCATATGCTGACTCTGGATGCATTCTTTATCTGAATCTGGGGAGAGTGAACTCCAGGAAACGGACTGAACTAAGTGTCTGTTCTTAGCTTTGTGTCTAGGTATAAATGTTTACAGGTCCTTGCAGATCCTTCTTCCAAATTTTACTCTGATAACACTTCTGGAGGTTTTTTCTTTTCTTTTTCATTTTATTTTTAGATTTACATGTGGAGGTTTGTAACAAGGGTATGCTGCGTGATGCTGAGGTTTGGGCTTCTAGTTGGTCACCCAGATAGTGAACATAGTACGCAACAGGAAGTCATCTGGATAGTGAACATGGTACCCAATAGGATGTTTTTCAGCCCCTCCCCCCTCCATCTCTCCCTCCTTTTGGAGTCCACAATGTCTATTATTCCCATCTTTATGTCTGTGTGTACCCACAGTCTGGCTTCCACTTACAATGAGAACATATGATATTTTGTTTTCTGTTTCTGCACTAATTCTGCACTTAAGATAATGGCCTCTAGCTGCATACATGTTTCTGCAAAGGATATAATTTCATTCGTTTAATGGCTGCATAGTATTCCATGGTGTATATGTACCACATTTTCCATAGTCTATCACAATCGATGGGCACCTAGGTTGTTTCCATGTCTTTGCTATTGTAAATAGTGCTGTGATAAATATATGAGTGCATGTGTCTTTTGGTAGAATGATTTATATTCCTTTGGATATATAGCCAGGTATGGGATTGCTGGCTTGAATCATAAATGTTTTTTTAGTTTTCTGAGAAATCTCCACACTGCTTTCCACAGGGCTGAACTAATTTGCATTCTCAGCAACAGTGTATAAGCATTCCATTTTCCCTGCAAACTCCCCAGCATCTGTTATTTTTTGAATTTTAATAATAGCTATTCTGACTGGTATGAGATGGTATCTCATTGTGATTTTGATTTGCATTTCTTTGATGATTAGTGATATGAAAGATTTTTTCATATGCTTGTTGGCTACTTGTATGTCTTCTGCTGACAGGTGTCTGTTCAAGTTCTTTGCCCACTGTTTAATGGAGTTATTTATTTCCTGTCGATTTGTTAAAGTTCACTATACATTCTGGATATTAGTCCTATGTAGGATGTATAGTTTGCAAAGTTTCTCCCATTTTGTAAGTTGTCTTCTAACTATGTTGAGAGTTTCTTTTGCTGTGCAGAAACCTTTTAGATTAAATAAGTCCCACTTGCCAATTTTTGTTTTTGTTGCAGTTGCTTTTGAGAACTTAGCCAAAAATTCTTTGACTAGGCTGATATCCAGAAGTGCATTTCCTAGGTTTTCTTTTAGGATTTCTATGAGATGTTACATTTAAGCCTTCAATCCCTCTTGAATTAATTTTTGTATATGGTGACAGATACGGGTCCAGTTTTTTATTTTTTATTTTTATTTTATTTATTTCTTATTATTATTATACTTTAGGTTTTAGGGTACATGTGCGCAATGTGCAGGTTAGTTACACATGTATACATGTGACATGCTGGTGCGCTGCACCCACTAACTCATCATCTAGCATTAGGTATATCTCCCAGTGCTATCCCTTCCCCCTCCCCCCACCCCACAACAGTCTCCAGAGTGTGATGTTCCCCTTCCTGTGTCCATGTGTTCTCATTGTTCAATTCCCACCTATGAGTGAGAATATGCGGTGTTTGGTTTTTTGTTATTGCGATAGTTTACTGAGAATGATGATTTCCAATTTCATCCATGTCCCTACAAAGGACGTGAACTCATCATTTTTTATGGCTGCATAGTATTCCATGGTGTATATGTGCCACATTTTCTTAATCCAGTCTATCATTGTTGGACATTTGGGATGGTTCCAAGTCTTTGCTATTGTGAATAGTGCCACAATAAACATATGTGTGCATGTGTCTTTATAGCAGCATGATTTATAGTCCTTTGGGTATATACCCAGTAATGGGATGGCTGGGTCAAATGGTATTTCTAGTTCTAGATCCCTGAGGAATTGCCACACTGACTTCCACAATGGTTGCACTAGTTTACAGTCCCACCAACAGTGTAAAAGTGTTCCTATTTCTCCACATCCTCTCCAGCACCTGTTGTTTCCTGACTTTTTAATGATTGCCATTCTAACTGGTGTGAGATGGTATCTCATTGTGGTTTTGATTTGCATTTCTCTGATGGCCAGTGATGGTGAGCATTTTTTCATGTGTTTTTTTGGCTGCATAAATGTCTTCTTTTGAGAAGTGTCTGTTCATGTCCTTTGCCCACTTTTTGATGGGGTTGTTTGTTTTTTTCTTGTAAATTTGTTGGAGTTCATTGTAGATTCTGGATATTAGCCCTTTGTCAGATGAGTAGGTTGCGAAAATTTTCTCCCATTTTGTAGGTTGCCTGTTCACTCTGATGGTAGTTTCTTTTGCTGTGCAGAAGCTCTTGAGTTTAATTAGATCCCATTTGTCAATTTTGGCTTTTGTTGCCATTGCTTTTGGTGTTTTAGACATGAAGTCCTTGCCCATGCCTATGTCCTGAATGGTAATGCCTAGGTTTTCTTCTAGGGTTTTTATGGTTTTAGGTCTAACATTTAAGTCTTTAATCCATCTTGAATTGATTTTTGTATAAGGTGTAAGGAAGGGATCCAATTTCAGCTTTCCCCATATGGCTAGCCAGTTTTCCCAACACCATTTATTAAATAGGGAATCCTTTCCCCATTGCTTGTTTTTCTCAGGTTTGTCAAAGATCAGATAGTTGTAGATATGCGGCGTTATTTCTGAGGGCTCTGTTCTGTTCCATTGATCTATATCTCTGTTTTGGTACCAGTATCATGCTGTTTTGGTTACTGTAGCCTTGTAGTATAGTTTGAAGTCAGGTAGTGTGATGCCTCCAGCTTTGTTCTTTTGGCTTAGGATTGACTTGGCTATGCGGGCTCTTTTTTGGTGCCATATGAACTTTAAAGTAGTTTTTTCCAATTCTGTGAAGAAAGTCATTGGTAGCTTGATGGGGATGGCATTGAATCTGTAAATTACCTTGGGCAGTATGGCCATTTTCATGATATTGATTCTTCCTACCCATGAGCATGGAATGTTCTTCCATTTGTTTGTATCCTCTTTTATTTCCTTGAGCAGTGGTTTGTAGTTCTCCTTGAAGAGGTCCTTCATATCCCTTGTAAGATGGATTCCTAGGTATTTTATTCTCTTTGAAGCAATTGTGAATGGGAGTTCACCCATGATTTGGCTCTCTGTTTGTCTGTTGTTGGTGTATAAGAATGCTTGTGATTTTTGTACATTGATTTTGTATCCTGAGACTTTGCTGAAGTTGCTTATCAGCTTAAGGAGATTTTGGGCTGAGACAATGGGGTTTTCTAGATATACAATCATGTCGTTTGCAAACAGGGACAATATGACTTCCTCTTTTCCTAATTGAATACCCATTATTTCCTTCTCCTGCCTAATTGCCCTGGCCAGAACTTCCAACACTATGTTGAATAGGAGTGGTGAGAGAGGGCATCCCTGTCTTGTGCCAGTTTTCAAAGGGAATGCTTCCAGTTTTTGCCCATTCAGTATGATATTGGCTGTGGGTTTGTCATAGATAGCTCTGATTATTTTGAGATATGTCCCATCAATACTTAATTTATTGAGAGTTTTTAGCATGAAGGGTTGTTGAATTTTGTCAAAGGCCTTTTCTGCATCTATTGAGATAATCATGTGGTTTTTGTCTTTGGTTCTGTTTATATGCTGGATTACATTTATTGATTTGTGTATACTGAACCAGCCTTGCATCCCAGGGATGAAGCCCACTTGATCATGGTGGATAAGCTTTTTGATGTGCTGCTGGATTCTGTTTGCCAGTATTTTATTGGGGATTTTTGCATCAATGTTCATCAAGGATATTGGTCTAAAATTCTCTTTTTTGGTTGTGTCTCTGCCCGGCTTTGGTATCAGGATGATGCTGGCCTCATAAAATGAGTTAGGGAGGATTCCCTCTTTTTCTATTGATTGGAATAGTTTCAGAAGGAATGGTATCAGTTCCTCCTTGTACCTCTGGTAGAATTCGGCTGTGAATCCATCTGGTCCTGGACTCTTTTTGGTTGGTAAGCTATTGATTATTGCCACAATTTCAGTTCCTGTTTTTGGTCTATTCAAAGATTCAACTTCTTCCTGGTTGAGTCTTGGGAGAGTGTATGTGTCGAGGAATTTATCTATTTCTTCTAGATTTTCTAGTTTATTTGCGTAGAGGTGTTTGTAGTATTCTCTGATGGTAGTTTGTATTTCTGTGGGATCGGTGGTGATACCACCTTATCATTTTTTATTGCATCTATTTGATTCTTCTCTCTTTTTTTCTTTATTAGTCTTGCTAGCGGTCTATCAATTTTGTTGATCCTTTCAAAAAACCAGCTCCTGGATTCATTAATTTTTTGAAGAGTTTTTTGTGTCTCTATTTCCTTCAGTTCTGCTCTGATTTTAGTTATTTCCTGCCTTCTCCTAGCTTTTGAATGTGTTTGCTCTTGCTTTTCTAGTTCTTTTAATTGTGATGTTAGGGTGTCAATTTCGGATCTTTCCTGCTTTCTCTTGTGGGCATTTAGTGCTATAAATTTCCCTCTACACACTGCTTTGAATGCATCCCAGAGATTCTGGTATGTTGTGTCTTTGTTCTCGTTGGTTTCAAAGAACATCTTTATTTCTGCCTTCATTTCGTTATGTACCCAGTAGTCATTCAGGAGCAGGTTGTTCAGTTTCCATGTAGTTGAGCGGTTTTGAGTGAGATTCTTAATCCTGAGTTCTAGCTTGATTGCACTTGATCTGAGAGATAGTTTGTTATAATTTCTATTCTTTTACATTTGCTGAGGAGAGCTTTACTTCCAAGTATATGGTCAATTTTGGAATAGGTGTGGTGTGGTGCTGAAAAAAATGTATATTCTGTTGATTTGGGGTGGAGAGTTCTGTAGATGTCTATTAGGTCTGCTTGGTGCAGAGCTAAGTTCAATTCCTGGGTATCCTTGTTGACTTTCTGTCTCGTTGATCTGTCTAATGTTGACAGTGGGGTGTTAAAGTCTCCCATTATTAATGTGTGGTAGTCTAAGTCTCTTTGTAGGTCATTCAGGACTTGCTTTATGAATCTGGGTGCTCCTGCATTGGGTGCATATATATTTAGGATAGTTAGCTCTTCTTGTTGAATTGATCCCTTTAACATCATGTAATGGCCTTCTTTGTCTCTTTTGATCTTTGTTGGTTTAAAGTCTGTTTTATCAGAGACTAGGATTGCAACCCCTGCCTTTTTTTGCTTTCCATTTGCTTGGTAGATCTTCCTCCATCCTTTTATTTTGAGCCTATGTGTGTCTCTGCACGTGAGATGGGTTTCCTGAATACAGCTCACTGATGGGTCATGACTCTTTATCCAATTTGCCAGTCTGTGTCTTTTAATTGGAGCATTTAGTCCATTTACATTTAAAGGTGATATTGTTATGTGTGAATTTGATCCTGTCATTATGATGTTAGCTGGTTATTTTGCCCGTTAGTTGATGCAGTCTCTTCCTAGTCTCGATGGTCTTTACATTTTGGCATGATTTTGCAGCGACTGGTACCGGTTGTGCCTTTGCATGTTTAGCACTTCCTTCAGGAGCTCTTTTAGGGCAGGCCTGGTGGTGACAAAATCTCTCAGCATTTGCTTGTCTGTAAAGTATTTTATTTCTCCTTCACTTATGAAGCTTAGTTTGGCTGGATATGAAATTCTGGGTAGAAAATTCCTTTCATAAGAATGTTGAATATTGGCCCCTACTCTCTTCTGGCTTGTAGAGATTCTGCTGAGAGATCTGCTGTTAGTCCGATGGGCTTCCCTTTGAGGGTAACCCGACCTTTCTCTGTGGCTGCCCTTAAGATTTTTTCCTTCATTTCCACTTTGGTGAATCTGACAGTTATGTGTCTTGGAGTTGCTCTTCTCGAGGAGTATCTTTGTGGCTTTCTCTGTATTTCCTGAATCTGAATGTCGGCCTGCCTTGCTAGATTGGGGAAGTTCTCCTGGATAATATCCTGCAGAGTGTTTTCTAACTTGGTGCCATTCTCCCCGTCACTTTCAGGTACACCAATCAGACGTAGATTTGGTCTTTTCACATAGTCCCATATTTCTTGGAGGCTTTGCTCATTTCTTTTTATTCTTTTTTCTCTAAACTTCCCTTCTCACTTCATTTCATTCATTTCATCTTCCATCGCTGATACCCTTTCTTCCATTTGATTGTATCGGCTCCTGGGGCTTGTGCATTCTTCACGTAGTTCTCGAGCCTTGGTTTTCAGCTCCATCAGCTCCTTTAAGCACTTCTCTGTATTGGTTATTCTAGTTATACATTCTTCTAAATTTTTTTCAAACTTTTCAACTTCTTTGTCTTTGGTTTGAATATCCTCCCATAGCTCAGAGTAATTTGATCGTCTGAAGCCTTCTTCTCTCAGCTCGTCAAAGTCATTCTCCGTCCAGCTTTGTTCTGTTGCTGGTGAGGAACTGTGTTCCTTTGGAGGAAGAGAAATGCTCTGCTTTTTAGAGTTTCCAGTTTTTCTGCTCTGTTTTTTCCACATCTTTGTGGTTTTATCTACTTTTGGTCTTTGATGATGGTGATGTACAGATGGGTTTTTGGTGTGGATGTCCTTTTGGTTTGTTAGTTTTCCTTCTAACAGACAGGACCCTCAGCTGCAGGTCTGTTGGAGTACCTGGCCGTGTGAGGTGTCAGTCTGCCCCTGCTGGGGGGTGCCTCCCAGTTAGGCTGCTGGGGGGTCAGGGGTCAGGGACCCACTTGAGGAGGCAATCTGCCTGTTCTCAGATCTCCAGCTGCATGCTGGGAGAACCACTGCTCTCTTCAAAGCTGTCAGACAGGGACATTTAAGTCTGCAGAGGTTACTGCTGTCTTTTTGTTTGTCTGTGCCCTGCCCCCAGAGGTGGAGCCTACAGAGGCAGGCAGGCCTCCTTGAGCTGTGGTGGGCTCCACCCAGTTCAAGCTTCCAGGCTGCTTTGTTTACCTAAGCAAGCCTGGGCAATGGTGGGCGCCCCTCCCCCAGCCTCACTGCCGCCTTGCAGTTTGATCTCAGACTGCTGTGCTAGCAATCAGCGAGATTCCGTGGGCATAGGACCCTCTGAGCCAGGTGTGTGATATAATCTCCTGGTGCGCCATTTTTTAAGCCCATTGGAAAAGCGTAGTATTTGGGTGGGAGTGACCCGATTTTCCAGGTGCCGTCTGTCACCCCTTTCTTTGACTAGGAAAGGGAACTCGCTGACCCCTTGCACTTCCTGAGTGAGGCAATGCCTCGCCCTTCTTCAGCTTGCGCACGGTGCGCGCACCCACTGACCTGCGCCCACTGTCTGGCACTCCCTAGTGAGATGAACCCGGTACCTCAGATGGAAATGCAGAAATCACCCATCTTCTGTGTTGCTCACGCTGGGAGCTGTAGACTGGAGCTGTTCCTATTTGGCCATCTTGGTTCTTCCGGGGTCCAGTTTTATTCATCTGCATATGTCTAGGCAGTTATCCCAGCACCATTTGTTAAATGAGTCCTTTCCCCATTGCTTATTTTCGTTGGCTTTGTCAAAGATCAGATGATCATAGGTGTATGGCTTTATTTCTTGGTTCTCTATTCTGTTCCATGGATCTTTGTGTCCATTTCTGTACCATTACTAAGGCCAAGTTTTAGTTACTTAGCTTTGCAGTACAATTTGAAGTTGGGTAATGTGATGTCTCTAGTTTTGTTCTTTCTTTTTGTTAAGGATTGCTTTGGCTATTCAGGCTATTTTTTGGTTCCATATGAATTTTAGAATGGTTTCTACTAATTCTGTGAAAAATGACGTTGACAATTTGATAGGAATAATTTTGAATTTGTAGATTGCTTTGGGCAGTATGGACATTTTGACGACATTGATTCTTCCAGTCCATAAGCATGGAATATTTTTGCATTTGTTCGTGTGGTCTACGATTTCTTTCAGCTGTGTTTTACAGTTCTTCTTGTATACTTCTTTCACCTCCTTGGTTAGCTGTATTCCTAGGTATTTTGGGGCATGTGGCTATTGTAAATTGGATTGCATTCTTGAACTGGCTTTCAGTATGATCACTATTGGTTTATAGAAATGTTCCTGATTTTTTAATGTTGATTTTGTACCTTGAATGTTTGCTGAAGTCATTCATTTGTTCTGGAGCCTTTTGGTGGAGTCTTTAGTGTTTTCTAGGTATAGAATCATATTGTCAGTGCAGAGAGATAATGTAACTTCTTCTTTCCCTATTTGGAGGCCTTTTACTTCTTTCTTTTGCCTGCTTGCTCTGGGTAGGACTTCTAGTACTATGTTGAATGGGAGTACAGAGAATAGGCATTCTTGTCTTGTTCCCGTTCTCAAAGTGAACACTTCCAGCTTTTGCCCATTAAGTATGATATTGGCTATGGGTTTGTCATAGGTCACTCTTATTATTTTGAGGTATATTCCTTCAATACTTAGTTTGTTGAGGGTTTTTATCGTGAAGAGTTATTGGATTTTATGGAGTGCTTTTTCTGTATCTATTGTGATGATCACATGGGTTTTGGTTTTAATTCTGCTTATATGTGGTGAATTGCATTTATTGATTTGTGTATGTTGAAACAACTTTGGATCCCAGGAATGAAGCCTACTTGATCCCAGGAATGAAGATTGGCTTTTTTCTCTGCTGCTGGATTCAGGATGCTAGTTTTTGTTGAGAATTTTTGTGTCTATGTGCATCAGGGATTTGACCTTTAGTTTTCTTTTATCATTGTGTCTTTCCAGATTTTGGTATCAGGATAATACTGGATTTGTAGAACAATTTAGGGAAGAATCTCTGCTTGATTTTTTGGAGTAGTTTCAGCATGATTGGTATCAGTTCTTTGTATGTCTGGTAGAATTTAGCTGTGAATCCATCTGCTATGGGGTTTTTTTTGTTGGTACATTTTTTATTACTGATAAGCTGCACTTCACTAAAATTTAAAAGTTACGCTCTTATGCAATGCAATGTCAAGAAAATGAGAGACAAAACACAAACTGAGTAATCCATTGCACTTGAACAAATCTTTCTTCATATTTTAGTTTCTCTCCATGTAAGAGGCATATTTCGGCTGCGTTTAGTCTGCCATCTTACCAAAAAAAGGTTTTTGTTTTCTTTTGTTATGTTACAAAATGAAAACTCATAGGAAGTAAGCATAATGAAATGTTTGTTTTTATGGCAGACACTTCATAGGAAAAGAGTAGCTTTAATAATCTGTGTAATCATGGGGACTTTTTTTGTGATGACCTCAGAGTGTTATCTCTGATAGTTGATAACCATCTTGGTATAGGACAGTGTTCACAAATAAAATCTTGTAAACAACTATCAGGCTGGCAGCAACAAAACCAGCAGGGAAATTTTTAAAAAATGAAACCCTTTGAATCTTTGAAATTGTGGTTTGAAATCTTGGAAATTGTGATTCCTAAAGTTAGTGGTTTTGTCCCAACATCTGTAATTTTAAATGACTCACAAGTTAATTCAGTTCTCACACAACCTGATTTTAGAAACTTGATTATCAGCCAATGTGTCTACATCAATTTGCAGAGCAAGAGAAGAGGAAAGTTCTAACTCATGCTTCAGTCTGTTGATGCAAATCTACATGTGGATTCCCTGCATCATCAGAGGAAATTATTTGATTAAACTTTGGCAATAAAATGTTGGCATATGACCACAGTAGAAAGCGTCCTTGAGGCCAGATCTCCATGAGTATAAGGTTAACACTTGTTGCCTGACTGTCATAAGCAAGCAACTTGTCTTGGAGTCATTGAAATTGTGAGGGAATAAGCTATTAATCTGAAGTCATATCTTATCAGTAAATGTCAGTCACTGCTCTACATGTTAGGATACAGTGCTGAAAAACATAGACTCAGTAACAGCAAGACTTCTTAACACTCCCTCTGATTTCAACTCAAAACCCTTGTCTGACATCCCATTGAGTTATACCACTGGCCTGCAATGGATACGTGAAAATATTGGCCTGTATTAAAATATCCAAGAAAATGGAAATCTCACCTACAGAAATACCCTAGGTTGCTCTGCTAAAGATCTTTTGTGTCAGGTAGTGTCCAAAGAACAAAATTGACAAAATAGACCATAGAGATGACAACATCTGCCCTTCATATTTACAAGGACCGCCTGAGACTGGCATGGGCCTTATAAATGAGGTCAGGGTTCAGGACCTATTTCTGACTTTTGGAAGGAGTCCGGGAAAACATTCATCCCAGTTCAGCCCCTGTCCACCAGAGGGAGTGGCTTCCTAACACAAACTCATCTCCTGCTATCACTGTAGGTTTCACTGTGATTTCTTCATGTTAAAGATCAAGACCATTATTTGGGTAACACACTAAAGATGAACTGTTCTCCAGGCTTAGTGTCTGTGATACTCTTACTGCTTGGTAAGTAAGATGCCTTTTAAAATTTGGACTCTGTCTTCTATCAAGCCAAAAAAATCTTTAACCACAATTCGACCTAAGAGCATTATGCTCAAGGCTAAACAGATCTCTCTGTCTCTCTCTCTCTCTTTTTTTTTTCCTAGGAAGAACCCATGGAGATTCAGTGACCCAGATGGAAGGGCCAGTGACTCTTTCAGAAGGGGCCTTCCTGACTATAAACTGCACATACACAGCCACAGGATACCCTTCCCTTTTCTGGTATGTCCAATATCCTGGAGAAGGTCTACAGCTCCTCCTGAAAGCCACGAAGGCTGATGACAAGGGAAGCAACAAAGGTTTTGAAGCCACATACCGTAAAGAAACCACTTCTTTCCACTTGGAGAAAGACTCAGTTCAAGAGTCAGACTCAGGGGTGTACTTCTGTGCTCTGAGTGACACAGTGACAGGGACTGCAGGGGGAGCTGAGCACAAACTCTGAGCAGCACGGGGAGCCCAGCTGCTGAGTGTTAGCCACTGTCATTCACTCTGGTTCCAGCACAGTCTGTAGTTGTTTGTGCCTCAGTTTGTCTGATTGATGCAGTAATCATACACATGGCCAGAGGAGAAAAACAAGAAATGAACATCCCCAAACCCAGCTCTTGGTTAGTGAAATTAAAAACAGACATTCACCCCAAGTAGTACCTCATCCATTGCCAAAGTAATTTCAAGGTTAAACCACAGAAACAATGAAGCTGTCTCTGTGATCATCCTTGCAGACAAAGTTCAACCCCCACCTCTTGTTCCAGGTCACTCTGGTAGATATTGGAGGTGGATGTGTTCTATTACATTTTTAAAGAGCCAAATGTGCCAGAGAAGGTGGCATCTCTATAATGTCTCCCTAACAGAGTACAGCAGGAGAGATGACAGGAGAGCTATAGCTCCTCAATTCAGTTCAAATGTCTATGCAGGATTCTTAAGAGAGAAAGAAGGGAAGAGAAGAAAGGAGGAGGGACAGAATGTCACATGTAAAAAAATAATACAGAGAGGAAAGCAACAATTGTCAGAGAGAGGAAAGGTTTCTTTTTTGGTAAACCAGATGGTAGACAAAGGCTGATGTTCCGAAAAGAAAGGGAAGGATCAAAATGATTATTGAAGAAATGACTCATTTGTAAATCATAAGTATTCCTTGCTTGTTACATTGATCAATTGGCTTTCTAACAACAAGTCCTTAAGTGAGTGAGTTTTGCAGTGCCAATGGAAGATTAAGCATACAGATTTATATTTGTATCCCTGTGAAATCCTATTAAAGACACAGTAAAGAAATTGAAAAGGGCATAAAACCACAAAAAGAATAGAAAAGAAGGCGACAGCAGATGGTGATACCAATACAATTTTAGAAGGCAAGAGCGTATGGAGAAATGAAAACTTGCGTAGCAGACCAGATAAAGAAGAAACCTGGGCCTAGTGAAAGAAGACAACAAGGAACACCTAATGTGTGTTGAGCCTTTGTGGAAAGGTTTAGAAATCAGAAGTACCAATGACCTTTAAATAATTTGTGAAGATAATGCTTTGTGTGTGTGTTTCTACTTTGAGGGTATTTGAAAAGAGGGTATGAAAAGAGGAGGAGAAAGTGAGAAAATGTGTAATTAATAGACCACCCATGCTCTACACCACTGCCTGTATAACAAGCAATGATCACTTCCCAAACCCAGAAGAAAATTGGAATTTAATTTTTCATGAATTGAAGTGCAGAACATAATAACACAAGAAAGCAGAATAAAATTAAAATGTAAAAATATCATAGTCAATTATTTAATATAAGAAATATAAAATATTGTTTATGAAATATTCTTGTAGTAGTCTATGTGTTTCAACCCAATTGTCCTCTAGATAAGTTTCACTAATTTATACTATCAGTAGTGGTGATTTGGCAGAATACCTATTTTCCTTAAACCTTATGTAATACTAAACTTTTTGACATTGGCTTATCAGTTAGAATTTCTTTCATTTAAAGAATATTTCATTTATGAATGAGATGGAGCTTCATTTAATATAGTTAAAAGCTATTTACATTTTTTGATATGTTGCCGTTTATATATATGCCCCACCCCCCCCCTTTTTTTTTTTAACCATTTATTGTCTTTATTTTCCACATCTACCATTGTTCCAACTATGAGATATTGGCAAACCCTCACCCTTTGAAAAATTCTTTGTTTTTTAAGAGCAGTTTTAGTTTACAGCAAGATCGAGAGAAGGGTACAGAGATTTACCACATACCCTCTATCCCTTCCCAGATATATATCCTCTCCCATTATCAACATCCACCACCAGAGTGGTACATTTGTTACAACTGATGCACTTGCATTGACATGTCACAGTCACTCAAAGTTCATAGTTTACATTAGGGTTCATGCTTAGTGTTGCATAATATATAGATATGGACAAATGTGTAATGCCATGCATCTATCACTGTAGTATCAGAGAGAGTATTTTCGCTGTCCTAAAAGCCCTTTGTGCTCTGGTATTCATTCATTTCCCAATATATCCCCTGGCTACCTCTGATCTTTTAGTGTTTCCATGATTTTGCCTTTTCCAGAATATCGTATACTTGGCATCATACAGTATGTAGACTTTTCACATTGACTTCTTTCACTTAGTAACATGGATTTAAGTTTTCTCTGTTTCTTTCATGCCTTGATAGCTCATTTTTTTTAGTATTGAATAATATTCTATTTTCTGGATATATCATAGTTTATTTATCCACTCATCTTCTGAAGGGCATTTTGGTTGCTTTGAAATTTTGGCAATTATGAATAAAGCTGCCACAAATATCCCTTTGGAGGTTTTGGTGTAGACATGTGATTTCCACTACTTGGATAAATACCAGTGAGGAAAACTGCTGGATCATATGGAAAGAATTTTTTTTTTTTTTTAAAAAGCTGCCAAACTGTGCTCAAAGTGGCTGTACCATTTTGCATTCCCACCAACAATGAATGAGTGTTCTTTTTTGTTTACATCCTTGCTAGCATTTGGTGTTGTCAGAGGTCTGGATGTTGGCCATTCAAATAGGTGTATCATGGTATCTCATTGTTGTTTTAATTTTCATTTCCCTGATGCCATATGATATAGAACAACTTTTCATATGCTTATTTGTCATTTATATATTTTCTTTGCTGAAATATGTGTTAAAGTATTTTATCCATTTTTTATATATGTACATATTTATTTTTGTTTTTATTTGTTTTTTTTTGTTTTTTTCTTTTTTTAAATTTATTATTACTATACTTTAGGTATATCTCCCAATGCTATCCCTCCCCCCTCTCCCCACCCATAACAGTCCCCAGAGTGTGATGTTCCCCTTCCTGTGTCCATGTGTTCTCATTGTTCAATTCCCACCTATGAGTGAGAATATGCGGTGTTTGGTTTTTTGTTCTTCCGATAGTTTACTGAGAATGATGATTTCCAATTTCAACCATGTCCCTACAAAGGACATGAACTCATCATTTTTTATGGCTGCATAGTATTCCATGGTGTATATGTGCCACATTTTCTTAATCCAGTCTATCCTTGTTGGACATTTGGGATGGTTCCAAGTCTTTGCTGTTGTGAATAATGCCACAATAGACATATGTGTGCATGTGTCTTTATAGCAGCATGATTTACAGTCCTTTGGGTATACACCCAGTAATGGGATGGCTGGGTCAAATGGTATTTCTAGTTCTAGATCCCTGAAGAATCACCACACTGACTTCCACAATGGTTGAACCAGTTTACAGTCCCACCAATGGTGTAAAAGTGTTCCTATTTTTCCACATCCTCTCCGGCACCTGTTGTTTCCTGATTTTTTAATGATAGCCATTCTAACTGGTGTGAGATAGTATCTCATTGTGGTTTTGATTTGCATTTCTCTGATGGCCACCGATGGTGAGCATTTTTTCATGTGTTTTTTGGCTGCATAAATGTCTTCTTTTGAGAAGTGTCTGTTCATGTCCTTTGCCCACTTTTTGATGGGGTTGTTTGTTTTTTTCTTGTAAATTTGTTGGAGTTCATTGTAGATTCTGGATATTAGCCCTTTGTCAGATGAGTAGGTTGTGAAAATTTTCTCCCATTTTGTAGGTTACCTGTTCACTCTGATGGTAGTTTCTTTTGCTGTGCAGAAGCTCTTGAGTTTAATTAGATCCCATTTGTCAATTTTGGCTTTTGTTGCCATTGCTTTTGGTGTTTTAGACATGAAGTCCTTGCCCATGCCTATGTCTCGAATGGTAATGCCTAGGTTTTCTTCTAGGGTTTTTATGGTTTTAGTTCTAACATGTAAGTCTTTAATCCATCTTGAATTGATTTTTGTATAGGGTGTAAGGAAGGGATCCAATTTCAGCTTTCTACATATGGCTAGCCAGTTTTCCCAGCACCATTTATTAAATAGGGAATCCTTTCCCCATTGTTTGTTTTTCTCAGGTTTGTCAAAGATCAGATAGTTGTAGATATGCAGCGTTATTTCTGAGGGCTCTGTTCTGTTCCATTGATCTATATCTCTGTTTTGGTACCAGTACCATGCTGTTTTGGTTACTGTAGCCTTGTAGTATAGTTTGAAGTCAGGTAGCGTGATGCCTCCAGCTTTGTTCTTTTGGCTTAGGATTGACTTGGTGATGTGGGCTCTTTTTTGGTTCCATATGAACTTTAAAGTAATTATTTCCAATTCTGTGAAGAAAGTCATTGGTAGCTTGATGGGGATGGCATTGAATCTATAAATTACCTTGGGCAGTATGGCCATTTTGATGATATTGATTCTTCCTACTGATGAGCATGGAATGTTTTTCCATTTGTTTGTATCCTCTTTTATTTGATTGAGCAGTGGTTTGTAGTTCACCTTGAAAAGGTCCTTCACATCCCTTGTAAGTTGGATTCCTAGGTATTTTATTCTCTTTGAAGCAACTGTGAATGGGAGTTCACTCATGATTTGGCTCTCTGTTTGTGTGTTGTTGGTGTATAAGAATGCTTGTGATTTTTGTACATTGATTTTGTATCCTGAGACTTTGCTGAAGTTGCTTATCAGCTTAAGGAGATTTTGGGCTGAGACAATGGGGTTTTCTAGATATACAATCATGTTGTCTGCAAACAGGGACAATTTGACTTCCTCTTTTCCTAATTGAATACCCATTATTTCCTTCTCCTGCCTAATTGCCCTGGCCAGAACTTCCAACACTATGTTGAACAGGAGTGGTGAGAGAGGGCATCCCTGTCTTGTGCCAGTTTTCAAAGGGAATGCTTCCAGTTTTTGCCCATTCAATATGATGTTGGCTGTGGGTTTGTCATAGATAGCTCTGATTATTTTGAGATATGTCCCATCAATACTTAATTTATTGAGAGTTTTTAGCATGAAGGGTTGTTGAATTTTGTCAAAGGCCTTTTCTGCATCTATTGAGATAATCATGTGGTTTTTGTCTTTGGTTCTGTTTATATGCTGGATTACATTTATTGATTTGTGTATACTGAACCAGCCTTGCATCCCAGGGATGAAGCCCACTTGATCATGGTGGATAAGCTTTTTGATGTGCTGCTGGATTTGGTTTGCCAGTATTTTATTGGGGATTTTTGCATCAATGTTCATCAAGGATATTGGTCTAAAATTCTCTTTTTTGGTTGTGTCTCTGCCCGGCTTTGGTATCAGGATGATGCTGGCCTCATAAAATGAGTTAGGGAGGATTCCCTCTTTTTCTATTGATTGGAATAGTTTCAGAAGGAATGGTACCAGTTCCTCCTTGTACCTCTGGTAGAATTCGGCTGTGAATCCATCTGGTCCTGGACTCTTTTTGGTTGGTAAGCTATTGATTATTGCCACAATTTCAGTTCCTGTTATTGGTCTATTCAAAGATTCAACTTCTTCCTGGTTGAGTCTTGGGAGAGTGTATGTGTTGAGGAATTTATCCATTTCTTCTAGATTTTCTAGTTTATTTGCATAGAGGTGTTTGTAGTATTCTCTGATAGTAGTTTGTATTTCTGTGGGATCGGTGGTGATATCCCCTTTATCATTTTTTATTGCATCTATTTGATTCTTCTCTGTTTTTTTCTTTATTAGTCTTGCTAGCGGTCTATCAATTTTGTTGATCCTTTCAAAAAACCAGCTCGTGGATTCATTAATGTTTTGAAGGGTTTTTTGTGTCTCTATTTCCTTGAGTTCTGCTCTGATTTTAGTTATTTCTTGCCTTCTGCTAGCTTTTGAATGTGTTTGCTCTTGCTTTTCTAGTTCTTTTAATTGTGATGTTAGGGTGTCAATTTTGGATCTTTCTTGCTTTCTCTTGTGGGCATTTAGTGCTATAAATTTCCCTCTACACACTGCTTTGAATGCATCCCAGAGATTCTGGTATGTTGTGTCTTTGTTCTCATTGGTTTCAAAGAACATCTTTATTTCTGCCTTCATTTTGTGATGTACCCAGGAGCAGGTTGTTCAGTTTCCATGTAGTTGAGTGGTTTTGAGTGAGATTCTTAATCCTGAGTTCTAGCTTGATTGCACTGTGATCTGAGAGATAGTTTGTTATAATTTCTGTTCTTTTACATTTGCTGAGGAGAACTTTACTTCCAAGTATGTGGTCAATTTTGGAATAGGTGTGGTGTGGTGCTGAAAAAAATGTATATTCTGTTGATTTGGGGTGGAGAGTTCTGTAGATGTCTATTAGGTCCGCTTGGTGTAGAGCTGAGTTCAATTCCTGGGTGTCCTTGTTGACTTTCTGTCTCGTTGATCTGTCTAATATTGACAGTGGGGTGTTAAAGTCTCCCATTATTAATGTGTGGGAGTCTAAGTCTCTGTGTAGGTCACTCAGGACTTGCTTTATGAATCTGGGTGCTCCTGTATTGGGTGCATATATATTTAGGATAGTTAGCTCTTCTTGTTGAATTGATCTCTTTACCATTATGTAATGGCCTTCTTTGTCTCTTTTGATCTTTGTTGGTTTAAAGTCTGTTTTATCAGAGACTAGGATTGCAACCCCTGCCTTTTTTTGCTTTCCATTTGCTTGGTAGATCTTCCTCCATCCTTTTATTTTGAGCCTATGTGTGTCTCTGCATGTGAGATGGGTTTCCTGAATACAGCACACTGATGGGTCATGACTGTTTGTCCAGTTTGCCAGTCTGTGTCTTTTAATTGGAGCATTTAGTCCATTTACATTTAAAGTTAATATTGTTATGTGTGAATTTGATCCTGTCATTATGAGGTCAGCTGGTTATTTTGCTCGTTAGTTGATGCAGTCTCTTCCTAGTCTCGATGGTCTTTACATTTTGGCATGATTTTGCAACGACTGGTACCGGTTGTGCCTTTCCATGTTTAGTGCTTCCTTCAGGAGCTCTTTTACGGCAGGCCTGCTGGTGACAAAATCTGTCAGCATTTGCTTGTCTGTAAAGGATTTTATTTCTCCTTCACTTATGAAGCTTAGTTTGGCTGGATATGAAATTCTGGGTAGAAAATTCTTTTCTTTAAGAATGTTGAATATTGGCCCCCTCTCTCTTCTGGCTTGTAGAGATTCTGCCGAGAGATCCGCTGTTAGTCTGATGGTCTTCCCTTTGAGAGTATAACCCAACCTTTCTCTCTGGCTGCCCTTAACATTTTTTCCTTCATTTCAACTTTGGTGAATCTGACAATTATGTGTCTTGGAGTTGCTCTTCTCGAGGAGAATCTTTGTGGTGTTCTCTGTATTTCCTGAATCTGAATGTTAGCCTGCCTTGCTAGATTGGGGAAGTTCTCCTGGATAATATCCTGCAGAGTGTTTTCCAGCTTGGTTCCATTCACCCCATCACTTTCAGGTACACCAATCAGACGTAGATTTGGTCTTTTCACATAGTCCCATATTTCTTGGAGGCTTTGCTCATTTCTTTTTATTCTTTTTTCTCTAAACTGCCCTTCTCACTTCATTTCATTCATTTCATCTTCCATCACTGATACCCTTTCTTCCATTTGATTGTATCGGCTCCTGGGGCTTCTGCATTCTTCACGTAGTTCTCGAGCCTTGGTTTTCAGCTCCATCAGCTCCTTTAAGCACTTCTTTGTATTGGTTATTCTAGTTATACATTCGTCTAAATTTTTTTCAAACTTTTCAACTTCTTTGCCTTTGGTTTGAATATCCTCCCGTAGCTCAGAGTAATTTGATCGTCTGAAGCCTTCTTCTCTCAGCTCGTCAAAGTCATTCTCCTTCCAGCTTTGTTCCATTGCTGGTGAGGAAATGAGTTCCTTTGGAGGAGGAGAAATGCTCTGCTTTTTAGAGTTTCCAGTTTTTCTGCTCTGTTTTTTCCCCATCTTTGTGGTTTTATCTACTTTCGGTCTTTGATGATGGTGATGTACAGATGGGTTTTTGGTGTGGATGTCCTTTCGGTTTGTTAGTTTTCCTTCTAACAGATGGAACCCCCAGCTGCAGGTCTGTTGGAGTACCTGGCCATGTGAGGTGTCAGTCGGCCCCTGCTGGGGGGTGCCTCCCAGTTAGGCTGCTCGGGGGTCAGGGGTCAGGGACCCACTTGAGGAGGCAGTCTGCCCGTTCTCAGATCTCCAGCTGCATGCTGGGAGAACCACTGCTATCTTCAAAGCTGTCAGACAGGAACATTTAAGTCTGCAGAGGTTACTGCTGTCTTTTTGTTTGTCTGTGCCCTGCCCCCAGAGGTGGAGCCTACAAAGGCAGGCAGTCCTCCTTTAGCTGTGGTGGGCTCCATCCAGTTCAAGCTTCCTGCTGCTTTGTTTACCTAAGCAAGCCTGGGCAATGGCAGGCACCCCTCCCCCAGCCTCGCTGCCACCTTGCAGTTTGATCTCAGACTGCTGTGCTAGCAATCAGCGAGACTCCGTGGACATAGGACCCTCTGAGGCAGGTGTGGGATATAATCTCCTGGTGCGCCATTTTTTAAGTCCGTCGGAAAAGCATAGTATTCGGGTGGGAGTGACCCAATTTTCCAGGTGCCATCTGTCACCCCTTTCTTTGACCAGGAAAGGGAACTCCCTGACCGCTTGCACTTCCCGAGTGATGCAATGCCTCGCCCTTCTTTGGCTCGTGCATGGTGCACGCACCCACTGACCTGTGCCCACTGTCTGGCACTCCCTAGTGAGATGAACCTGGTGCCTCAGATGGAAATGCAGAAATTACCCGTCTTCTGCGTCACTCATGCTGGGAGGTGTAGACCGGAGCAGCCATCTTGGCTCCTCCCCTGTCCATTTTTTTTGGTCAGACAGTTTTCTTATTGTCGAATTTTAAGATGTTTTGCATAAGAGTTCTTGATCAGATATGCCTTTTGCAATTATTTTCTCCCATTTTGTCTCCCATTTTCTTGACATTGCATTTCATAAGAGCATGACTGTTAAATTTTAGTGAAGTGCAGCTTATCAATAATTTTTTTCCAGAGAACATACCTTTGTCTTTGTATAAGTCATTGCTAAACCCAAGGTCATCTAGATTTTTCTCCTACATTGCCTTCTGGAGTTTTGTTTTGCATTTTACATTTACATCTATGGTTGCTTTTTGAGTTAATTTTTGTGAATAGTATAAAGTCTGTGTCTAGAGTCTAGATTAATTTTCTTTTCTGTTTCTTTTTTTGCCTGTGAATGTCCAGTTGTTCCAGCACCATTTATTGACAAAACTGTCTTTCCTCCATTGTATTGCCTGTGCTCCTTTGTCAAAGATTAGTTAAGTACATTTATGTGGGTCTATTTCTGGGTTCTCTATTTTGTTCCACTGATCTATTTGTTTATTCTTTTGCCAGTGTCACCATGTCTTGATTATTGTAGCTTTACTGTAAGTCTTAAAACCAGGTATTGTCATTCATCTGACTTTATTCTCCTGTAAAACCTTTTTTTTTTTTTTATAATTCTGGGTCCTTTGCCCCTCCATATAAACTTTAGAATGAGTTTATCAATATTCACAAAAAATTACTGGGATTTTAATTGAGATTGCATTGAACCTACAGATTAAACTGTGAGGAATGAACATTTTGACAATATTGAGTCTTCCTACTCATGAACATGTCATCTGGGAACAAAGTTACACTTCTTTTTTTCCCAATCAGCATACTTTCTTTTTTTTTTACTTGTCTTGTTGCATTAGCTAGGACTTGCAATATGATGCTGAAAAGGAGTGGAGAGAGGCCCATCTTTGCCTTGTTCCTGATGTTAGTAGGAAAGTATCAGTTTCTCATCATTATGATGTTAGCTGTAGAGTTTTGAACATATTATTTATGAAGTTGAAGGAATTCCACTCTATTTCTAGTTCACCGAGAGTTTTTTTATCATGAATGGGTGCTGAATTTTGTTAAATGCTTTTTCCGCATTTATTGATAAAATCATGTGATTTTTCTAGAGACTTGAAAAGTTGAGAAGTTTATAGCCCATAGACACAGGCTCATTAAAAGACTGAGAACAAATTTTGGGCCTATAGAACACTTCCTCTCCCTTCACACCTTACCACCATAGCACTAACAGTCTATTTATAGCAGTTCCTTTTACCAAGTATGTCATGTCTGGTTATCAAGTAAAAAAATTACAGGGCATATTAAAAGGGAAAATACAATTTAAAGAGACAGAAAAATCATCAGAAAAACACATCAGGGTTGTTGGAATTACCAGACCCAGGAATTTGAAACAAATATGCCAACAGCTCGAGTAATGAAGTAGAGAGCATGCCAGAACAGATGGGCAATGTAACAGAGAGACAGACCTTCTAAGAAAGAACCAAGAAAAAAAAAAGCTAGAGATCAAAATACTGCAACAGAAATGAAGAATGTCGTTGGCTGACTTATTAATAAACTGGACGTAGCTGAGAAAAGAATTTCTGAACTTAAGGATATATCAGTAGAAACATCCAAAACTGAAAAAGCAGAGAAAACAAAGACTAAAAAAAACCCAGAAAACAATATCTAAAAATATTCAAAAACTGTGTAACAACTATAAAAGTGTACTATACATGTATTGGGAATGTCACAAGGAGAAGAAAGAGAGAAATTAACAGAAAAAATATTTAAAACAATGATGGAGAATTTCTCCCAAAATAATGCCAGATACCAAACCATAGATCTAAGAAGCTCAGAGAACACTTGGTAGCATAAATGCCAACCCCCCCGCAAACCCTAAGCATATCATTTTCAAACTAGAAAATCATAGATAAAGAAAATATCCTGAAAGAAGTTGGCAAGGGGTGAAGTGGGGGAAGTGCCTTACCTATACAGGAACAAACATAAGAATTACATCCAACTTCTCTTCAGAAATCAAGCAAGGAGGAGAGAGTATAGTGAAATATTTAAAGTGTTAACAGAAAAAAACCACCAACCTAGAATTGTGTAGCCAGAGAAATTATCCCTCAAAAGTGCGAGAGAAATAAAGACATTTTCAGACAAAAATTGGGGATAGTTGCCAAGTAGACCTGCCTTGCAAGAAATGTTAAAAGTTATTTAAAGATAAATTAAAAGTTCAGATTTCTTCTATGGCAGACATGTGTAAATATGAATACATTCAAAATATAAATGTATAAATAAAGATAAACCTGAAGTAAAAGTCTCAGTTCAACTATAGAAAAATAAGAAAGTGCTTTTATGAGATATTTAGCTAAAAGTGCAATTCCTGTTCATCTTTTGCACACTAGTGGAGACTGTTCCATAACCACAGAACCCACTTGCAAATTTGAAAACCTAATTAGCTTCCTTCTTAGAAACATTCTGCTTATTCTTACATTTATCAGCTTCTGAGAACATGACAGCAGGTGTAAGAAGCTTCTCCATCAGTAATCCAAACTTGGTGCCTGTCATTCTAAGGAATATGCAACTGATGCTGGAGACCAGGAATTTCATTCACGCTTTCGCAGGGAAGAAGTGAGCTTGTGTAGACCATTATGTCTCTCCTGCATCTACGACAAGAATTCTGCTACTGCTTGATGAAAAGGGGGTCACTGAGAACTCTGGATTTTTTTATGATTATTTGATTACAATGAGGGAGCAAGTAAAGGCTCTGAGAGCCTGATGGTTGCTCTCTCTGAACTCAGTAAAACATTGTAAAAATAGTACATGAAAATAAAATGATAACATTTTATTATTGTCTTGTAAGTGTGCAGAAAATGATACTCGGTCTTAGTTTTCCCTTAGTCATACCAAAGTCTTGAAAATTTAGCCTTTACCGAAGCGTTTCCTTTTCCATCTAGGCATAACACTTCTGCTCTAAACTCATATAAACTATTAGAACATTCCTCAATTACCACAAAAAATCCTTCAATTTCCTAGTAATTAGTCACAGAAGAAAGCTATTATGATAAAAACAGATGGTATTTGTTCTAGCATATAAGTGAATAATTTATGTTTCATAAGAGTAGAGGTCACAGCATCAAATGATCAAAGCTGAATAGAATTTTTAGCAGTAGGTTTTTCATAATCTCCCTTCCAAATTTCATCCTCTCCTTTCTTGAAGAGTTTAACAAAGACAAACTGTGGCCTGCCTGTGTTCTTTCTCAGCTCAGTCACTTCCATGTCTTTGAAACCAAATAATGCCATGGGGCTGAGTCCTTCTCAGCTGAATCCATGAAAAATAGTTCATCTTTTCACAAACTGGTAAACAAGTGAAGCATTTCAATTCACACATTGGGAATGCCACCATTTACCATGTGATTTGTTGATTAGGGAACAAAAAGGAGAGGTGGTGAAGAGAGCAGTTAAGAGTAAGAATTTAGGAGCCTGTTTGCCTGGGTTTGAATCTGATCTCGAATGCTTACAACTGTATAATCTTGGCTAAGTTGCTTAACTTTCTGACTACCATTTGTTGTGGGGATTAAATGAATATATGTATTTGAAATTCTGGCCCATGATAAGTGCTCAGTAATTTAGCTGATTATAAAAGCTACTATAAAATCTTCTATAATATTGAGAAACTAAGAAGTCACTTGTGTTCAGGGAGAGAAAAATTACCATTTCGGCAGTTAATTATTTAGTAAATAAGCAAGAAAAGAAGAATACATGTTGACTTAAAATAATAATGAAGCCCTTGTATGTACAATGTGCTGTATCAGGACATTTGTCTACTGATAGCAGTATAAATTATTGCTTTTACTTGGAAAGAACTTATCAGAAAAAATTTATTCCATAAATTAAGTGAGGAACAAGATAAAATACATACAAACTTAACCAATAGTTAAAATTATAAGTATGTGGACAATTAATTTTTAAAGGTATTTTCAGGAGGAGATCACTGTGTTACAGAAAAGTCAAGGGGAGGCATCATGGGGAAATAGAAAATTTAATCAGGCCAATTATTTCTTAAATAGGCAACAGGTGTTTTTGTAGGTTTGATGAATAGAATAATAAACAAAATAGACAAATTCAGACACCAAAAGAGCTTCCCTCATGAGGCTTGAGTCTAGCTTTGTCTACAGTGTTCAACTTTCTCCTACAGAAATATCCTATGAAGTTTTTGTTCTAATATAGATATTGCTCTTGCTTACTATAACAATTGGGCAGTTTTATGTGATGATTAAAAGGTAAGGTTTTTTTTTTGTTTTGTTTTTGGAAACAGGTATCACTCTGTTGCCAAGGCTGGTCACAAACTCCTGGGCTGAAGCGATCCACCTGTCTCAGCCAAGTGAGTAGCTGGGACTATAGGCGCACACTACCACACTTGGTCAAGATCTAAGTATTTAAGTGCTGTACCTGTCACTTACTAAATTATGTGGCCATGGACAAGTTACTTAATTTAGAGCACCTACACATCATCAATTTTAATAACATACAACTTACCACATGATTGTAAAGATTGAATTAAATTAAATGAATTTAATTTCATGATTGAATGTAGTCAAAAATAATTTTTCAGCTGATGATAGTTATTCTGGAATGTGGATGAAATGTGGATAAAACAGAACATAAGATAAAATAACTAAAACATTTAAGTATAGATTAAGGTTTAGCTTTCCACTCTCCTGCTATTGATTATGTTATTTCACTATGGTTAAGGCTGAGTCACCCTTTATTTCACATTGACCTTATTCCATCCAATTATTTGAATTGACTGTAATGGACTTCTTGTTTGGTTTCTTTAGTTCACGGGTTTTATGCACAGAATGAAACATTCTTGCCCCTGGTGTAACTTAATGTAAATTCTAAGATGAATTCACATGAGCCTTATGGAGCAGGTCTCAGATATAATACTATTACATTGAGCTACAGTGCCAATAATTAGATCCATATCTGGGGGCTCATTTAACAGGTTTCTGCATTGAAAGGAGAGAAAATAACCTTTCTAGGCTTTCCCTGAGGAGGAATGCTTTTTGGGTATTCAATTTATAACTTCTACATACATGGTAGATGCTCAGGAAGTATTATAGAAGAAAAAAAGGAAGGACAGCAATCTAGCAGACAAACAAGTGTCACTCTCCAACAAGTCAGCACCTGGTCCTACCAAGGTCCTTTTCCATGTTACCTCTTCAGACATCAGGAGGAGCTGTGTGATCTGTGCATGGGGGAATGGATCTTGTTTCTAGTTGGCTGGGAGGACTCTCAGCTTCCTGTAATAACAGAACTATGAATATTCACTCAGAGAAACAAGCTATTGGCTTGGTAGTGTTTGAGGGCTCCCAGACCCCAACCAGAGTCCGCAGTAAGTCTCATGGATACAGTGGAGAAGCCCTTGGGAGTTTCGTTCTTGATTTTCTCTTGGCAGCTGTGCTGCGAGTTTTGGGGCTCTGTAAATATCATTGAAAAGAGCAGTTTGTAGTATCTTCTTTAAAAGACTGCACTTGGACACAGGAAAGGAAGCATCACACACCGGGGCCTGTTGTGGGGTAGGGGGAGGGGGGAGGGATAGCATTAGGAGATATACCTAACGTAAATGACGAGTTAATGGGTGCAGCACACCAACATGGCACATGTATACATATATAACAAACCTGCACGTTGTGCACATGTACCCTAGAACATAAAGTATAATAAAAATAAATAAATAAATAAATAAATAAAATAAAATAAATGTCTGGAAGTTATAGAAGGGTGGTTAGGGCCTCTGTGCTCACCTGTGGGGACTTGAAAAGAGAGTATATCTTCCAAAAGTAGTCAGCCATGAATGAATGTCCTCTGTCTGTGGCTCTCTGTTTAAACGGGGGTGAACAGCCTCCATGTTCTGGAGCAGAGTCCTTCATTCCTGAGTATCCAGGAGGGAATGCACACCATTCTTAACTGCACTTATGAGGAGAGAACGTTCTCTAACTTCTACTGGTTCTGGCAGGGTCTGGAAAAGGACTTGTGTCTTTGACCTTAATTCAATCAAGCCAGATGGAGGAGGGAGACAAACATTTTAAAGAAGCGCTTGGAAAAGAGTTTTATAGTGTTTTGAATATGCTGGCTTCTCATCCTGGAGATTCAAGCACCTACTTCTGTGCTTTGCGGCACAGGGTCCCCAACCACCTGCAGCCTGTACCACAACCTGCATCTGGGACCCTTGACATAGGCCTTGCCTTTCAGTGGGGAGTGAAGGTGTTGTCTTTATATGTAGAGGGAACTACTTTATAACCTCTGTCTCCAAACAGAAGTGAAGGATAATGCAGAATCTTTCTTATGTGATGAAGCCGAATTTATATTAAATTAAATTTCATTTTGTTATTATTGAAATTTCATTCTTCAGTGTAGATTGTGCTGTGCTGGTTCTGGGCCTGTTTGCCCACAGATCCCTTCCACTGCTCTGTACTTTACTCTAAAGGGGCAGACCACTGTGGCACAGGCTCTAAGGCCAAGAGGCAAGTTTTCTCCATGCTATACTCTCACCAACAGTATTTTACCCATTTGCTTGTAAATTCATGATGTTTCTTGTATATGTATCATCTATACTATTATTTACTTAATTTAATATTAAATTAACTTTTATGTTGAGTAGACTTCAAAACTATGTAAAATATTGTTCTTATTTTAATGGATACTATCAGTGAAACCATATTTTATATAAACTATACATGCAATGTGCAGGCTATGTTTGTTCCTGATACAAATTAAAATAACATTACATGTATAACAATTAAAAAGACCATCTGTGTACTGCCTAACATGACCTCCTATGTTAACCACAGTTTAGAAAATACTGATTCAGCTCATGTTCCGCATTTAATAGATGAAAAAAGTAGAATCAACAGGGACAGCTTCACTTACTCAAAGTGTGAATTACAGCAAAATGGAAGTTAGGAGTGGAACACAGACATTCTGGCCCCTTGTCACTTGCTTTTTCCATGAAGGATATAAAGCAGGATTCAGTGTTTGAAAAAAGGAGTGGTATGTTGTAATTTTAAACTAAATTGTACTTTTATTACTTAATTATATGTTCATTGGAATAAATTAGGAGATATAAACACCCAGAAAACATAGAACACTCCTATAATTTCATAACCTAAAAATGATAGCGATTCATATGCAAAAAAATTTTTGGTGTACATATAAAGCTATATTTTTGTATAAATGTGGTTTATAATATATCAAGTATTTATTAGCACACTTTTCTTTCAACTTTAGGTATTTTCAACTCAGGAAGCACATATTGAGGAATAATTTTAAATTATTGCCTAGTTTCCATTATATAAATATGCTTTTTTAAAAACTCTTTTTTGGTATTGTTTCTACTTATACAGTATTACAGACAATGTTTTTATTAACATCATTAAAGTTATAGCTTTAATGGAAGTGGAGTTCCTTGAATAAAGAAAAACACATGATACTGGATCCCTTATTTCCATGAAGCTATTTCTCACCAAACTGTAATTTCAACAGTAGCACATGATGATGCTAATTTTCCAATATTTTACCAATTGTAAACATTATTACTTTAGATTAGCTTCCACTTTGTGAAGTAAAATATTCAGTTTTTTATTATTCTTTTCTTTTAATTTGTGATTTTATACCTTTGATTATTAAAATAAATAAATAAAATGAGATGAGAAAACATCAGATTCCATCACACAGAATAGGTATCCTTTCATACAGTAACATGTATTTTTTGAAAGTGTGAAAAATACTGCTCTGGTCCAAGCTACCTTCTAATTGGTCTCTCTTTTCTCAAGGCAATCAATTCTCTATGTCCTTGCTACTTGAAGTGTGAGCCAGCATTGTCTGAACTTGTACTGATTCTCAGGCTCCACCCTAGGCTGATTGAATTTGAATCTGCATTTTATCAAGATTTCCAGGCGATTCTATCACATCAAAGTTTAAGAAGCACCCATCTGATGGGCTGCCAGAATGATTTTTTAAAGTATAAATAAAGAGCTTTCTCCACTTGTCAAACATGTTTCAATGGCTTTCTATTGCTCCTGGAATAAAGTGTGGTGGCTTTCAGGCTGTGATATAAAAGGATCTATATAATTGGAACCTCCCTTGGCCCTTTGGCTTTAAATTCTCTTCTCCTGGCTCCCTGTGCAGCAAAACTTCTGATTCTCTTTGGATTTTCTGAACTTGCCGTGTCCTTTCCCACATGTAGGCTCTCTCTCATCCATCTGAAATGCTCTTCCCCTAAATCTTGTTGAGCCTGACTCAACAAGAGTCATCCTTCAGGTCTCAGCTCAAATGTTACTACTGTAGAAAAAAAACGTACTGACCTCTGCTGCTCTTCCTGACTAATGTATCTGTCTGTAATCCTCCCCCTAACTCTGTCAGAACACTCTAGTTATTTCTCCTATGTTAATTATCATAACTTACAGTTATATTTTTGGTTTATTTGCCAGTATGTTCATCACCCATACCTTCTATTAGAATACAGTCTTTATGATGTCAGGGGTATTGTTGGTTTAGTTCATGGCTGGATTCTTTTTGTTTGTTTTTCTTTTTTTTTTTTTCCAACTTTTATTTTAGGTTCTGAGGGTACATGAACAGGTTTGTTATATGGGTAAATTGCATGTCACAGGGACTTGGTGAAAAGATTATTCCATCACCCAGCTAATGAGCATAGTACTTGATAGGTAGTTTTTGGATCTTCACCCTCTTCCTACTCTCCACCTTCAAGTAGGCCCCAGTGTCTGTTGTTTCCTTCTTTGTCTTCATGTATAATCAATGTTTAGCTCCCACTTATAAGTGAGAATATGTAGTGTTTGATTTTCTGTTCCTGTATTAATTTGCTTAGGATAATGGCCTTTAACTGTATCAACGTTGGTGCATAGGACATGATTTCATTCATTTTTATGGCTGCATAGTATTCCATGGTATACGTGTACCACATTTTCTCTTTCCAGTACACCATTGATACGCATCTAGATTGTTTCCATATCTTTGCTATTGTGAATAGTGCTGCAATGAACATGTGTGTGAGAGTGTCTTTATGGTAGAATGATTTATATTTCTTTGAGTATATACCCAGTAATAGGATTGATGGGTCTGATGGTATTTGTTTTATGTTATTTGATAAATCTCCAAATGGCTTTCCACAGTGCCTGAACTAAGTTACATTCTCACCAGTGGTATAAAAGCATCCTCTTTTCTCCCCAACCTTCCCAGCATCTGTTATTTTTTTTAATTTTTAATAATAGCCTTTCTGATTGGTATTGAGATGGTATCTCACTGTGGTTTTGATTTGCATTTATCTAATGATTAATGGTGTTGAGCATTTTTTATATGCTTGGTGGTTGCATTGATGTCTTCTTTTGAGAAGTATCTGTTCATGTCATTTTCCCACTTTGTCTGTTCATGTTGTTTGTTTTTTGTTTGTTAATTTGCTTAAGTTTCTTATAGATTCTGGATATTACATCTTTGTCTGATATACAGTTTGCAAATATTTTCTCACATTCTGTAGGTTGCCTGTTTACTCTGTTGATAGTTTCCTTTGCTGTGTAAAAGTTCTTTAGCGTAATTAGGTCCCATTTGTCAATGTTTGGGTCTTTTTGCAATTGCTTTTGGAGTCTTTGTCATGAAATCTTTGCAAGGCCTCCAGAATATAATTTCATAAGTTTTCTTCTAGGGTTTTTATAGTTTTAAGTTTTACATTTAAATCTTTATTTAGTCCATCTTGAATTTAGTTTTGTATATGGTAAAACAACGAGATCCAGTTTCAGTCTTCTGCATATGGCTAGACAGTTACCCCAGTACCATTTATTGAATAGGGAGTCCTTTCCCCATTGGTTGTTTTTGTTGGCTGTGTTGAAGATCAAGTGATCATAGGTGTGTGGCTTTGTTTATCGGTTCTCTGTTCTGTTCCATTGGTTTATGTGTCCATTTTTGTATTATTACCAAGGCTAAGTTTTGGGTACTTAGCCTTGTACTACAATTTGAAGTTGGGTAATGTGATGTCTCCAGTTTTGTTCCTTCTTTTGTTAAGGATTGCTCTGGCTATTCAGGCTCTTTTTTTGGTTCCATATGAATTTTAGAATGGTTTCTACTAATTCTGTGAAAAATGACAATGATAATTTGATAGGAATAGTGTTGAATCTGTAGATTGCTTTGGGCAGTGTGGACATTTTGATGACACTGATTCTTCCAATCGATGAGCATGAAATGTGTTTCCATTTGTTTTTGTGGTCTATGATTTCTTTCAGCTGTGTTTTGTCATTCTTATTTTAGGTATCTTTCACCTCCCTGGTTAGCTGTATTACCAGAAAACTTTTTTTGTGTGGCTATAGTGAACGGGATTGTATTCTTGATTTTGCTCTCAGCTTGGAGGTTTTCAGTTTATAGAAATGCTACTTATTCTTGTACATTGATTTTATATCCTAAAACTTTGCTGAAGTTGTTTACTAGGGGCCTTTTAGCAGAGGCCATGGGGTTTTCCAGGTAAAAAGCCATATAGTCTGTGAGGATAGAGAGTTTGACTTCCTCTCTTCCTATTTGGATGCGATTTATTTCTTTCTCTTGCTTGAATGTTCTGGCTAGGACATCCAGTACTATGTTGAATAGGAGTGGTGATAGTGAGCATCTTTGTCATGTTTTGGTTCTCAAAGGGAATGCTTCCAGCTCTTGCTTGCTCACTATAATATTGGCTGTGGTTTTGTCATAGATGGCTCTTACTATTTTGAGGTATGTTTCCTCAATGCCTACCTTGTTGAGGAGTTTTAACCTGAAAGGATTTTGAATTTCATCAAATGTTTTTTATGCCTATTGAGGTGATAATGTAGTTTTTTTTTAGTTCTGTTCATGTGATGAATCACATTTATTGATTTGTATATTTAAACAACCTTGCATTTCAGAAATAAAGACTACTTGATTGTGCTGGATTAGCTGTGGGATTTGGTTTGGTAGTATTTTGTTTAGGATTTTTGCATGTATATTCATCAAGGATATTGGCCTAAAGTTTTCTTCTTTTGTTGTGTCTCTTCTAGGCTTTGGTATCAGAATAATGCTGGCCTCACAGAATGAGGAAAGGAGGAGCTCCTATTCCTCAATATTTTGGAATAGTTTCAAAAAGTACCAGCTCTTCTTTATATGTCTGGTAGATTTTGGCTATGAATCTTTCTAGTCCAGGGCTTTTTTCTTGTTGTAGGTTTTTATTACTAACTCAATTTCAGAACTCCTTATTGGTCAGTTCAGAATATTTATTTCTTCCTGATTCAATCTTGGGAGGTTGTATTTTTCCAGGAATCTATCCATTTCTTCTAGGTTTTCTGGTTTATCTGCATAGAGGTGTTCATAATAGTCTCTGAAGGTTTTTTGTACTGCTCCTGTGTCATTTCTGATTGTATTTATTAGGATCTTCTCTGTTTTTTCTTTATTAGTCTAGCTATCAGTCTAGCAATCATTTTTATTCTCTCAAATAAAAATCATTTGGTTTTATTCATCTTTTGTACGGTTTTTTCATCTCCATTTCATTCAGTTCAGCTCTAAGTTTGTTATGTCTCTTTTTCTGCTAGCTTTGGGGTGGGTTTACTCTTGGGTTTTTTAGTTACTCTAGATGTGATGTTAGGTTGGCAATTTGGGATCTTTCTAACTTTTTGATGTGGGTGTTTAGCACTATGAACTTTCTTTTCAACACTATTTTAGCTGTGTCTCAGAAATTCTGTTATGTTGTATCTTTGTTTTCATTAGTTTCAATGAATCTCTTGCTTTTTCCTTAGTTTCATTGTTTACTGAAAAGTCATTCAGGGGCAGGTTGTTTAATTTCCACATAATTGTATGGTCTTGAGAGATCCTCTTGGCATTGATTTCTATTTTTATTGCCCTATAGTCCAAGAGTGTGGTTGGTATAATTTGGAGTTTTTTTGAATTTTTTGAGAATTGCTTTATAGTCAAGCATGTGGTTGATTTTAGAGTGCAGATAAGAAGAGTGTGTATTCTGAGGTTGTTGGGTGGAGTGTCCTATAGATGTCTGTTAGGTCCATTTGGTCATGTGTTGAGTTTATATCCCAAATATCTTTGTTATGTTTCTGCTTCAATAATCTGTCTAATACTGTCAGTGGGGAGTTTAAATCTACCAGTATTATTGCATGGTTATCTAGGTCTCTTCATAGGTCTCTGAGAATTTGCTTTATGAATCTGGGTGCTCCAGTGTTGGATACACACTTATTTAGGATAGTTAGTTCTTCTTGTTAAATTGAACACTTATCATTATTCGTTATTTAATGCCCTTGCTTGTGCTTTTTCATTATTGTATTTAGAAAGTCTGTTATAACTGAAATTAGAAAAAGTAACCTCTGCTCTTTTTGGTTTTCTATTTACTTTGCAGATTTTTCACTGTCTCTTTACTTTGAGCCTATGTGTGTCACTGCTTGTGAAATGGGTCCCTAGGAGGCAGCATACAGTTGGGTCTTGCCTCTTTATCCAAATTGCTATCCTCCGCCTTTTAAGTGGGGCATTTACTCTGTTCATGTTTAAGTTTAGTATTGATATGTGTGGATTTGACCCTGTCTTCATGTTGTTAGCTGGTTGTTATGTAGACCTGATTGTGCAATTTCACCAGGTGTGGTGGGTGATGCCTGTAATTCCAACACTTTGGCAGGACAAGGTGGGCAAATTGCTTGAGCCCAGTAGTTTGAGACCAGCCTGGGTAATATGGCAAAACCCTGTCTCTACAAAAAAATAAAAAAAATTAGCTGAGTGTGATGGTGTGTGGTTGTAGTCCCAGCAGGCTGAGGCAGGAGGATTGATTGAGCCTGACCAGTCAATGCTGTGGTGAGCCATAATTGTACCACTGCACTCCAGCCTGGGTGACAGAATGAGACCCTGACTCAAGAAGAAAGAAAGAAGGAGAGAAGGAGAGAAAGAGAGAAAGAGAGAAAGAAAGAAAGAAAGAAAGAAAGAAAGAAATAAAGATAGATAGATACATGGTGGAGCTGTTTTACAGTGTCAATGGTCTGTCCTAATTGTGTTTTTGTGGTGGCTTGTAGCAGTCTTTTTTTCCCACGTTTAAGCCTTCCTTTAGGGACCTCTTATAAGGCAGGTCTGGAGGTTACAAATTTCTTTAGCATTTGCTTGTCTGAAAAGAATTTTGTATTTCCTTTGCTGATAAAGCTTAGTGTGGTTGGCTATGAAATTCTTGTTTGGAATTTATTTTCTTTAAGGATGCTGAATATAAGCCCCTAATCTCCTCTGGTTTATGGGGTTTCTACTGAAAAGTTCACTGTTATCTTGATGGGGTTTCATTAATAGATGGCCAGCACCTTCCCTCTAGTGGCCTTTAATATTTTTTCTTTCCCATTAACCTTGGAGAATCTAATGATGATGTGTCTTGGAGATGGTTGCTTTGTACAACGTCTTGCTGGGGCTCCCTGAGTTTCCTGAATTTGAATGTTGACCTTTTTGGTGAGGTTGGGAAAATTTTTATGGGCAATATTCTCAAATATGTTTCCCAAATTCCTTGCTCTTTCTCTCTCATTCAGGGATGCCAAAGAATTATAAATTTGGTCTCTTTACATAATCCCATATTTTTCAGAAATTTTTGTTCATTATTTTTTATTCTTTTTTCTTTATTTTTGTCTGACTGAGTTGATTCTAAGAACTATTCTTTGACCTCTGAGATTCTTTCCTCAGCTTGTTGTATTCTCCTGTTAATACTTAACAATTGTATTATAAAGTTCTTGTAATGAGTTTTTCAGCTCTGTCAGAACAGTTTGGTTCTTTCTTAAAATGGCTATTTTGTCTTTCAGATCTCATATTATTTTATCTCTTTACATTATTTAGATTCCTTGGATTGGGTTTCAATTTTCTTATGAATCTCGATGTTCTTACATCTAAATTGTGAATTCTCTGTGTGTCATTTCAGCTATTTCAGCCTGGTTAACAACCATTGCCTGGGAGCTAGTGTGGTTGTTTGGAAGTAAGAAGACACTCTAGCTTCTTGAGGTGCCAAAGTTGTTGTGTTGGTTATTTATCATCTGTGTAGGCTGATGATCCTTTAATATTTGAAGTTCTTGTCCTTTGAATGGTTTTTTTTTACTTTTATATTATTTTATGCCCTTGAGGGATTTGACTGTGGAATAAGCTGCGTTCAGTCAACTGGCTTCATTTCTGGATGATTTCAGGGGTCCCAGGTTCAGATGAGCATTCCTGCACTGCGTGCTCTAACCCTATGGGGTTGGGACCAGGCCCACTGCTTTGTTCTCTGGCCCCTTTAGGTTAAGTACCTGCTGAACCAGAGAGGCTGAGGTGTTACTGGTTTGCTGACATCATAACTCCACTTGGGGGTGCTGGCAAAAGCACTTCATTGAACTTGTGGCAGCAGTATCAGTGCTCATGTACACACGTGCCAATGGCAATGGGGGGAGGGTGTGGATGTATGTCAGCAGTGGCCTGTCTGCAGAAGCTCTCTGATGGTTAGGCAGAGTTTGCTGGTGAAGTAGCTATGGCACCAGTCGGCAGGAAGTGCCCTGGTTGGACACCTAAGGCAGAGTTGCAAGTAGTCGTGGTCAGGTAGGGACCCCAGGAGAGGTTGGCAGACAAGGGGGTGCTCAGATAAGACTAGTCCTGACCCATGGGCAAGACAACCCTACTCTGTCCAGGTCTGACAGTCAACAAAGGCTAGAGCCACGTAGAGGAGCATGGTGCACCTTGGGGAATGGGCATCCCTACTATGCTCACTGCCACTATTCCCATGCTAAACACTCTGGGCTTCACACAGGCTAGAGTCCTGTCACTGCCATCATTCCAAGTAGCTCTCCCTGCCAGCTCAAATTTCTGTGGGCATCATGGGGTCTCCTGCAGTTAGGATTCGAGAGGTCCATGGGAGGGGTTAGCAAATGCTCACCTATCTAATTCCGCCTTTCCTCGGGAGACATTGAGCATCATGAATGAGTCCCAGTGCTTGGCAGCCCTGTGCAGGGTTCCCAGGTTCCTCTCACTTTGGTCCAGGGTCTGAGTCTTCTCTCCATCCATTCTCAATGCATTCTTTCTGACGGTATGCTCAGAGAATGCAAGTCTTCCTGATGTTCTGATCTTTTGGTAGGAGAAGCTCTTTCTGGTTGCGTCTAATTGACCATCTTGGAGCTTCTTTTCCTGGCTTTATTCTTAGTGCCTAGAATAATGACTAGCCCATTAGTAATCAGTCAAAAAATCTACTGAATGAATGAAGAATGAAATTTGTTTGGCCCTCCTCTTTCTCCCTTTTCCCTTCCTCTCATTCCCACTCTAGCAACTTTGACCTTTGTGTATGTTGTCTCTACTTTACTATGTGGGGCAGCTGAATTTTCTCTGGCCCTCACCCCCAGACTCAGAACCCAGTCTTTTTATACTTAGTGGCTTCTATCAAATAGATTCACTCAGGGCCTCAACCTTTCCTCACTTAATTGACCTCACCTTATCAGATGTGATGTGAAGGACTGAGTCAACTCTTAAGGCTAGTAACCCATAGTGAAATATCTAAAGGAAAAAAGACATACCTAAAAGATGTTTGGAAAGTATAAAAGCAACTTCTCAAGCCTAATAATTATGAGTACATATCAAAGTTTTATTTCAAATTACTGCAAGAGAAAAAGCTCCTCAAGAAACAAATTCAAATAATTAGCCTTGATATATTGTTACAGGAATCCAGATTTTTAAAAATCTGGTTAAAGATCATTATTACATTCAAATGACAGTTGCATAATCACCCCACTTTTGACTGCCTGTGTAGTGGCTATTAAACTTCTCACAAGGTTAATGGTCATTTGAGTTTGTAACACTAATTTCCCAGAAGGAATCTTTATTTCATTAAAGGATATTAGAAAATTGCGCAAGCATTTTATTGGAAGTGATGGTTAATTACCATATGGGGTCATGTATATTATATCCTCCAAAAAATGCCTGCTTCATACCAGTTTGGAGAAACTTACCTTTCTCAGCTATGTATGTTATATCCTCCATAAAAGGCCTGTTTCCTACCAGTTTGGAGAAACTTACCTTTCTCACATGTGATTTAAATCTTTACAAATCTTTACAACTCCTTTAGTGAGGAGTTGTCAGGTCTTGGATTTTGTCCCTTCTTACAAGCTAATAAGCTTGTTTCATTGAGGTTGTCAATAAAAACAAAGGGCTCCTTAGTAAGAGAAAAAGGATTTTTATTACTTATGGCACAACAAGCAGCATGAACATTGATATATTTCCATCAGTTTCTCCTTCCTTTAAGTCCTCAAAAGATGATGTAATGGGTAGTAAGGGATGCTATGCATGAAGTGGTATTGTGTCACAGCTGAGGAACTCTGAGCTTAGGAAGTTCATTGCTTTTATAACAAGCACTTAGCCAGCTTGCTCTTTGTCTCAGAGGGAGACATTACCTCATCTCCCAAGGTTGCTTGCTGGCATAACTCTGAGAAGTGACCGAGGTAGAATGCTCATGTCATTACACTGTTGGCACACTCATCAGGTCATGTTTGAGTACAAGAGACTCGTGGTGGACTTCCTTTCAATAATATCCACTCCATGGTCCTACACTGGATTAGTTGCTAGAAATTTATTTTATGAGTATGTCACTTTGTCAGTCATTCTGATTTGTGTAACTGAGAGATGTCATGACTAAATGCATTACATTTGTCTCAAATAGCATTTAATTAAGGCTACTATCAGCAGAACTCTAAGAAGCAGAATGAGACCAACCTGCAGTATTAACCTTAATTATGCTTGATCCAGCCAAATGTAAGTTCCAAAGTACAGACAGCTAGCATGTAGCATTTTATCTATTATAACCCATACATGAAAGTTTAGACTGAAATGTTCATCTTTGTTTGAATTACCACAAAGTAAAAAAACCTACCATTCCCAATATAGAGAGGTTATATGGCCCCTTTTCCCCGGGTGTAACCCAAAATGCACAGGTTAATCAAATTTGGGATTTATTATTAAACTTGATTTGGATAAGCATTGCATCACTTTGGTTAAACTACATGAGCAGTGTCAGTGAGTATTTGCAATGTTTGCAACCTCTGTAGCCATTCATGACATAACCCAACTGTCAAGATATCAGGGGAAGCATATACATTTGTATCAGTCAATTTGAGACAAGGTTGTGCTGATTCTTGTGTTTGTATACTTGTGAAGATGGGGAACCTATATTGGAAGGCTGCCACTGATATAACAGAATAGTCTGGGAGCCATATTCACAAGAGTTTTCCTGTTTTCATGGAATGTGGAAGGAGATAACAAACCAATAGCAGGTCACAGAGTTGCTGCTTGGCTCCAGAAGACAATATGGTTGTTTTTCTACACTTGTTCTAGCATACAAAGAGAGTATTAGACCCTCACTTCTCCCCACTGGCTAGGGTCTGAGAGTTTCTCTTGTTATGTGCTCATCATCACTAATCATCAGAGAAATATCCATCAAAACCACAATGAGATATCATCTCACGCCAGTCAGAATGGCTATTATTAAAAAATTATAAAACAACAGATACTGTTGAGGCTGCAGAGAAAAGGAAACACTTATATGCTGTTGATGGGAATGTAAATTAGTTCAGTTCCTGTGGATAGCAGTTTGGAGATACCCCAAAGAACATAAAATGAAGCTATCATTTTACCCAGCAATCCCATTGTTGGATATATATGCAAAGGAAAATAGATTGTTGTACCAAAAGGATACATGGCTTCTTATTATTATTGCCATGCTATTCACAATAGCAAATATATGGAATAAAACTCTGTGTCCATTGATGGTGGATTGGATAAAGAAAACGTGGCACATATATACCATGGAATACTATGTTGCCATAAAAAGGAATGAAATAATTTCTTTGCAGCAACATGAATGGATCTGGAGACCATTATACTAAGTGAATTAATGCAGAAATGTTAAACCAAATATCATGTTCTTACTTATAAGTTGGAGCCAAACACAGAACCTATGTAAACATGGCAACAACTATGGATTACCAAAGGGAGCAGGAACTGGGGGGTGCATTAAATAGTACCTATCAAGTACTATCCTCACCACCTGAGTGTAATATACACATGTAACAAACCTGCACATATACCCCTTGTACCTAAAATATAAGCTAACATATTTAAAAATAGACACAAAATTAGCACCATTTTCAGAGGCATTTATTTTAAGATAAATTGCTTTTAAATGAAATCTTGTTTTGCAGTACTCTGAGGTTTATGAGACATATCTAGAAAATTTACTATTGTGGAAGGTGAAGATGGTGTAAAACCAATGGGGGAGAGGTCAGTGGTTTTTCTTATTGGTTGATTATCATAACACTGTCTTTTGGGGATATGAAAGCATTTTATATATTCTTTAGACATAATTAGGCAAACAAAGGTCCATAGGACAGTTTTGATGCTGTATAATGTCTGTCGTTTTGCTAGCACTGATATGGCTCTTGGGTCCACCACAACACTAAATCTGTTGACCCATTCATACATATTTTGTTTACAAGTAACAAAAACACATGTTTTGTTACTAATCTTACAAAGAGGGGTGCTTCTTACAGACTTTGCTTCAGACATTAGATTTTGCTTTAGTAAATTTTCCAAGACTGTAGTGGCTGCCAGCTTGTGTTACTTTCACTTTTCCTCTGGTTTTTGTATTTACCGAGAAATAGTCATGGTTTCTGTCAAGTGCAATGTACCCTTGGAGAAAGGAATTTCAATATTAGCATCTATTTCCTCATTTATTTCCTAGGTAGTTGTTGGTGGGAATGGGAAATGTTAGCCTCAGCCATCTTTGGTGAATACTGATTACATGGCTCTTGAGTGGAAAAGAGCCTGCTTCATTGTTGGCCTCTTCAAGGACACGAAGCACATTGTGGAACAGAAGAGAACAGTAGTCTTTCCTTGTTTATCTATAGACTCAATTGAGTTTCTTGCATAGATAGCTCCCTGACGGATTTGGTTTGCTGGTTACGTCAGGATGAACAAAACCTATAACTTTCAGAGATTGATTCCTAGGTATCAGCTTTATACAAGAAAGGCAATAAGAGGGACAGGACAAATGAACATGCACACTGGGTTTTATTGACAGTCTAGGTACTAAAGGCAGGTTCATCTCGATTGCACCAACCCAAGCAAGTGCTGTTTTGGCACAGATGCATCACTGGTGCAAAATGGAATGACAAAGTCCAAGCTCCTCCAGTTCCTAGCCTTGTTAAAAAATATTGCTTAGGCTGTGGGCTGTAACCATGTTTGTTTTGTTCAGCTAGATTTTAGGCCATTTCATCTTGGAAGACTTATTTTGAGTTATAAGAAATTTCTTTAAAAGTTGTACATAACAGAGTAGTATAGGAATATGTGGCCTGACATTAAGAAGAGCTATAAAGTGTGAAATTCTCCTTGAATTGCAAGAATCTCACTCAGATTTCTATAATAGAATCTGTTATGTCTGATTTTTTAGTTCAGGAAAGTGGCTATTAAAAATAAGTGGTCTTACTTACACAAGAGTTGCCATTTGATGGAAACTCATACACACACACATACCCCTCTGCCTTTCTCACACATACATTGACTTTGACTTTTAATATAGCTTAAAAGCTTTATTAAAACTTTTTGTTTTTAATTGATACATAATACTTGTACATATTTATGTGGTCCATGTGATATTTTGTTATGTGCATAGAATATACAATAATCAAGGTGGGGTGTTTAGAATATCTATTACCAAGAGCACTTATCATTTCTGTATTGAGGATATTTCAAGTCCTCACTTCTAGCTATTTTGAAAGTACGATGTGTTGTTGTTTAGTCACCCTACTCTGCTATTGAACATTAGAATTTATTCCTTCTGTTTCTACCCATTAACCAACCTCTTTTTATTCCCCCAACCACATCCATATCCTTCCCAGTCTCTGATAACCATCATTCTAGTCTCTATCTCCCCGAGGTCAACTCTTTTCTTTTAGCTCCCACCTATGAGTGAATTCATGCAATATTTATCTTTCCGTGCCTGGCTTATTTCATTTAACATAATGACTTCCAGTTCCATCGATGTTGCTGCAAAGAACATGATTTCATTCATTTTTATACCTGAGTATTCCGTTGTGTAACTATACAACATTTTCTTTATCCATACACCAGTAGATAGACACTTTGTTGATTTAATATCTTTGCTATTTAGAATAGTGCTGCAATAAACATGAGGAGGCAGGTATGCCTTCAAAACACTTATTTCCTTTCCGTTGGATAAATACTCAGTAGTTGAATTGCTGGATTGTATGCTAGTTCTATTACTAGATTTTTGAGAAATTTCCCTACCGTTTTCCAGAGTGGCTGTACTAATTTACATTCCTACCAACAATGTTTGAGAGTTCCATTTTCTATGCATCCTCATCACATCTATTATTTTCTATATTTTTAATAATAGTGATTCTAACTGGGATAGGATGATATCTCATTGTGGTTTTGATTCACTTTTCTTGATGATTAGTGATGTTGAGCATGTTTTAAATACCTATTGGCCATTTGTCTTCTTTTGAGAAATGTCAATTTAGATCCTCTGCCCATTTTTAAATGGGATTGTTTGACTTTTTATTTTTTTGCTATTGAGTTGTTTGAGTTCCTTGTATATTCTGAATTTAACTAAAGTGTCATATTTTCACTTTTAACAGTTCACATAACACAGGTCTGTAGTTGGAATACATCTTTGATCATTTTCATGAGTCCTCAAGATGGCAGTATCTTCTCAGGGACCTTAAGGCAAGCCCTCATGTGCTCCTGTGGTGGGGAGGGGAGGGGGGCTGCATGTGCACTTGCAAGTGCACACACACACACATGAATAAGAGCAAGACAGAGGGAGAGATGAGGGAGGAGCTTAGTGATGGAGCAGAGGTGTTAAAAAGAACATCCTTTTTCTAATTGGTAGGACAGATTTCTTTTATGATTCCTACAGCAGAAAAATGAGAAATATTTGTTATTTTTTTTTCGTGTTTAAGGTTTGAATCCTCGGTGAACCAGGGCAGAAAAGAATGATGAAATCCTTGAGAGTTTTACTGATGATCCTGTGGCTTCAGTTAAGCTGTGAGTTTTGGGCATCTCTGTAGAAACATAATGTATATTGTTTGCAATTGTTGTGTATTCTAGGCCTGTGGGTAGAAACATGAGTGGTTTTTTCTCTAACAAAGGGAGACTGGGGAGAGTGGGGGGCCCATGAAAAGATGATTTAAATTCTGGGGACTAAGTGTCCCCTACCAAATCTGTCGTCTCTGTCTGACCACTGTCTTTTTTCACAGGGGTTTGGTGCCAGCAGAAGGAGGTGGAGCAGAATCCTGGACCACTCAGTGTTCCAGAGGGAGCCATTGCCTCTCTCAACTGCACTTACAGCAACAGTGCTTTTCAATACTTCATGTGGTACAGACAGTATTCCAGAAAAGGCCCTGAGTTGCTGATATACATATACTCCAGTGGTAACAAACAAGATGGAAGGTTTACAGCACAGGTTGATACATCCGGCAAGTATATGTCCTTGTTCATCAGAGACTCACAGCCCAGTGATTCAGCCACCTACCTCTGTGCGATGAGTGCACAGTGATCCCCAGACACCTGCAGTCTGTACCCAAACCTGCTGGGCCCCAGGAATGCCTGATGTAGAGCTTAGACTGCAAGGCAATGAAGTTCTGTTTGCTCTCTAGATGCAAATGAAAACTAAGAGCAGTAGTATTGAAGGTTTGATTAATTTGGGACATATTTTCATAATTCTGAAAATTATTGAGACCCCAAAGGAAAATAAAAGACACCATTTGGTCTACTTGAAATATTTTCTAGTCTTTTCTTTCCACTTTAGTTTTGAAATTTCTTTTTTGCTGGACTTGGTGGCTCATGTCTGTAATCCCAAAACTTTAGAGGATCACTTAAGCCCAAGAGTTTGAGACTAGCCTGGGCAACATAGGGAGACCTTGTCTCAAAAAAAGAAAAAAAATCGCCAAGAGTAGGTGACATGCACCTGTAGTCCCAGCAACTTGGGAGGGAAGAGGTGGGAGGATTTCTTGAGTCAGAGAGGTGGAGGCTGCAGTGAGCTGTGATCACAGGACTGCACTCCAGCCTGGACAACGGAGTGATACCCTGTCTCAAAAAACAAAAACAAAACACAAAACAACAACAAAAAACAAATAAAATATTTTTATTGAGGTGTTATTGACATACAAAAAGGTGCACATATTCACTTTATACAGACAATATAATCATGCCATAAACATATGCATCATTTCTAAAAATTTGCTTCTTCCCTTGTTTCTTTTTATTAAGTTATTATTGCTATACAAAAAGGTACATTTATTAAATCTATGCTCAGTCTACTTTTATGCCACATCTTTACTTTATGAGATTGGTTTTATGATTCTTTTTATCAAAGACAAGAAAATATTTCCATACAATAACAGATATGCTCTCATGGTTCCTAAGACATTTTGCTCTTTCCCCAAGGCATTTGATAGACATTGCTTTAGGAATGAAACAGCAAAGCAGAAATGCAAACAGAGGAAAAATCATAAGCAGACTACTTTGAAAATCCCGTAAGTCATAAATTTTTTTAGTTATAGAACCCTAACTCCATCTCCAGCCTCAACTACAACATCACTCCTGAGTTATATAAGGGTACACCTGATGGATACCTGGAAGAACTAGAGCGAAAGGATGAGAACTGGTTAAAAAAAGCCTAATTAGTTGCACAAACCATAAAACGTAAAGTATAATAATAATTAAAAAAAAAGAAAAAAAAAAAAGAATTAGAGAGGGTCTATGTTGCCATTTTGGGGTAAAGTTTTAATCAAATTCAAACCTCCCAGCTTGAGCCTGATGGGACAGTTTTTTGATTCCTATGTACTTGAGTGTGGCCTGGAGATGGGAGGGAGCACTGGCTGTAGTTATAAAGTGCCTCATCTCCTCAGCAGGGCATGACAGCACAGAAGGACTTAAAATTTTTTTGAGAAGGGTCTCTAAGTATCTTAAAGAGATCCAGACACCAAGGGCCTTTGTTATGATGAGTAAAGACCTGTATGAATAAGATACCAAAGACCATATGGAATTGAGAATGCTTTAGGAAATGTTTGTCTGGAGAGTTGGAAACACTAAACGTCATATGAATATCTCCATCCCCTGACTACAAGGCACTACAGATTTGCCCTGCAGTGTATGTCAAGTATGGGGAAAGTATTTGTGGCCGATAAAATAAGGCCTTTTAGTAGATATTACTTTGAATTACAGGCAAAACATTTGAGAATCATATTTACTGTAAAAATGAAGTTGTGGTCTGATAGGCATGACATTATTTAAGTAGCCAGAAGGTGGGAAAAGCTTGGAAATGAAGAATAAAGATTTCTGTCCAGTTTTATTGACAGTCACTGATGAAAATGATGAAGCCAAGTCAGAATTTGCTGCAACTTCTTACTCCGCAGAAATGAAGACTCTGAACAAATATTTCCCAGTCATGGAAGAAAGATTTAAAAAGCAATGAGGAAGAGCAAACAGTTGTGCTGGAATCAAGGTACTTAAATTTTTGTTCCACTTGTATGATTTGCCTTCTGGCATCATGGCACTCTGGAAAGAACTCAGGCTGTGGTGCTGGTTTGAACATCGATTATGTTACTTATGGCCTTTTTCATATTAAGCTATACTATTATATATATTTCAGGACTGGTTTTAGGATTCAGTGAGATAAAATATTGTCTTGGGATGAGTTCCTTAAAAGCAGAGACTACATTTGGAATTCTCTCTCTGTAATTTATTTGGGAAACCAGGTTGAGACGGGGGAAAGGCTAAGCATGGACATGGTCCAGCAGAGGTCTTGATCCAGCCTCACCTCATGGGGAGCTCTGGAGCTTGAACTGTATCACAGGGTTGATTCCTCCCACCCTGAGGCAAGGAGGCCAGACTGCTCGGACCTATTGTGGGTAAGAATAAAGTCATCATTGGTTGTGGTGTTTCTTGGGGTAGAGGTATATGCTACTGGACAATGGTGACTCTCATTGGCTAAGGTCGATTTTCTAGGGAAAGAGGCAACTGTGAGCCAAGAGTAGCCAACATTCACAGTAGCTGGGGATGGCTACACTGTCCTAGGAAAGGGGATCTAGCTTGGGGACCAGTAGTGTTCATTATTAACATGGAATTTGCCTGGTATGTGGGTAGCATTTGACAAATAATAGACTTTGAGCAGAATAAATGATATCAGAGATTGAAGATCAACTTACTGAAATAAGGTATGAAGACAAGATTAGAGAAAAAAAGAATGAAAAGGAACGAACAATGTCTCCAAGATACATGAGACTATGTGAAAAGACCAAACCTACATTTGATTGGTGTACCTGAAAGCGACAGGGAAAACAGAACCAAGTTGGAAAACACACTTTAGGATATTATTCAGGAGAACGTCCCCAACCTAGCAAGATAGGCCAATATTCAAATTTAGGAAATACAGAGAACACCATTAAGATACTCCTCAAGAAGAGCAACCCCAAGACACATAATCGTCAGGTTCTCCAAGATTGAAATGAAGGAAAAAATGTTAAGGGCAGCGAAACAGAAAGGTCAGGTTACCTACAAAGGGAAGCCCATCAGACTAACAGTGGATCTCTCTGCAGAAACCCTAAAAGCCAGAAGATAGTGAGGGCCAATATTCAACATTCATAATGAAAAGAATTTTCGACACAGAATTTCACATCCAGCCAAACTAAGCTTCATAAGTGAAGGAGAAATAAAATCCTTTACACAGAAGTAAATGCTGACGGATTTTGTCACCACCAGGCCTGCCTTGCAAGAGCTTCTGGAGGAAGCATTAAATATGGAAAGGAAAACTGGTACCAACCACTGCAAAAACACGCCAAAATATAAAGACCAATGACACTATGAAGAAACTGCATCAACTAATGTGCAAAATAACCACCTAGCATCATGATGACAGGATCAAATTCACACATAACAATATTAACCTTAAGTGTAAATGGGCTAAATGCCCCAAGTAAGAGTCACAGACTGGCAAATTGGATAGAGTCAAGACCCATCGGTGTGCTGTATTCAGCAGACCCATCTCATGTACAAAGACACACATAGGCTCAAAATAAAGGGATGAAGGAATATTTACCAAGCAAATGGAAATATTTTTTAAAAAGCAGGGGTTGCAATCCTAGTTTCTGATAAAACAGACTTTAAACCAACAAAGATCAAAAAAGACAAAGAAGGGCATTACATAATGATAAAGGGATCAATGCAACAGGAAGAGCTAACTATCCTAAATATATATGCAACCAATACAGGAGCACCCAGATTCATAAAGCAAGTTCTTAGAGACCTACAAAGAGAATTAGACTCCCACACAATAATAGTAGCGACTTTAACACCCCACTGTCAATATTAGACAGACCAAAAAGACAGAAAATTAACAAGTATATTAAGGACTTGAACTCAGCTCTGGACCAAGTGGACCTAACAGACATTTACAGAACTCTCCACCCCACATCAAGATAATATACATTCTTCTCAGCACCACATAGCATGTATTCTAAAATCAACCACATAATGGGAAGTAAACCACTCCTCAGCAAATGCAAAAGAACAGAAATCATAACAGTCTTTCAGGCCACAGTGCAATCAAATTAGAGCTCAGGATTAAGAAACTCACTCAAAACCACACAACTACATGGAAATTGAACAACCTGCTCCTGAATGACTACTGGGTAAATAACAAAATTAAGGCAAAAATAAATAAGTTCTTTGAAACCAATTAGAACAAGGAGACAATATACCAGAATCTCTGGGACACAGCTAAAACAGTGGTGAGAGGGAAATTTATAGCAGTAAATGCCCACATCAGAAAGTGGGAAAGATCTAAAATCGACACTCTAACATCACAATTAAAATAACTAGAGAAGCAAGAGCAAACAAATTCAAAAGCTAGCAGAAGACAAGAAATAACTAAGATCAGAGCAGAACTGAAGGAGATAGAGACCCAAAAAACCCTTCAAAAAAAATCAATATCATTAAAATGGCCATAGTGCCCAAAGTGATTTAAAGATTCAATGCTATTCCGTCAAGTTCCCAGTGACTTTCTTCACTGAATTAGAAAAAACTACTTTAAATTTCATACAGAACCAAAAAAGAGCCTGTACAGCCAAGACAATCCTAAGCAAAAAGAATGAAGCTGGAGGCATCATGCTACCTGACTTCAGACTATACTACAAGGCTACAGTAACCAAAACAGCATGGTACTGGTACCAAAACAGATATATAGACCAATAGAACAGAACAGAGACCTCAGAAAGAACACCACACATCTACAACCATTTGGTTTTTGACAAAGCTGACAAAAACAAGCAATAGGAAAAGGGGAAAGAATTCCCTATTTAATAAATAATATTGGGAAAACTAGCTAGCCATATGCAGAAAACAGAAACTGGACCCCTTCCTTATACCTTATATAAAAACTAACTCAAGATGAATTACAGACTAAAATGTAAAACCCCAAACCATAAAACCTCTAGCAGAATGCTTAGGCAATACCATTCAGGACATAGGCATTGGCAAAGTTTTCATGACTAAAACACTAAAAGCAATTGCAACAAAAGCCAAAATTGACAAATGGGATCTAATAAAACTAAAGAGCTTCTGCACAGCAAAAGAAACTATCATCAGAATGAACAGGCAACCTACAGAATGGGAGAAAATTTTTTGCAATCTATCCATCTGTCAAAGGGTTAATATCCAGAATCTACAAGGAACTTAAACAAATTTACAAGGAAAAAAACCAAACAACCCCATCAAAAAGTGGGAAAAGGATATGGACACTTCTCAAAAGAAGACATTTATGTGACCAAAAAACATATTTAAAAAAGCTCATCATTACTGGTCATTAGAGAAATGCAAATCAAAACCACAATGAGATACCATCTCATGCCAGTTAGAATGGTGGTTATTAAAAAGCCAGGAAACAACAGATGCCAGTGAGGATGTAGAGAAATAGGAACACTTTTACACAGTTGGTGAGAGTGTAAATTAGTTCAACCATTGTGGAAGACAGTGTGGTGATTCCTCAAGGATCTAGAACCAGAAATACCATTTGATCCAGTGAACCCATTACTGGGTATATACTCAAAGGATTATAAATCATTCTACTATAAAGACACATGCACATGTATGTTTATTGAAGCACTATTAATAATAGCAATAGCCTACCCTAGTAAAGTTTAATATTTTGAATGAAATATATTATGTTGTCTTACATTTGAAAAGAAAATCTACAGGCAGAATCAAGGAATAGATCAGAAGTGCAAAAGAGAACTGATTTCAGGCTGGCATGAGTGAACAGAGTACACACAAAGGAGGGAGTTTGTTTTGGCCTTTGAAAAGAATTCTTGTTGGCTGGATTCTTATTTCACCTGAGATTTTTTTCTTTATTTGATTTTTTCAATTTTAGGATCCAATGCTCTCTATGCTAAAATAAGTTGGGTGAAGAAGGTTTCTCATTCAAGAATTTCATCTTAGAGTTGACCGCTGTGGTTCAATACACCCTGTCTCCCACCTGCAGGGGACTGCTGCTTGCCTAGCTCTGTTGAGTGTCACTGTCAACCTATCCTAAGTCTTCTATACCTCCCATTTTCTTGGTCATCTCATTTCTTGTCTGCTGGTTGCACTCCTCCCAGCTTTACTGAGTTCACGTAGGCTTACTTTTCTTTCTGTATCTTTAATTCTTCCCATAATTACTTATTTATATGTTATATTTTATTACTTTCATTATTCTGCTCAAATTTCTCCCTAAATGGACTTCTGTTGATGTTCTTTTTAAGGTGAGATACCATAATTTGTCATAATGTATCAGTCTATTCTGAGCGTTGATAATTCAAATGGGACTTTTCTCTAAGTTTTTTCTCCTAGCCTTACAAACATCAAACTTGATTTGAAACCAAGAAGTCTTTTTCACACTTTCTGCTCCACAAAGGAAATTATTACCTATTAGTTTGCATTGATTAATTAGCTAATGACACATGATCCAGTCTGATTTTAAGTATGAGTCTCTAGTCATTTTTTTTTTCCTTTAGCACCTAATAAAAGAGAAATCTCTTCCATTCACTCTAATGCTCATGTGAATCCACTAGCACAGGGCCACACAAAGCTTAGCTAAACCTGAGGCAATTGATCTTCTCCCCTCTCCTTGATGAGTGGCTCTAAAAAATAACATAGAGCATCTTAATGGTATTCCAAAATCTGGAATATTGCCTTCTGTGACTAATTTCTCAGTGAAGTAAATTACTTTTCTAGTTTTACATAACTCCAATTTCTTGTGTATTTTTTGAGGGGAAAACATTTTTATTTTCTAATTTTTAAATTTTATTTCTTTCAACTTTTATTTTAGAATCAGGAGTACATGTGCAGGTTTGTAACAAAGGCATACTGCATGATGCTGAAGTTTGGACTATGAATGCATTGTCACTCAGGTTGTGAGCATAGTTCCTAATAGTTTTCAGTCCTTTTCTCCTTCCCTCTCTTCCCACTCTAGTAGTACCCAGTGTCTGTTGTTACTGTCTTTATTTTCATGTGTAGCTAGTGTTTAGCTCCCACCTATAAGTGAGAACATGCAGTATTTAGTTTTCTGCTTCTGCATTAATTCCTTTCGGATAATGGCCTCTAGCTGCATACTTGTTGCCGCAAAGGACAGGATTTCATTTTTCTATGGTTGCATAGAAGTCCATGGTGTATATGTACCACATTTTCTTCATCCAATCCACCACTGATTGGCACCTGAGTTGATTCCATTTCTTTGCTATGGTGAATAATGCTGTTGAATGTACGGGTGAATGTGTCTTTTTGGTAGAAAATTTTATTTGCCTTTGGGTATATACCCAGTAATGGGATTGCTGGGTTGAATGTTAGCTCTGTTTTAAGTTCTTTGAGAAATCTCAAAACTAATCTCCACAGTGGCTGGACTAATTTATATTTCCACCAACAGTATGTAAGTGTTCCCTTTTCTACACAGCCTAGCCAACATCTATTATTCTTTGAGTTTTTAACAAAAGCCATTCTGATTGGTGTGAGATGGTATCTCATTGTGGGTTTAATTTACATTTCTCTGATGTTAAGTGATGATATAAGCATTTTTTCATGTTCATTGGCTGTATGTATGTCTTCTTTTAAGAAGTCTCTGTTCATGTCCTTTGCCTACATTTTAATGGAGTTGCTTTTTGCTTGTTGATTTGTTGAAGTTACTTTTGTTTCTTTCTTTTTTGGAAAGACAGGGTCTCACTCTGTTGCCCAGACTGGAGTGCAGTAGCATGATCCTAGCTTACTCTATCCTTAAACTCCTGGGCTCAAGGGATCCTCCTGCTTTAGCCTACTGAGTAGCTGGGACTACAGGCACATGCCACTATGCCCAGGTGATTTTTTTCTTTTCCTTCCTTCCTTCCTTCCTTCTTTCTCTCTCTCTTTTTTTGAGTCAGATTCTTGCTATGTTGCCCGGGCTGGTCTTGAACTGCTGGCTTCAAGCAATCGTCCAGCTTCAGCACACAAAGTGTGGGGATTACAGTTATGAGCCACCGCACCCAGCCAGTTACTTATAGATTCTGGATATAAGACTTTTGTCAGATACATAGTTTGCAAATAATTTCACCCATTCTGTAGGTTGTTTGTTTACTATATTGATAGTTTATTTTCCTTTGCACAAACTCTATGTAGGTCACACTTTTCAAGTTTTGTTTTGGTTGCAATTGCTTTTCAGGACTTAACCATAAATTCTTTGCCAACACCGATGGCAAAAGGGTATTTTTCTGTTTTTTTTTCCCCTAAGATTTTTATAGTTTTGGGTATTACAATTAAGTCTTTAATCCATCTGGAATTGATTTTTGTGTATAGTGACGGGTTAGGGTCCAGCTTCATTCTTCTGCATGTGGCTAGCCAGTTATCCCCAGCACCATTTATTGACTAGAGAGTTTTTGCCGATTTCTTATTTTTGTTGACTTTGTCAAAGATCAGATGGTTGTAGGTGTGTTACTTTATTTCAGAAATTTGCTATTGTGTTCCATTGGTTTATGTGTCCATTTTTGTACCAGTACTATGCTGTTTTGGTTACTGTAGCCTTGTAGTGTAGTTTGAAGTTGGGTAGTGTGATGCCTCCGGCTTTGTGCTTGTTGCTTAGATTGCTTTCACTATTTAGGCTCTTTTGGTTCCATATGAATTTTAGAATAGTTTTTTTCCTAATTCTGTGAAAAATGGCATTAGTAGTTTGATAGGAATAGCGTTGAATCTGTAAATTGCTATGAGCATTATGGACATTTCAGTGATATTGATTCTCCTAATCCAGGGTATGCAATGTTTTTCCTTTTTTGTGTGCCATCTCTGATTTCTCAACAGTGTTTTGTAGTTGTCTTTGTAGAGATCTTTCACATCCTTGGTTAGCTGTATTCCTAGGTATCTATTCTTTTTGTGTCTATTGCAAATGTAATTTTGTTCTTTAGTTGGCTGTCAGCTTGAACATTATTGGTGTATAGAAATGCTGCTGATTTTTGCAAATTGGTATTGCATCCTGAAACTTCACTGAAATCTTTTATCAAGTCTAGGAGACGTTTGGCAGAACCTTGAGGGTTTTTCTAGGTATCAAATCAGACTGTCAGCAAAGACGGATAATTTGACTGCTTCTTTCCCTATTTGGGTACATTTTATTTTTTTCTCTTTCTTGAGAGCTCTGGCTAGGACTTCCAATACTATACTGAATAGGAATACTGAGAGAAGACATTATTTTCTTGTTCCAGTTGTCAAGGGGAATGGTTCCAGCTTTTTCCCATTGAGTATGATGGCTGTTTTTCATAGGCGGCTCTTATTATTTTGTGGTATATTCCTTCGATGCTTGGTTTGTTGAGGGTTTTTATCATAAAGCGATGTCGGACTTTATTGAAAGCTGACTCTGCATCTATTGACATGATCATATGGTTTTGCTTTTCATTATGTTTCTGTGGTGAATCACATTTATTGATTTGTCTATGTTGAACCAACCTTGCATCCCAGGAATGAAGCCTACTTGACCTTGAATTAACTTTTGGATGTACTGCTGGATTCAGTTTGCTAGTATTTTTGTTGAGGATTTTTACATTTAAGTTTGTCAGGGATATTGACTGATATTTTCTTTTTCATTGTGTCTCTGCTGAATTTTGGTATCAGAATGATGCTGACATCATTGAATGAGTTAGGAAGGAACCCTCCTCCTCAATGTTTTGGGAATAGCTTCAGTAGGATTGGTACCAGTTCTTCTTTGTACAACTGGCTGAATTCTGTTGTGAATCCATCCAGTCCAGGGGTTATTTTTGGTTGGCAGGTTTTAAAAAATTATTATTACTGACTCATTTCCAGAACTCATTATTGGTCTGTTCAGGTTTTCAGTTTCTTCTTGGTTGAATATGTAGAGGTTATTTCTTTCCAGGAATTTATTCGTTTTCTCCAGGTTTTCTAATTTTTATGAATAGTGGTGTTCCTAGTATTCTCTTAGGGTCTTTTGTATTTCTGTGGGATCAATTGTAACATCTCCTTTGTCATTTCTGATTGTGTTTATTTGGATCTTCTCTCTTATTTTCTTCATAAACCTACCTAGTGGTGTATCAATCTTGTTTATTTTTCCAGAAAAACAACTTTTGGTTTTACTGATCCTTTGTATGGATTTTCAAGGCTCAATTTTGTTCAGTTCTTTTCTGATTTTGTTTATTTATTTTCTTCTGCTAGCTTTGAGCTTCATTTGTTCTTCTTTTTCTAGTTCCTCTAATTGTGATGCTAGACTGTTCACTTGAGATCTTTCTAATTTCTTGATGTAGGTATTTAGCAGTATAAACTTCCCTATTAACAGCTTTAGCTGCAAACCAAAGATTCTGGAATTTTGTCTTTATGTTTTCATTAATTTCTGCTCTACTTTATTGTTTATCCAAAAGTCATTCAGGAGCAAGTTGTTTAATTTCGGTGTAATTGTGCGGTTTTGAGAGATCTTTTTGGTAATGACTTCTATTTTTATTACACTGTAGTCCAAGAGTATGCTTGGTATGATTTTGGTATTTTTGAATTTATTGAGAATTTTTTTATGGCTGCAATTTCTCATGTATTTTGAGATTAATACCATGTCCTATACAGAAGGTGACATCATCACAGATTCAGGAGGAAAGAAACACTTTCTGTTGAAGTTTTGATATCATGTCTGAAATGAGAAGGAAACAGCTTGCTCCCTTGGATCCGTGGTTCCGCCTGTGGCCTCCAGAGGGCGACGTTGCACTAAGGAGACATCTGTTTTCATCGCAGACCATCCTCATCCCCTGAGCCTCCTCCCTGCCCTGGCTGATGTAGCTCACTGATGTCTGTGTAGGTAGGGAGCTGTTGACGAGAGCAAAAGGTCAGAACACATCCAGACTCCTTAAGGGAAGGCCTCTTTCTGTTTCTGAAACTTTTCAAAGCCAGGGACTTATCCAGTCCAACCTCCTCACTGCTCCTACCTCCTGAGGCTCAGCGCCCTTGGCTTCTGTCCGCCCTGCTCAAGGTCCTGCAGCATTGCCACTGCTCAGCCATGCTCCTGCTGCTCGTCCCAGCGTTCCAGGTGATTTTTACCCTGGGTAAGTAACATTCCATTCTTTTTCCTTCCACAGAAGTGACTATGTTGTAATTGAATCTAAATTGAGACACATTTTTTACTCAAACAGCATTGATATTGCAGGAGGAACCAGAGCCCAGTCTGTGACCCAGCTTGACAGACAAGTCCCTGTCTTTGAAGAAGCCCCTGTGGAGCTGAGGTGCAACTACTCATCGTCTATTTCAGTGTATCTCTTCTGGTATGTGCAATACCCCAACCAAGGACTCCAGCTTCTCTTGAAGTATTTATCAGGACCCACCCTGGTTAAAGGCATCAATGGTTTCGAGGCTGAATTTAAGAAGAGTGAAACTTCCTTCCACTTGAGGAAACCCTCAGTCCATATAAGCGACGCGGCTGAGTACTTCTGTGCTGTGAGTGACACAGTGCCTGAGACTGCAGGGGAGCTGAACACAAACCTCCTGAGATGCTGAGACTTTCTGTGACTCAAGAACTCAACCTGTGGAGCTTTCACGAGGGTCTCTTTTTTCTGTGCCCCTTTTGAAGGCACATAGGGAGGGTAGGCTGAGCCCTTGGTAGGGTTTGTCTCCTGAGTAATTGCTCCAATGTCAGTGTCATGCCACATTCAGATATGCTTTGTCCCACATGGAGGTTTCCTGATGAATTTCTTCAGTGGGGACCTCCTCCACACTCTGAAGAAAGCACATCATAAGGTGTCAGAGCTCCGAAATAAAAGGCAACAACATTTTTATAAAAAATTATTTCTAGCATTCATTATGATTAGTATTACCTCAGGTGTTAACTTGTGAATAACTGATGTAATTGATTAGAATGTTAGCTAAAAGCTGTGCAGGATGGATTCTCAATGAGGGTAACCCATACAGCACAAATTCTCAATCAGTGTACTGTAGATTCTCAACCTAGATTTGAAGCTTAACTTCTAGCACATACATAATATCCCACTGTGTGGTATTGACATATTTAAAGTAAATTCGACATAATATCAAGATTTTTAATCTTGTGAGCATTATGCAAAACAGGAAATTAAACATAAATCTTACTACAATATTGAAAAACTAAGCCATCAAGTTGTGATCTTTTTTAAAACAGCTATTCCAGTGATTTCTGAGTTACAAACTTGAGGGATAAAAATGTAACCAATATAAAGATATCAAATACACTAGATTCAACTACTTTAAAAACTACTTTAAACTCTGAGGCATTTTATTTTAAGAGATTACACAGATTTATTATATAATATTACACAACAAAAAATTCCAGTTACATTATCAAAGCGTATATGAATTCTAATGGGCATATTCAAGACCAGGGTACCCTATTATTTACTCTGAAATAATTATATCAAAAAACCAACACATTTAAGATATTTTATGTACATGATTATTACTCCAAATTTTTATTTATGGTTGATCACATGGTAGAATTAAAAAAATCCCTCTCAAAGTATTATAAAATGTTCACACATACAGAAGTTAAGTCTTCCTTGATTCAACATTTTATAATTTTTGATGACAAAAATTATGAAATGAATCATCTCGCTTCTTTTTTATTATTTATTTTATTTTATTATTCTTATACTTTAAGTTTTAGGGTACATGTGCACAATGTGCAGGTTTGTTACATATGTATACATGTGCCATGCTGGTGTGCCGCACCCATTAACTCGTCATTTAGCATTAGGTATATCTCCTAATGCTATCCTTCCCCCCTCCCGTCACCCCACAACAGTCCCCAGAGTGTGATGTTCCCCTTCCTGTGTCCATGTGTTCTCATTGTTCAATTCCCACCTATGAGTGAGAACATGCGGTGTTTGGTTTTTTGTCCTTGCGATAGTTTACTGAGAATGATGATTTCCAATTTCATCCATGTCCCTACAAAGGACATGAACTCATCATTTTTTATGGCTGCATAGTATTCCATGGTGTATATGTGCCACATTTTCTTAATCCAGTCTATCATTGTTGGACATTTGGCTTGGTTCCAAGTCTTTGCTATTGTGAATAGTGCCGCAATAAACGTACATGTGCGTGTGTCTTTATAGCAGCATGATTTATAGTCCTTTGGGTATATACCCAGTAATGGGATGGCTGGGTCAAATGGTATTTCTAGTTCTAGATCCCTGAGGAATCGCCACACTGACTTCCACAATGGTTGAACTAGTTTACAGTCCCACCAACTGTGTAAAAGTGTTCCTATTTCTCCACATCCTCTCCAGCACCTGTTGTTTCCTGACTTTGTAATGATTGCCATTCTAACTGGTGTGAGATGGTATCTCATTGTGGTTTTGATTTGCATTTCTCTGATGGCCAGTGATGGTGAGCATTTTTCATGTGTTTTTTGGCTACATAAATGTCTTCTTTTGAGAAGTGTCTGTTCATTCCTTCACCCACTTTTTGATGGGGTTGTTTGTTTTTTTCTTGTAAATTTGTTTGAGTTCATTGTAGATTCTGGATATTAGCCCTTTGTCAGATGAGTAGGTTGCGAAAATTTTCTCCCATTTTGTAGGTTGCTTGTTCACTCTGACAGTAGTTTCTTTTGCTGTGCAGAAGCTCTTGAGTTTAATTAGATCCCATTTGTCAATTTTGGCTTTTGTTGCCATTGCTTTTGGTGTTTTAGACATGAAGTCCTTGCCCATGCCTATGTCTTGAATGGTAATGCCTAGGTTTTCTTCTAGGGTTTTTGTGGTTTTAGGTCTAACGTTTAAGTCTTTAATTCATCTTGAATTAATTTTTGTATAAGGTGTAAGGAAGGGATCCAGTTTCAGCTTTTTACATATGGCTAGCCAGTTTTCCCAACACCATTTATTAAATAGGGAATCCTTTCCCCATTTCTTGTTTTTCTCAGATTTGTCAAAGATCAGATAGTTGTAGATATGCGGCGTTATTTCTGAGGGCTCTGTTCTGTTCCATTGATCTATATCTCTGTTTTGGTACCAGTACCATGCTGTTTTGGTTACTGTAGCCTTGTAGTATAGTTTGAAGTCAGGTAGTGTGATGCCTCCAGCTTTGTTCTTTTGGCTTAGGATTGACTTGGCGATGCGGGCTCTTTTTTGCTTCCATATGAACTTTAAAGTGCTTTTTTCCAATTCTGTGAAGAAAGTCATTGGTAGCTTGATGGGGATGGCATTGAATCTATAAATTACCTTGGGCAGTATGGCCATTTTCACGGTATTGATTCTTCCTACCCATGAGCATGGAATGTTCTTCCATTTCTTTGTATCCTCTTTTATTTGATTGAGCAGTGGTTTGTAGTTCTCCTTGAAGAGGTCCTTCACATCCCTTGCAAGTTGGATTCCTAGGTATTTTATTCTCTTTGAAGCAATTGTGGATGGGAGTTCACTCATGATTTGGCTCTTCGTTTGTCTGTTATTGGTGTATAAGAATGCTTGTGATTTTTGTACATTGATTTTGTATCCTGAAACTTTGCTGAAGTTGCTTATCAGCTTAAGGAGATTTTGGGCTGAGACAATGGGGTTTTCTAGTTATACAATCATGTCATCTACAAACAGGAACAATTTGACTTCCTCTTTTCCTAATTGAATACCCTTTATTTCCTTCTCCTGCCTAATTGCCCTGGCCAGAACTTCTAACACTATGTTGAACAGGAGTGGTGAGAAAGGTCATCCCTGTCCTGTGCTAGTTTTCAAAGGGAATGTTTCCAGTTTTTGCCCATTCAGTATGATATTGGCTGTGGGTTTGTCATAGATAGCTCTTATTATTTTGAGATACGTCCCATCAATACCTAATTTATTGAGAGTTTTTAGCATGAAGCATTGTTGAATTTTGTCAAAGGCCTTTTCTGCATCTATTGAGATAATCATGTGGTTTTTGTCTTTGGTTCTGTTTATATGTTGGATTTTACATTTATTGATTTGCGTATACTGAACCAGCCTTGCATCCCAGGGATGAAGCCCACTTGATCATGGTGGATAAGCTTTTTGATGTGCTGCTGGATTCCGTTTGCCAGTAGTTTATTGAGGATTTTTGCATCCATGTTCATCAAGGATATTGGTCTAAAATTCTCTTTTTTGGTTGTGTCTCTGCCCGGCTTTGGTATCAGGATGATGCTGGCCTCATAAAATGAGTTAGGGAGGATTCCCTCTTTTTCTATTGATTGGAATAGTTTCAGAAGGAATGGTATCAGTTCCTCCTTGTACCTCTGGTAGAATTCAGCTGTGAATCCATCTGGTCCTGGACTCTTTTTGGTTGGTAAGCTACTGATTATTGCCACGATTTCAGAGCCTGTTATTGGTCTATTCAGAGATTCAACTTCTTCCTGGTTTAGTCTTGGGAGGGTGTATGTGTCGAGGAATTTATCCATTTCTTCTAGATTTTCTAGTTTATTTGTGTAGAGGTGTTTGTAGTATTCTCTGATGGTAGTTTGTATTTCTGTGGGATCGGTGGTGATATCCCCTTTATCATTTTTTATTGCGTCTATTTGATTCTTCTCTCTTTTCTTCTTTATTAGTCTTGCCAGCAGTCTATCAATTTTGTTGATCCTTTCAAAAAACCAGCTCCTGGATTCATTAATTTTTTGAAGGGTTTTATGTGTCTCTACTTCCTTCAATTCTGCTCTGATTTTAGTTATTTCTTGCCTTCTGCTAGCTTTTGAATGTGTTTGCTCTTGCTTTTCTAGTTCTTTTAATTGTGATGTTAGGGTGTCAATTTTGGATCTTTCCTGCTTTCTCTTGTGGGCATTTAGTGCTATAAGTTTCCCTCTACACACTGCTTTGAATGCATCCCAGAGATTCTGGTATGTTGTGTCTTTGTTCTCGTTGGTTTCAAAGAACATCTTTATTTCTGCCTTCATTTCGTGATGTACCCAGTAGTCATTCAGGAGCAGGTTGTTCAGTTTCCATGTAGTTGAGCGGTTTTGAGTGAGTTTCTTAATCCTGAGTTCTAGTTTGATTGTGCTGTGGTCTGAGAGACAGTTTGTTTTAATTTCTGTTCTTCTACATTTGCTGAGGAGAGCTTTACTTCCAAGTATGTGGTCAATTTTGGAATAGGTGTGGTGTGGTGCTGAAAAAAAATATATATTCTGTTGATTTGGGGTGGAGAGTTCTGTAGATGTCTATTAGGTCCACTTGGTGCAGAGCTGAGTTCAATTCCTGGGTATCCTTGTTAACTTTTTGTCTTGCTGATGTGTCTCATGTTGACAGTGGGGTGTTAAAGTCTCCCATTATTATTGTGTGGGAGTCTAAGTCTCTTTGTAGGTCACTCAGGACTTGCTTTATGAATCTGGGTGCTCCTGTATTGGGTGCATATATATTTAGGATAGTTAGCTCTTCTTGTTGAATTGATCCCTTTACCATTATGTAATGGCCTTCTTTGTCTCTTTTGATGTTTGTTAGTTTAAAGTCCATTTTATCAGAGACTAGGATTGCAACCCCTGCCTTTTTTGCTTTCCATTTGCTTGGTAGATCTTCCTCCATCCTTTTATTTTGAGCCTATGTGTGTCTCTGCATGTGAGATGGGTTTCCTGAATACAGCACACTGATGGGTCTTGACTCTTTATCGAATTTGCAAGTCTGTGTCTTTTAATTGGAGCATTTAGTCCATTTACATTTAAAGTTAATATTGTTATGTGTGAATCTGATCCTGTCATTATGATGTTAGCTGGTTATTTTGCTCGTTAGTTGATGCAGTTTCTTCCTAGTCTCCATGGTCTTTACATTTTGGCATGTTTTTGCAGTGGCTGGTACTGGTTGTTCCTTTCTATGTTTAGTGCTTCCTTCAGGAGCTCTTTTAGGGCAGGCCTGGTGGTGACAAAATCTCTCAGCATTTGCTTGTCTGTAAAGGATTTTATTTCTCCTTCACTTATGAAGCTTAGTTTGGCTGGATATGAAATTCTGGGTTGAAAATCCTTTTCTTTAAGAATGTTGAATATTGGCCCCGCTCTCTTCTGGCTTGTAGAGTTTCTGCCATGAGATCCGCTGTTAGTCTGATGGGCTTCCCTGTGTGGGTAACCCGACCTTTCTGTCTGGCTGCCCTTAACATTTTTTCCTTCATTTCAACTTTGGTGAATCTGACAATTGTGTGTCTTGGAGTTGCTCTACTCGAGGAGTATCTTTGTGGTATTCTCCGTATTTCCTGAATCTGAATGTTGGCCTGCCTTGCTAGATTGGGGAAGTTCTCCTGGATAATATCCTGCAGAGTGTTTTCCAACTTGGTTCCATTCTCCCCGTCACTTTCAGGTACAGCAATCAGATGTAGATTTGGTCTTTTCACATAGTCGCATATTTCTTGGAGGCTTTGTTCGTTTCTTTTTATTCTTTTTTCCCTATATTCTTTTTTCTCTAAACTTCCCTTCTCGCTTCATTTCATTCATTTCATCTTCCATCGCTGATACCCTTTCTTCCAGTTGATCGCATCAGCTCCTGAGGCTTCTGTATTCTTCACGTAGTTCTCGAGCCTTGGCTTTCAGCTCCATCAGCTCCTTTAAGCACTTCTCTGCATTGGTTATTCTAGTTATACATTTGTCTAAATTTTTTTCAAAGTTTTCAACTTCTTTGCCTTTGGTTTGAATTTCCCCCTTTAGCTTGGAGTAGTTTGATCGTCTGAAGACTTCTTCTCTCAACTCGTCAAAGTCATTCTCCGTCCAGCTTTGTTCTGTTGCTGGTGAGGAACTGTGTTCCTTTGGAGGAGGAGAGGTGCTCTGCTTTTTAGAGTTTTCAGTTTTTCTGCTCTGTTTTTTCCCCATCTTTGTGGTTTTATCTACTTTTGGTCTTTGATGATGGTGATGTACAGATGGGTTTTTGGTGTGGATGTCCTTTCTGTTTGTTAGTTTTCCTTCTAACAGACAGGACCCTCAGCTGCAGGTCTGTTGGAGTTTGCTAGATGTCCACTCCAGACCCTGTTTGCCTGGGTATCAGCCGCGGTGGCTGCAGAACAGTGGATTTTCGTGAACCATGAATGCTGCTGTCTGATCGTTCCTCTGGAAGTTTTGTCTCAGAGAAGTACCCGGCCGTGTGAGGTGTCAGTCTGCCCCTACTGGGGGGTGCCTCCCAGTTAGGCTGCTTGGGGGTCAGTGGTCAGGGACCCCCTTGAGGAGGCAATCTGCCCGTTCTCAGATCTCCAGCTGCATGCTGGGAGAACCACTGCTCTCTTCAAAGCTGTGAGACAGGGACATTTAGGTCTGCAGAGGTTACTGCTGTCTTTTTGTTTGTCTGTGCCCTGCCCCCAGAGGTGGAGCCTACAGAGGCAGGCAGGCCTCCTTGAGCTGTGGTGGGCTCCACCCAGTTCGAGCTTCCCGGGCTGCTTTGTTTACCTAAGCAAGCCTGGGCAATGGTGTGCACCCCTCCCCCAGCCTCGGTGCTGCCTTGCAGTTTGATCTCAGACTGCTGTGCTAGCAATCAGCAAGACTCCATGGGCGTAGGACCCTCTGAGCCAGGTGCAGTATATAATCTCTTGCTGCGCCGTTTTTTAAGCCCATCAGAAAAGCTCAGTATTAGGGTGGGAGCGACCCGATTTTCCAGGTGCCGTCCGTCACCCCTTTCTTTGACTAGGAAAGGGAACTCCAGACCCCTCCAGCTTCCCGAGTGAGGCAGTGCCTCACCCTGCTTTGGCTCGCGCACAGTGCGCTGCACCCACTGTGCTGCGCCCACTGTCTAGCACTCCCTAGTGAGATGAACCTGGTACCTCAGATGGAAATGTAGAAATCACCCATCTTCTGCGTCGCTCAGGCTGGGAGCTGTAGACCAGAGCTGTTCCTATTCGGCCATCTTGGCTGCCACCTTCCTCGCGTCTTAAAAATATTTACAATTGCCTAAATCTCCTCTTTTAAAATGAGATGAAGTCGTATTCTTCCCTTTTTATAAAACATGCTTTTAAAGTGTTTAAAAATATTCCTATGAATTGAGCTAAAAGAGGATAGAGCGTTTATAATAAAAAATATTTAGACTTGGCTTCTTCTCTTGCACCAAAGACTCAGGTTCTTGCTTATGGTTTCTTTTGCTGCTGACATTCTTTAGTTACTTCTTAGTGTGCCACATCTTCCAGTTTTACTTTCGTCCTCGTTTCATTTTTGTTTGTAGTTTTTCTTACAGATTTGTCCTTTCATTGTGCCTTTTATGGCCCATTATTTTGATTATGTTCTAATTTTACAGGCCAAGAACACTTAACATGATGTCTATTTTAACAAATTTTTTAAGTGTATAACTCATTTAACTATTGGCCCAATGTTGTATAGCAGATCTCTAGTAATTCTTCATCTTATCTAATAGATACTTTGTACCCCTTCATCAACATCTCCCCACTTCTTCTTCCCCCAGCCCCAAGAATGGTAACCACAATTCTACTCTCTACTTCTATTAGTTTGACTGTTTTAGATATCTCATGTAAGTGGAATCATGCAGGCCTTCTATGACTGGCTTATTTCACTTAGCATAATGTCCTTAGGGTTCATCCATGTTTCTGCATATGGCAGAATCTCCTTTTTTAAAGGTTGAAGAATATTCCATTTTATGCATATATCACATTTTCTTTATTCATTCATCCATCTGTAGATATTTAGATTGTTCCCATATGTTGGCTAACATGAATAGTGCTGCAGTGACCGTGGGAGAGAAAATGTTTCTTCAAAATCCTGAATTTAATTTTTTGGATAAATAACCAGTAGTGGGATTGCTGAATCGTATGGTACATTTTTAATTCTAGGGGGAAACTCCTTACTGTTTTTCATAATTGCTGCACCATTTTGCAGCCAGGGTTCCAACTTCTCCACATTCTTATCAACATTGTTGTTGTTGTTGTTTTATAATAGCCAACCTAAAAAGTGAGAGGTAATAACTCATTGCGATATATAATTTCTCTGGTGATTAATGATGTTGAGCAGATTTTCATATAACTTTGACCATTTGTATGTCTTCTCTGGAGAAATATCTACTCAAATCCTTTGCCAATGTTTTAATCAAGTTATGAAAACATTGATAGTTATAGGAGTTCTCTATATATTTTGAAGATTAGCCCCTTATCAGACATATGGTTTGCAAATATTTCTTTCATTCTATATGTTGGCTTTTTTTCCTATTGATTATTTTCTTTGATGGGCAGAATCTTTTAAATTTTATAAAGTCCTGCTTACCTACTTTTGGTTTTGTTGCCAGTGCCTGTGATGTCACATACAACAATTGGCTATTGCTTAGACCACAGTCATGGAGAGTTTCCCATATATTTTTCCAATAGTTTTACAGTTTCAGGTTTTACGTTTTTAATTAATATTGAGTTGATTTTTGTGTGTTATTTTAGCTAGAAGTCCAGTTTCATTCTTTTGCAAGTGGATATCCAGTTTCCACAGCACGATTTGTTGAAGAACTACTCTTTCCCCATTATGTATTCTTGATGCCCTCATCAAACATCAGCTGAGTGCATATGTGTGGGTCTATTTTTCAACTCTCTATTCTGTTCCATTGGTTCGTATGTTTGTCTTTATTATAGTACTATGATGTTTTAATTACTGTAGCTTTGTAATATATTCTGAAACCAAGAAGTGGGGTGCTTTTAGCTTTGTTTTTCTTTCTCAGGATTGTTTGAGCTATTCTGGGCCTTTTGTGGTTCCACAGAAATTTTAGAATTAAAATTTTAGTTTTTTCTATTTCCATAAAAATTTCATTAGGATTTTGATAGGGATAGCATTGTAGATTGCTTTGGGTAGTATAAACATCTTAACAATATTAAATCTTCCAATTCATGAACATAGACTATCTTTCATTTATTTGTGCCTTCTTTAATTTTTATTATGAATTTTTTTTTCTGTGTACAAGCCTTTAGCCTAATTAGTTGTTTACTTCCAAACTTTTTAATCTTTTGTAGCTATAACAAATGGGATTGTTTTCCAGATTTTTTTTCAGATAGTTTATTGTTAATGTGTAGAAATGGCACTGATGGGCCTGGTGCAGTGGCTTATGCCTGTAATCCTAGCACTTTGGGAGGCTGAGGCAGGTGAATCACGAGGTCAGGAGTTTGAGACCAGCCTGGCCAACATGGTGAAAACCTGTCTCTACTAAAATGCAAAAAATTAGCTGGGCATGGTTGCAAGAACCTATAATCCCAGCTACTCGGGAGGCTGAGGCAGGAGAATAGCTTGAACTCGGGAAGCGGAGGTTGCAGTGAGCCGAGATTATGCCACTGCACCCCAGCCCAGGCGACAGTGTGAGACTCTGTCTCAAAAAAAAAAAAAAAAAAAAGAAATGGCACTGATTTTTGTGTGTTGATTTTTATACCCTACAAATTTACTGGATTCATTTATTATTTCTAATAGCCTTTTTTGGCAGAGTCTTCAGGGTTTTTAATGAATTTATGTCATCCACGAACAGAAATAATTTTACTTCTTTTCTGATTTGAGTACTTTTAATTTCTTTTTCCTGTCTATTTACTCTGGCTAGGATTTCTAGTATTATCCTGAATAGAAGTGGTGAGGGTGGATACCCTTATCTTGTTCTGATCTTAGAGGAAAAGCTTTTTTGCTTTTCACCATTGAGTGTGATGTTAGCTGTGGGCTTTTTATATATGGCCTTTATTATGTTGGGGTAATTTCCCAATTTGTTGAATATTTTTATCATGAAATGTGAAGCAGGCTCACTGTGCACTGGTTACCAACTTGTCTGGGTCCAGTGAGACAGAACACGCATGCATACAACAAGGTACATGAAACAGGTTTATTAATTAAAGATAAGCAAGGGACAACAGAAGCTTAGGTTTCATTGCAAACAGGTCCCCCAAGGCTCAGGAAAGCTGCCTAGGGTGGATAGGGTGTCATCTGCATATGGCCCAGTTGTACCACACCTGAGGGACCCCAGAAATTAGCATGCCCTAGGTTTTAGACCCCTAGGTGACGTGACACCCTGGGCTGAAAAGGACTGAAGGACACTGTTTCTAGGGGGTATCTGAAATACAGCCAGCCCGTTCCAGCCATTTCATTCCTGTCTGAAGATGTTACATTCCCAGTACATTCTACAGTTATTCTTTTTTGTTTTTGTTTTTTGAGATGGAGTCTCGCTCTGTCGTCCAGGCTGGAGTGCAGTGGCGCGACCTCGGCTCACTGCAAGCTCCGCCTCCCGGGTTCACGCCATTCTCCTGCCTCAGCCTCTCTGTGTAGCTGGGATTACAGGCGCCGGCCACCACACCTGGCTAATTTTTTTTGTATTTTTTAGTGGAGACGGGATTTCACCATGTTAGCCAGGATGGTCTCGATCTCCTCACCTCGTGATCCGCCCGCCTTGGCCTCCCAAAGTGCTGGAATTACAGGTGTGAGCCACCACACCTGGCCCATTCTATAGTTATTCTTGAGAACCACATACAAGAAAGTGGAGAGAACTGGGTTGGTCCGGCATGAAAGGATGTTGAATGTTGTCAGATTCTTTTTCTGCATCTATTGAGATGATCATGTAATTTTTATCCCTCATTTTGTTATGTAGTGTGTCACATTAATTCATTTTTGTATGTTAAAACCTCCTTGCATCCCAGGGATAACTTCCAGTTGGTTATTGTATGTGATCCTATTAGTGAGCTATTGAATTTGGTTTGCTAGTATTTCATTGAGGATTTTTTGCATCTATGTTCAACGGGAATATTGGTCTATATACCTTCTTGTAGTGTCTTTGTCTGGCTTTGGTATCAGGGTAATAATGGCTTCATAAAATAAGTTTAGAGGTATTCCCCTTTCAATTTTTTGGAAGAATTTAAGAAGGATTAGAGTTAATTCTTCTTTAAATGGTTGGTAGAACTCACTAGTGAAGCTGTCAGGTTCTTTGCTTTTCTTTGTTAGGAGGTTTTGGATTACTGAATCGATTTCCTTACCAGTTATAAATCTGTTTAGATTTTTCTATTTCTTCATGATTCAGTCTTGGTAGGTTATACGTTTGTATAAATTTATGCATTTCTTCTAGGTTATCCAATTTGTTGGTGTATAATTTGAATAGTCTCTTAAGATTCTTCTTATTTCTGTGGCATCCATTGTAATGTCTTCTCTTACATTTTTAGTTTATTTGAGTCTTCTCTCTTCTTTTTCAGTCTAACTAAAAGATTGTCAATTTAGCTTATGTTTTCAAAACTTAGTTTTATTTTTATGTTATTTTCTGCTCTATGTTTTATTTATTTCTGCTCTAATATTTATTATTTCCTTCTTTCTACTAAATTTGGACATCACTTGTTCTTTTTTTCTAGTTCTTTGAGATGTAAACTTATGTTTTTTGTTTGAGATCTTCTTTTTGAATTTAGGCATTTATTGCTATAAACTTCCCTATTAGTACTGCTTTTGCTCACTCCATAAATTTTGATATGTTGTGTTTTTGTGTTTGTATCTCAAAACATTTTCTAATGTGCCTTTTGATTTCTTTAACCAATTTGTTACTCAAGAATATGATGTTTAATTTCCATATATTTTTGAATTTTCTAGTTTTGCATCTGCTATTTCTTTCTAGTGTTATTCCATTCTCATTAGAAAAAAATACATGGTATGATTTCACTTTCTTAAGTTTGTTGAGACTTGTTTTGTTGCTGGGCATGGTGGTTCCCACCTGTAATCTCAGCACTTTAGGAGGCTGAGGTGGTAATGCTTGAGGCCAAGAGTTTGAGACCAGTGTGGGTAACAGTGGGACTCCTTCTCCACAAAAAATAAAAATATTGACCTGGTGGGGTGGTGTGCAGATACCTGTTGTCTCAGCTACTCAGGAGGCTGAGATGGGATGATCGCTTGAGTCCAGGAGTTTGAGGCTGCAGTGAGTCATGATGGTGTCATTGCACTCCAGCCTGGACAACACAGCGACATCCTGTCTCAAAAAATGAAACAACGAAAACTGCCCTCTTTGTTTTCGGTGATCCTATGCATCAGGAATACATTGGATCCTATCAATGCTCCTTGACAGGCGTGATGGAAGCCAGTCTCTCAGGCAGCCTGTGGCAAAGCTAGAATGTTGGATGTAATGTCCAAGTCTTTCCCTCCCCAGAGAGAGGCTGAAACTGGGGCTTTCATCTCATTTATGGGGCACAGTGCTGGGGGTAGGAAGATGTCACAAACCCTCCTGTCATCTTTGATGTGGCTGGTTGCTAGACTCTGAACTAGTTACTGGATTTTTCACAAGTGAATTGGTTTATTTATTGCTATTGAATTGGTGTGTCCATCGGGGAAAAGAGGGCCCAGGGATTCCTGTTCTGCCATCTTTCTGATGTCACACATTTCAGGGACAGAATTCTTACTGTTCTCTTCATGGGCTTCTTTATTTGCCCTTCACCAGAACTGACCTCCTCTTGGGCATCTAGTTGAATGTGGTGTTCACTGTGGTTCTGCCTGAGTGCCAGCAGGCCGCCCTGCAATGAGAGCTCAATCATATGCTTTAAACTTTCCTTGACATTTCTTTTAGTTGTGCCTCTTAAGCAGTAGAAGGCTGGATATGAAAACCATTCAGATCATTTCTATATCTTAATAGAAAAATTTAGCCTTTTAAACTTATATATGCATGCATTTATTGCTACAACTAGTATTTTCAACTTATCTTACTTGGCATAGTAACATTTGACATTGTAGAACACTTCCTTCCTGGAATGCTTTCTTTATTGGTTTTTAGAAATCCCACTCTTTCTTCATTCTCCCTCAATATTATCAGTTGTTCCTTCTCAGTCTTTTTTGCTGTTTTTTTCTCCTCATTTATCTAATCTTTAAACATTGGCATGCCTCAGAAATTTATCCTTGGAAATCTTTTTCCTCTATAAATACTTTATTCACAGCTGGTTTTATTCAGTCTCCTGGCTTTAAATCCCATTTAAATACCCAAATTTATAACTGAATCCCAGATAACTCATCTTGATTCTGGATTCGAGTATCAAATAATCTATTTGACATCTTCTTTTTGACATCCTCCACTTAATATATCTGAAAATAGTCTACTGAATTTGACCTCTATACTCACTAAGCCTTCCTTACATCCCACTCGCTTCTTGTGAACGTTTCTTCATTTTGGTAAAACACAACTCCATTTACCAAATCTTCTAATCCCCTTAGCCAAAAACTTTGAAATCATCATTGTCTTATCACTTTTCTCACATCCCCGCTTGATCCATTAGGAATTCCTATCAGCCATTTCTTCAAAATATCCCCATAATCAACCAGTTCTCATAACCTTTACTGCTACCACTCTGATTCAAGCCACAGTAATCTCTTGCCTAGTTGATTGAAAGAAACCTAACTGAACTTCTTTCTTTTGCCATTGTTCCTCTTCTGTCTGTTCTCCATGCAGCAGGAGAAGCAATCTCTTTAAAACATAATTCAGATAATTTCATTTCTGTGCTCACAACTATGTAATGTCTTACCATCTCACTCAAAGGAAAACCAAATTCTTTTCTATAATATACAAGTCCACCTAGCTCCCTGCCATATCTTTGGCATTTGACATCAGCTACCACCTTCCTACTTACTCCCGCTTTCCAGCCTCACTGCACTTATTGTTGCTCTAACATACCAATTATTTTCCTGCCTCAAGGTCTTTGCAGCTGCTCATTTCTCTGCCTTGTGTACTAGTACTCCAGGTAACCACATGGTTTATTTCTACACTTTATTCTGCCAAATAGCCATGCACAAAATATTTACTGCAGATTATTTTTGTAATAGTGAAAATTAAAACACAAGATGTTTCTCAAAGAATGGCTACAGAAACTGTAATAAATCTATACTATGGAATATTAGGAAGCAAACATGTTAACATCAATAGGTTATCAGGACATATAATTGGGTACCAAACACATTGCAAACTGCTGTGTGCTTGAAAGTTATAGTCAGATAAAATTTTAAACTGTATATATATTGAGTATGTATTCATCCACTTGTTCTGCAATATTTTTAAATTAATAATAAAAAATAGGCTCCAATTTCTTTCTACAACTTTGTAGAAATAGGCTCCAGTTTCTTTCTACATCTTTGTCCATTTGCTCTTCTTTTATTTTCATTTAGTAAGGGCCTCTTTTCAACTGGCAAGCTTATTTAGCTTCTTGATTGCATTCTGTTTTATCTTTTCTAGGAACAGACAACAATGATCATATTCTCCTTAAATCTTTGTCTAACCATCCTTTGTTGTAAGAAATGGCTCCTTATTTCTGGGTTCGTTTTGTACTTTTTGAGGTGTTACTTGATATACATGAAAAAACACACATGTGCACGTTTGTCTTTCCCACTAAACTGCAATGTCTTGTGGGTAGAGAAAATGTCCTACTAATTTTTTAATTTCTTAAGACCTAGCACAAGATCTAGCTTATAGTAGACCTCAATAAATTACTAAGGACTTACTTTGAAATAAATTGGAGAAATCACATTAAACCTTGAAGAGGCAATTTGATAAAGTATTTTAATATGGTAATCTCTTGTACATGGAATTTGGAGGAAGAAACCAGTTTCCTTTTTTTAAAAAAAAAATCACCATAAGCCTGACAGTTTTTTTGCTCTTGACAGTCTGGGTGGTTCCTCAGGAAAGAATTGGGATGAAGGCTCTGGGACTCCACAGATGAGTTAGTTGGCCTGATGGTTTCAGACCACTAGGAGGCTCTCTAGGCTTTACTCTAAATGAGGAAGTTTTCCCTCAAGTTCTGAGATAGCTGACTCAGCGAAAAACTGAGAGCATCAGTTAGCAAAGCATCTGAACTAGTCATATATGAAACGGACAAGGGGAGTCTCCATTTATTCATCTGCAAAGATGTTCTGTGGCTGTGATGGGTGTCACAGAGACGGTCTCCCAAGAAGATTGATCTTAGAAATCAGCAAGGGAAATGATAAAGGTGGAAGCCTTACAGTTTTAATGTTTATGACTAAAACTTCTAAAATAATGAGTCTCTATTCTCACTTTGAAATTATTTCAGTAATTTCCACCTTCTTTTATACCTCCTCTGAAACTAGAAAAACAAGAAAAAGGAAATGAGAAGAAATGGGAAAAAATAATGAAAATATTCAGAGAGAGGATAAAAGAGAGTAAAAGAAATAAGAGGTGGGGGGAAAAAGATGACACATTTAATTGAATTTCAAAATGTGGTCTATGCCTCATATAGTTTCTGTGTTGCAAGGTTAAAGAATTCTAGAGATCTGATGCACGACAATGTGAAGATACTTACCACTACTGAATTGTACATTTTAAGATAGTCAAGATGGTAAATTTAATGTTATGTGTTTTTTTACCACAATAAAAAATGTGACCTCTACCTCTTGTTCAGAGAGCAGAATTGACCAGGTGGGGCTGCAAAGTGAGTGGAGAAAGTGTTGGATAGAAGAAGAGAGATGGAAATAAGTTGGGGTGGCCATCATATACACGTGCTATTTCTCTATCAACCAAAGTCTCATTGGAGACATTTTATGTGTTCATGATGACTATATGTCCTATGTTAACAGAGTTCTCTTAATTTAGTTGTATTGTATTTACTCCTTTAAGGGTGATTAAATAAATGATGCATTCGATGAGATATTCTTTCTTTGTGAGAGCTGTCTTATAAATGAAATCACAATCACTTTTCAAATCACATGTCCTGATTTTTTTGGCTAAGGAAATTGGGCCACTGACCCTGATAATTTTTTCAGGCTATACTTGATCCAGATGAGGCTCCCATTTGTCTCTGAGATATCTTTTCCCTTTCTTCACTCCCCTCCTGACTTGTCCGATTACTGGGTACTTTAAGTGGAGGCAATCCTGAGAGCATAAAAAACCTAGACATTTCTGTGTCTCTAGTCAGCAGTGCAGCATTCAGCAGGGTACTGACATCAGCAATTATGCCGGTACACTGCGGGAAAACTAGAGGAAAATCTCTTTGCTCCCTGATCTCATTGTATTCCACCTCATTTAAGTAACAGCATATCTCTTACTTTTTTCTGAGCTATTTGGAGGCCAGAAGAGAGACTTTCTCAAGAGAATTAGTTTTCTTTTTAGAAAAAAAGATATCTGCAGGAGATGCTAACTCCATGACCCATAGTTTTCTGCTCTTAATCCCAGAGCTTCCGTCTACTTGACCCCAGATTTATATCTGACCCCAAAATGGGACACCTCACTTGAGCTCTCTCAACATAGCTTGACTGAGAGCCGGAGAAAACCTTTGGTTAAGGACCAGGGATTGGGGACACTTTCAATCTACCATTTTTCTACAATTTCCCTCTTTCTGAGCCAAATGATTGTTCCTTTTTTTACGGCCTTCTTTTCTTTTCTTTTTTCTTTTTTTTTAAAGCGTGTAGAACTAAAATCCCAAAGGGCCATTTCATGTGTGGGGAAGGTCAGAATCAATGACGGTGGATGGAAAATAAAACAACTTGATCTGGCAATGTTTAAACATTTCACTAAAATATCTGTGCAGAAATTTAAATTTCTGTGAAGTGTAATCGATCAATATTTTTTCTTATGTTTTTTGACTGTCATGCTTAGAAAATCCATCATCATTCTAAATTTATTTTAAAAGTTTTTTATTTTACTTAAAATATTAAATGTTATGTCCTTTGGACTTCATTTGATAACAGGCATTAAGGTAGGCATCTTAACTTACCTGTTAACTTCCAAATGATTGTTAGGATTGCACATTTTCCCCCATTTTAACTAAGTTTCCATATATATTTGTATATTTGAACTTTATATTCTACTTCATTAAGCCCTATATGTGGATTTTTAAAATAATATTCTATTCAATTAGTATAGCATCACACTTTGTCTTACTAACTGAGGAGGAGATTTTCATTCTCTGAATTTGAAGGCTTCCTGAAGCCTGAGCTAGCTGCAGTATTGTATTTGGCCTCTAGAGGGAGATGTTACACAATTGAATTTGATAGCCAAAAACAACCTGATCTTTTTGAAGAAGAGCTTTTGGCTATACATGCTGGGTAAACTCATCCACCTCTCTGTCAGAGTGTCTATGTGGCTGAATCGTTTCCAGAAAAGACCTCCAGAAAATATCTTCCTGTTTCTCCACAGGTCCAGACATGAAGCCCACCCTCATCTCAGTGCTTGTGATAATATTTATACTCAGTGAGTAAAGCCTCTTTTTGTTCTATTTTTCTATGGTATTCTGATTTAGAATAAATTTAATGAATATTATCCCCAGTCTGTAAGGCTTTTCCTGATCCAGAATTGGTGTTATAGGAGGAACAAGAGCCCAGAGAGTGACTCAGCCCGAGAAGCTCCTCTCTGTCTTTAAAGGGGCCCCAGTGGAGCTGAAGTGCAACTATTCATACTCTGGGAGTCCTGAACTCTTCTGGTATGTCCAGTACCCCAGACAACGCCTCCAGTTACTCGTGAGACACATCTCTAGAGAGAGCATCAAAGGCTTCACTGCTGACCTTAACAAAGGCGAGACATCTTTCCATCTGAAGAAACCATTTGCTCAAGAGGAAGACTCAGCCATGTACTACTGTGCTCTAAGTGGCACAGTAGCTGGTTTTGCAAGGAAGCAGAACACAAACCCTTTAAATACAGGAAATATTTCTTTGTAAACTCTCTGCATGGCCACAGCGGGGCATTCTTTCTCCAGAAATTAATATTGAGTTTATCTCCTAGATATTATATCATCAGTTGTCAGTTAGCTACAGATTAACCTCATAATTTTGTCCAAAAAATTCTCATTATTTACCCTGCTTAAATTAATTTTAAAAATAGTAAATGTATTTATTTTGTCTAGTAGTACTGGAAACATACTTTTGAAATAAAAACTATATTGCATGGCATAAAAAGTATTCTTTTCTGGGTTCAGAGGTACTGTCCAGACTTCCACTGCACAGTCCTACCTCTCCAACTCCTCTGCTGCCCCACATGATCCCCACATGTGGTTGTCACCACATACCTGAGCACAGTTCCTTAAAGTGCTCTGCTGTTTCGTGGCTTGTGATTGTTCATCTTTCTGTATCTATTACCTTTTTTTCCATGAGTTTTATAGACTTCTCCTATCTCAATTAGGGTCCAGCCAGGAAAAAAGAAGCCCAATGAAGTTTAATATAAAGATTTATTAAATAATAATAAGTAATTAACTACTGATGGGTAAAAAAAAAACTCTAAGGAATATAGGAATACACATGTAAGCAGAAGTTCCTGTCTCTAGGACTAAGGTAGAATCCCAGGAAAGGAACAGATTGGCATAATCATGACCCCTCCTGCCAAGGCTATGATTCAGATCTCACTGGGAGCCTGCTGGATAGTGTAGCTGGAGCCTGCTGGATAGTGGAGCCTGCTGGATACTGGAGAAGTTTGCTGAGGTGCCAGAGAAAAATACCAACAAGCAGAAAAATACCTACCAGGATTACAACACTATGCGTGGGAAGCCCGCAAAGGAGTGCTGCTGAACTTGCTTATGGTGGCTGTGAAACTTGCCAAGAAACCACCTGTCAGGCTTGCTGGAGGGGAGTGCCACTGGTGTCCTACAGGCCAACCAAACATAGTGGACAAGAAGTGTGGAAAACATATCAGAACCAGGAAGAGAAGCGTCATCCTTTTGTAGGGTCCTTCCAGCCCCCTCTACTGACAAACCCTAATATCAAATATTTAGAGGGCCCAGATCCAGTTCACAAATAGGGTAATAAGGGTGGATTTGGAGCTGAGAGGTAATACATTGATAATTGTCACACCCTATCCCTCAGGCTACTGATCTTTCATATGCATTCCTTTTTTTTGCTTTCTTCTTTCTTTTTTTGAGATGGAGTCTCATTCTGTCACCCAGGCTGGAGTGCAGTGGTGCAATCTCCGCTCACTGCAATCTCTACCTCCCAGGTTCAAGTGATTCTTCTGCCTCAGCCTCTGGAGTAGCTAGGACTACAGGTGCCTGCCACCATGCCTGGCTAATTTCTGTATTTTTAGTGGAGACGGAGTTTCACCATTTTGGCCAGGCTGGCCTTGAACTCCTGACCTCAGGTGATCCACCCGCTTCGGCCTCCCAAAGTGCTGGTATTACAGGCATGAGCCACTGCACCTGGCCCATATGTGTTCCTATATGCACATTTCAACTTCCAAACAACAGTGAAATGACACTATGTTTCTACCTAACAAGCTAAAGCTGTCTTTGAACAAGTGGAGTTTTCATTCTTTCTCCCAAATGAGACGATTCGTAGTCCCAACAACCACTGTATGAATCCCTGACTGTATCAGCCACATCTCAAGTTCAGAGTAAGTTCTACTGAATATGCTGTTATATACAGACTAAATTATAAAGTTAATCTCCAATAATTTACATATAAAATAATTATGATAAGAAAGAGGAATAAAATGGCAGCATATACAAAGGAACACTTACATATAATGAGCAAAGATAAAATACAGAAATCTACTACATTCCTTGATTCCAGACTTGGTCCTGGGCTTCAATTGACATAGACAGCTTCCTTCTCTTGTTACGTATTTTATATTCTTCTGCCCTCAGCCACATCATCAGTAGATTGGAGTTATTTACCTGGTGGAATGACAAAAATCTTCATTCTCGAAGAGTCTGAGTTCTCAATAGTCATGGCTTTTAATTTGTTGCTGTAGGTTTCCCTTAACTTTTACTACTGGGCATGGAAGTGCCATTAGGCTCCTTAAAAAATCCCCCAGGTTTCAGATGTAGCTCTCTCTATATGTGTTGTATGGCTTCTGGAGCTACTCGCCCCCTTCCTAACAACTCTGCAATATGTTCTGGTAACCATCACGGTATATTAAAACTGTATATTATCTCCTCTTCCTATTGAGCTGAATGTTCCAGAGAAGCGCCATTATGTTCTCTCTGGCTTTAATCTAACCTTCTAACACAGTATGGAGCACACAATATGTACACAGTGAAGGAATGTTAAATAAATTCATTTAAACAAATATAAAAATTAGCAATCCTCTCCTGTGAGCATGGGAGTCAACCTCCACTAATGTGATTTCACTGGTTTCTTCAGGGAACCATCTCAAACCAATTAATATAGGCAAACAATATGTTCATCTGGGCAAACAGATGCCTAATCAGGATAAGAGTTTTCTTAATTGGAAAAATAGCTTGCTTATGAAGACAATAGTTTTATCAATAAAACTCACCTCAAGACCTTCGGCACATCATTGTACCAATCCTAAACTCGTATATCATGAACTACAGAAAATAGCTGAGAACTAGAGCTAGATAGTGAGTTCTTGGACATGCACACAAAAAGTGCAATCTATAAAAGAAAAAAAATGATAAATTGGCCTTAAATAAAATTAAAACCTTTGGCATTGTAGAAAGACCTTGTTAATAGAATAAAAGGAAACCTATAGACAGAGAGAAAATGTTTATAAATCACACATCAGACAGAAGTCTTATACCTACAATAAATAAAGAGCACTCAAATCTCAATGTAAAAAAGAAACAAATAAATAATCCAATTAGAAATAGAATAGATATTTCACCAAAGTAGAAATATGGGTGAAAAATAAGCAAATAAAAAGATATTCAATATCATTCTTCACTAGCAAAATGAAAATAAAAATCACAATGAGATATCACTATAAACATTAGAACAGCTAAAATACAAAACAGTAATAATACTAAATGTTGGTGAGTATGTAGAGAAATGGACACTTTTATACATTGCTGGTGGGATTGTAAAATAGTACAGCCATTCTGGAAAATAATCTGGCAGTTTTTTATAAAACTAAACATGCACTTATCATATGACCACACCATTGTGCATTGGACATCCATCCCAGTAACATTCACATAAAGTCTTATATAACATTCATAGTAGCTTTATTCACAATTGCCAAAAACTGGAATCAACCTAGATATTTTCAACGGGTAAATGGTTAAATAAACTATAGTAGTTCATACGATGGAATAATATGAAAAAAAAGGAACAAACTATTGATACATGGAACAACGTGTATGGGTCAATTCCCAAAGGTTACATACAGTTTGGTTCCATATATATAACATTCTCAAAATAACAGAACTATAAGAGATGGTTGCTAGGGGACAGAGACTGGGCATGGGAGGGTGTTTGTGCATATAGAGGGTTAGGATGAGATAATTCTATGTTGATGGAACAGTCTGAATCTTGATTATGTTGGTGGTTATATGAGATAAAATCAAGAACCACACACATGTATGCATGCACACACACACAGAAAAGCACGAAAATAGTGACAATTGAATAATATCTGTAGTCTAGTTAGTGGTATTTGAACAATGTCAATTTCCTGGTATTTATATTGCATTTCAGTTATATAAGATGTCACCACTGGAAGAGGCTATGTGAAGAGTACATAGGGCTCTATAAACTATTTTGGCAACTTCCCATGGATTTATAATAACTTCAAAACAAATACAGTACTATAGTTTCAAAAATTGCATTCTTTACTCTCACCACCAATTTTATCAGTAAAACCACTAAGAATTGGGAAGGTGTGAAGCTGATGGTAGTGGATGCAAATTTTCCAAAATTCCAATTTTCACTTGGAAGCTCAAATATTATCATTGGCGACAACCACTATTAGTTGTTTTCCTCAAAATGGCAGGCTCACATTTTATCATTTTCAAGAACATATCTTCCAACTACCCAGATCTGCTGTTCTGTCACTCATGCCTTCAAGTAAAAAAAAAAAAGTTCTATGAAAAACAGCTAGTTTAACTCACAACTCAAACAATGCTCCAGTGTCTTTCTCTTTTGAGACACCGCTGTGTTAGTATACCACAGATGAGCTTTATGCATACGTCCTATGTCATCACACAGAATATTAAAGAGGTGTACTCTCAAGGGTCAAGATTTAATTAAAAAAATTTTGCTTCCACATCTGGGACATTGTTGAGTAAAATCTTTTTCTCTCACCAGTGTGGTGGTAATGATTATGTACAATGACTACTAGAACATTTTGGGTTCATTTATTTTACCTGTGTTAAAATGCCAGCAATTGCATTTGCTCCATCAGTGTAAATGTCAACACAGTGAAAGACTCAAGTAATATCAGCACTATTGTAAAAATAGTTTTATTCTACCTCACAGTTTTACCTCTATCTCACAGTTTTCCCAAGAGGTCAGCAATATTTCTGGTTACTTTTTGCAGATACAGCTAAATACATAGAAATATTAAAAGTACTATATTCTTGATCTCCTCATTGTGAGACATTAGACACATCATTTAATTTCTTAGAACCAGGGCACATCTTTTAACTACTATTCTAAATTTCCTCACAGACTGTTTCAAAAATATCTGGAAGAGAGCAGATGGATTAAAATTTCAGTTTGTTAAATAACACTGGTTCTTTGCTCAAAAAGCTTTCACGTCTTTATTTCACACTGAAAAACATAAAGATTTATTTTGGCAGTCATCTGACCCAGACCCTTCCTCTAGACTTATGTCCTGGAACTCTCCAATCTACATATTGCTCCAGCCAGCAATCTCTTCTTCTCTTCATTTCTTTTTTACCTTTCTCTGTTCTCCTCTCTTCTCCTCTTTCCCATCTCTCCCTTTGTTTTACACACAAAATACCTTAAAATCAATTTTTGAGAACATTTATAAAATACTCTAGAAGGTTCTTGCTATTCTTTTTGGCTGATCTGCATCAGGACCCATTTTCTTATAACAATAATAATTTTTCAGTCACTAATGAATGTCAGGCACTATGCTAAGTGACATCTTATGATCTCATCATTAACCTTCAACAGCTCTGAAAAGGTGGTATTATTATTTACTCATGATCCATGTTCTACAGCCAAGAGAATGTAGGCACAGAAGACAGAAACAGCTACTGAATTGATAGATGCAAACCTGACTTCAATGGCCTGAATACAAAACTTACTCTCTTCCTGGACCCGCCTGCCTCCAGCCATAGAAACTAAAACTTCTAGGTATTCATTGCTATGGACTGAACTGTGTTTCCACAAAATGTGTATGTAGAAGCGCTAACCCCCAGTACCTCAGAACATGACTGTATTTGGAGACAGAACTTTTAGAGGTAAAGTTAAAAGGTGGTCCTGAGGGTAACCACTAATTCAATAAGACTGGCATCCTTAAGAGGAGATTAGGACAGATAGCACAGGCAAAGGGATGACCATGTGAAGACACAACAAGAAGACAACCATCTATGAGTCATGGAGAAAGGCCTCAAAAGAAACTAAACCTGCCAGCACTTTGACCTTGAACTTGTAGTCCCTAAAATCATGAGAAAATAAATGTTTGTTGTTTAAGCCACGCAGTCTGTGATACTTTGTTATGGGAGCCCTGGTAAACTAACACAGTACACTAATAACCAGCCTACTGGTTAGGCTTGATGTGGGCACATGGCTTGGGCTCCAACAATTAGATGAATTGTTCCCTAACTTTCACTCAGGAGTTACTTATGCAAAAAAAAAAAAAACAACAAACAAACAAAAAGAAAAAAGTAAGAGTTTCCTTTTTGAGAGTGGTGGTAATTGCAACAAGATGGACATGAGAGTTTACAGAGCTACAAGGCAGTGGAATTGTAGCTGCATACATTGTCCTGCATGAACAGTCTTGCATAAACTACATGCAGTATCTGGAGGTCAGGAGAGGAGCCAGTGGGATACTCAGAGGAGTGGTTCTCCAGAGTGATTTTCTGTACTGCTGCTGACTTAGTAGCTTTTGAGTTCAGTTCTCTGACCCTATTGGAGATTCTGAGGCAAATCCAGTATTCATTAATTTATTCCTTTTCTACTTAATTCGGGCAGAGTCCATTTCTGTTGCCCATCAATAAAAACCGTGACTTGTATATATTCTCATTCCAGGGAAAGTTTTTTAAAAGGAAGCTCATAGGTACATGATCGGGGTCATAGTAACTACAGGGAATTTAAAAGTGCTTCTCAGAGGTAGTCTGCAAATATTGAGCACCAACTTTCTTTCGTAGTTGAGTTCTTACCTGAATTGAAATGTATCTGTTCCTATTCTAAGTTAGAACTAGAATTCAATAAAGGCAGAGACTGGAATAGCTTTGTAATTTCTTCTGAGTCAGCTCTGAACACGCGTCCTGATGGCAGCAGGATGATGTTGCCACCACAAGAGGGCAGTGCCTCCCTCTCCTCAGACTAACTTGGCTTTAAATCAGCCTGTCTGCTTGCCTCTGACTGGCTAGGGAGGAAGCTGAGACTAGGGGACAGAAAGACTAAGGATTCACCCAGTAAAGAGAGCTCACCTGTGACTGAGGAGCCTGGCTCCATTTCAGATTTTCTGTGATTTCATAAGGAAGAAGAATGGAAACTCTTCTGGGAGTGTCTTTGGTGATTCTATGTCTTCAACTGGCCAGTGAGTTGGGGTTTTTGGTGATGGGAATGGCAAGACGAAACTTTAGAGCCCACAGGACTGAGGGGAAAATTTCTTATTAATCTGGAAATGTAATTTGAAAATGCAATGACTGACTCCTGGTCCTGGACCTGTGTTTCTGCCTAGGGGTGAACAGTCAACAGGGAGAAGAGGATCCTCAGGCCTTGAGCATCCAGGAGGGTGAAAATGCCACCATGAACTGCAGTTACAAAACTAGTATAAACAATTTACAGTGGTATAGACAAAATTCAGGTAGAGGCCTTGTCCATCTAATTTTAATACGTTCAAATGAAAGAGAGAAACATAGTGGAAGATTAAGAGTCACGCTTGACACTTCCAAGAAAAGCAGTTCCTTGTTGATCACAGCTTCCCGAGCAGCAGACACTGCTTCTTACTTCTGTGCTACGGATGCACAGTGTTCCCCAGGAACCTGCAGCCTCTACACAAACCCTGCCAAAGCAGCTTCTTAGAAGCCCTAACAGCGGGTAGAATTGGTGGTTATGTCTTTCAGTGAAGAAGAATCTACAAACAGCTGGCAAAGTAAAAGGGGAACGCTTTCAAATTCATGATTTTTTAAAAAGCATCTTGGACTAGGGGAAAATGCATGAAATTTGGAACAGGAAATGGAAATGCCAGGCTCAGTTCTGCTAATCCTGGCTACACAGGGACATTTTCAGTGTAGCAGATTTCAATTTCCTCACTTGAAATAAAGGATTTGGACCAATGAGCTCAAAATATTACTTAATCGCTAATTTTATTAGGGAAAAAAAAACAATCACTGGGCTCTTGTGGAAGAGGAGGAAGGCTGCTCAGTTTTAGAAGGTCTCATCTGTCCTATGTGCAGCCCTCCCAAGACATCAGTGGGTCTTTGAGATGCATGAGGTGGCTCTTACATTCCTCTAATTCTTGTATAAGAAGCAGTAGATTCATTAGGCATTAGAATTGGAAGGGGTCCTAGGACTCTCAACCAAGCTTTTCATTTTAGAGCTGAGAAGTAAAACCATTGCATAATAAGACAGACAATTATCTGAATCTTTGGAGTGATAGTGGCAAATATCTGGATCTGATTTCACCATTTATAAGTTGTATGATTCCCACGCTTCAATGTCTCTATTAGGTAAAATGGGAGTTTATAAGAAAGTAACAACTTCTCCCCATCAAAAGGAGAGATATGTGTTCACCACTACCAGGTCCTAAAATGCTGTGTTTTGAAAGCAGGCATTTTCAGTATCAAATGCATAACAATTTTTCAGCCATTTATTCTTGCTCTTACTGAGAAATAAATGCTGACTATAGTTTTCTTGATACAGTTTTGATACTACCGAAAATGTGTTTGTGGAGAAAATTAAAGCATTTGTATTTAGGTGTATGCTTTGGTGAGAAAAGTGGGGGAGGGCAGGGAAAGGTTGTATAGGACAGTGGTTCCCACAAGTCAGACCTTGACCCATTAATATTAGCTGTACCAGCATCACTAGAGCGTCTTTGAAGATCTGGACTATTAAGCTCAATTCTGGCTTACTCAATCAGCCTCTGATAAAGTGATGAATTTCAATTTTAATGAATATCTTTTATATATGTAAGAGATTGGCTCAGGTTCACATTTAAAAAACCCAAACAATAATGTTTTTAACAAGATTGACGAGTTTTTTTCCACATAAAGGAGCTCTGTAATATTCAGGGCTGGTTCAGCAGCTTCATCATGTTACAAAGGAACCGGGGTCTTTCTAGCTTACTGTTTTTCACTCTTAATGTGTCACTCTTGTTTTTATACTTTCAAGAGACTGATAGAGATCCTTCCACTTTATACACCTTCCAGACTGAAAGAAGGAGAAAGTCAAGGGCACATGTACATGCTGGCTGAGTCAGTCTTTTCCAGAATCTCCGCCCAATGGCTTCTGCTTACACTCATTTGCTAGAGTGTTATTCGATGTTCCCACCTCCTCCCATCTGCAAGGGAGGCTAGGATATCAGGATTATTATCTAAGTATATTTCTATTCACAGCAAAATTTGGGTTCTATTAGTAAAAAAATAGGCGATAATGGACATTTTACAGACAATTAGAAGTTTCTGCCAGACTCTCAGTTTAGGACATATTAGGACTCATAATATTTTTGGTTCATAGTTATTTTTGAATTACCATATCCAATGTATTTTCAAGTTCTATTGAGTGTACCACCTACTAAGTTTTCCAGAAGACATCACAACCTCTATAACCTAATTCACCTCCACACCCAAATTTAAAATTCTCCCTAATCCCTTGCTCCTCTGCCCCCAGCAAGCTTGACAGACCCCAACACTTCTCAGTATAGTGCTTTGTACACAGTAAGGGTGACATTTTCAGAGTGCAAATTTGACCATGTCAGCCACCTGGGTCCTCACTGGTTCTTAGAGTAGAAAAAAAATTGCTTCATGTGATTTACAAAACCCTCCATAATTTAGACTCTTAATACCTCTCCAGTATCTTTCCACAATAAGCTCCTAATTTATCTTTTTCTTCAATACTGGTCCTATCTACGTTTCTTGAATGCACTTTGTTCATCTTATATAACCCCCTCAAAGCAACTTTAGGATACATTCTTACTCTTTTTAAAAAATTCTTTTCTCTTCCCTTGAGAGTAGAACCCAGGAAATGCCTACTTGTTCTCATACGTCTGTTCAGGAGTCAGTAATAGAAGAAAGCTCAATACGCTTTCTTAGAATTGTGGACCATTGCCTTTTTAAATGTGCCGTTTCTCCTTTTATTTCTTTATTTAATTAGTAATTGTCTTTATTATTACTCTATGTGCTCCTTAAGGGCAGGGACCATTATCTGTGCTGCTCTGTTCTGCTCAGTCTTGAATCTGTAACACCAAAGTAACTTAAGCACTAAGATAATCAATTTTTCCTCTTCTTTCTTCCTATTAATTTATTTAATATACTACCTTTATTTTAAGCCTCCTCTAAGAGTTAAAATAATGTTGTAGTAAAAGAACACCCAAGAGGTCGGGCGCAATGGCTCACGCCTGTAATCCCAGCACTTTGGGAGGCCGAGGAGGGCAGATCATGAGGTCAGGGGATCGAGACCATCCTGGCTAACACGGTGAAACCCCATCTCAACTAAAAATACAAAAAATTGGCAGGGCATGGTGGCGGGCGCCTGTAGTCCCAGCCACTCGGTAGGCTGAGTCAAGAGAATGGCGTCAACCCGGGAGGCAGAGCTTGCAGTGAGCCGAGATCGTGCAACTGCACTCCAGCCTGGGCGACAGAGCGAGACTCTGTCTTAAAAAAAAAAAAAAAAGAACACACAAGAAAATAGGGCTGAGTTTTTCAAACTATAGTCCATGGGTATTTGGAATTGTATGAACAAATTGTTGGTGTATAATGGGAGTCAGAAAACTATGGCCTAGTGTTCAAAACAAACTGTCACCCATTTTTGTAAAGTTTTATTGCAAAATAGCCATGCTCATCTATTTACACATTGCTTATGATGGCTTCCATGTTATAACAGCAGAGTTTAGTACTTGCAACAGAGAGTGTATGATTTCAAATATATACTATTTGTCCTTTTACAGAGAAAAGTTTACCAATCCCTGAGGTATAGAAATTAAATGAGAATTATTAGATCTGTGTGATTAGGACAATGTAAAATAATGAAGGTATATTTCTAATAATCTAGATGACTAATAGAATAGCCCCCTTGAATTTGATTTTTTTGGCACTTTTACCAAATTAAGGGTAAATGGGATAATAATACTCTACAAATGAAGACATTGCAGCTGTTTAAATGGTGAAAAGTTTTTGGAAAATTTTGGTTATGATATAGAACATAGCACATAGCACTACAGATATATCACATAGTACTACAGATAGGGCACACTCCCAAGAACCTGCATCTTTCCATTGAAAGAGGATGTATTGCAAACATTCATTGTTTGTATGCATCAACATGCAATTCAATATACATAAAAGTAGCAGTAAATAAAAAACATTTTTTTCAGTGCTGAATTCTTGGGTGCTTCATTAAATAATAAAATTGTATAATGGTGACTGACATGAGTATTTCTAAATAGGAAAAGTGAAGAAAAAATCCTAGTAATCACTAATCACAATAACTCAGACAATAGCACATCAAGCTCCAAATAACTTTAATCAATTCAGTTATTCAACTATACACATCCATAGCTTTCTTTTAATAAGTCTACACTAACCGTTTAGTTTCAGTGAAAAATCATTTCTTACACTAATGTTTTAATTTGAATTTTATCGATTTTATATTTTGTTTGCAGTTTTTGTCTGATTTGGTAATTGTATAAAACCTATGAGCCTAAAAAGTTGATATAAATAAAATATAAAGTTTTTATATTTTTATTATATATATTTTATATATTTTTTATATATTATATAAAGTTTTATATATATAATATAAATAAAATATAAGTTGATAAAATAAAATAAACATTTTATTGTTGGGTATATGAAAGCACCATAATATTTTAAAAAATGGTTAGTATGAAAGTGGCCCCTTACAAGAAGACCTGCACCTTACTCAATTTTGAAGAACACAGAATGCACCTGCTACCAGGTCCTGGATCTACTCCTAAATGAAGCCAGTCACACCAGGGGCCTAAGACACTAGACACATCTTCCCATAGACTGTCCTTCATCAAAGATAATTTTTCCCACCAGACACAGCCATTCATTCATTTTTTCACCAATTTTTAAGGGTTTTTTTTGAGCATTTCCTATGAGCTAAGGTCCTAGGAAAAGGGCTGCTGATAGTAATAGGATTCAACTTCTGATTCAGGAGCACTAAGTGCAGCTTGAGAAACAGGACAGAAACGATTCTAATATGATGTGATAGGGACAGAAAATATGGTGGGAAAAAAGGAGAGCACTAACTCAGCTCGAGAGATGGCAGAATGTTTTCACATGGAGGTGATGCACTGGTTTTCAAAGAATGAACAGGAGTCTTCCAAGTGAAGGGGAGTGGGGAGAAGGAAGGGCATTCTAAGAAGAAGTGCTTACCCCCTGGTTTTGGGGGACCAGTGGGAAATATGTCGAGAAAAAAAATCTCACATTTTTTAAAAATATATTCTCAGGATATCCTGAGATGCCTAAAACTAAATTACCACTTGTGAACACATTAGATGCAGGGAATGGGGAGATTCAAGGGAGTCATATTGCTCTGAGCCTTGAAGAAGGTGACAGGAATCACCCACACGATGAAGTCAGCAGAATGTTTGATGCGCCTTCCTTGAGTCCCACCCTTCACCTCGGACACCATTTTCTTTCTATGTCTGCAGGTTAAGCCGCACCCCAGGATGGAAATGAAAATCATTCCGAGACTCAGAGCAGGCTTCAGAGACAGAGAGGAGCCTCAAGAGGGCGCTGCTGCCTTCAGCTTGTGGTTTGACAAACATTTCATCTTTCCTACCTTCGCACATCTCTTTGTTCCAGCCTGTGGCCTGATCTTGCAGAGCAGTTTACCCTGCTTAACACGTGAGTCAAGATTTTGTAGAAGACTCCGCCAAAGGATCAACAATATAAGGAAATATACCTCTCGGTTTGGGTATCTCTCAACAAAACGTTCTACTGCTTCTCAGCCAGCCATGCTGTCTGCTTCCTGCTCAGGACTTGTGATCTTGTTGATATTCAGTGAGTAATGTTTACTCAGAACTTCTGAGATGTTCTATTCCTTAGCTTTACGATGACCTTTAACCCCTTCCAAACTGGAGACCATGCCTCTTCTATTGCCAGTATAATAATGTCTTTCCTTTTTTTAGGGAGGACCAATGGAGACCCGGTGACCCAGACAGAAGGCCCAGTTACCCTCCCTGAGCGGGCAGCTCTGACACTAAACTGCACTTATCAGTCCAGCTATTCAGCTTTTCTATTCTGGTATGTCCAGTATCTAAACAAAGAGCCTGAGCTCCTCCTGAGAAGTTCAGAAAACCAGGAGACGGACAGCAGAGGTTTTCAGGCCAGTCATGTCAAGAGTGACAGTTCCTTCCACCTGGAGAAGCCCTCGGTGCAGCTGTCGGACTCTGCCGTGTACTACTGCGTTCTGAGAGACACAGTGGGTGGGACTGCAGCGAGAGCCCAGCACAAACCCCGGAGGCTGCAGGTGGGGCCTGAGTGTGAGCCGCTTACGGTGGGAGGTATTATTTTCTGTCTCCAGGGTTCTATGCTGGAGGCTTCCTCCAAGTACTTCCAGCTCTGATTCTTCAGTGCCAAGGAACCATGGAGATTTTGGATTACACCACACAGAGGAATTGGGGGAGGAACAGTCTAAAGCGAACCTAAGCTCTGTTTTCTAGAAATGCCTCTGTCCTCAGCCCAGATGTCTCTTCTTCTCCCCAGACGGCATACATTCCTGAGAAGTGACAGTAACTTAGCTATGTGACAGTTCAGTTGGTCTATGCTGAAATACTTCATAACCTGTTAATACAAACTCTAAGGGAAAACAGTTCATGGACTAATGTATCACCTTGAATCTACATCCTTGTGTTTACAATTGCGATCAAGGTTGTTTGTCTTGCTGAGTTTCACCTGCGGAAACTCCATCTCCAGTGACTGCAGCATTTATCCTCTCTTCCCTTCACTTTTCCTTCTCTTGTGGTTGCTTAGAAATTCTGCTACCTGAGTAAGTGCTATGAGGAGAGTGTCCTGATGAGAGGCTTTCCTTGTGCTATCGGCACTGTGGTTTCAGAACAGCCCAGTCAGTAAAGGCTGTGTCCATGGTATGTCTTGCCCACACTGTTTACACCCCTCCACACTGATCTTCCTGTTGGCTTTGCAGCTGTTTATTGCAACACTAAATCATGACCTGGAGTTTTGACTTGAGGATCTGTGTTATGAGAAATTCTGGATTTGGGACATTACTTTAACTTGGGAACTAACATTATTTTTATCATTGCATTCATGCCCATGATCCTTTTAAAGTGCATCAAATTTAGCAGCCAAGAAAGACTGTTTATAAAAAAGAGGTGAATGGACATGGACTTTTGTTCACTGGGACCCCAAATGGAGAAAATAATCTCATATTTCTCTACATCAAAGAGCACAAAACAGAAATGTGGGCCCCTCACACATGGGATGTAGCTCACCATGAGAAACTTTTCCTAATATTCTGGAGTTCTGTGAGCCTTGTTTGTCCTTTGTCTATCCTGCATGATTCTGTGAGTTTTACACATAAAAATGCAGGTTTTGCAGGGCCTGATGCTTCTTTGATTTCTAGGGCTCTCTTTAAGAAAAAGAAAATTGGGGGGAGGGGGGAGGGATAGCATTAGGAGATATACCTAATGCTAAATGATGAGTTAATGGGTGCAGCACACCAACATGGCACATGTATACATATGTAACAAACCTGCACATTGTACACATGTACCCTAAAACTTAAAGTATAATAATAATAAAATAAAATAAAAATAAAAAAAGAAAAAGAAAATTAAATTATAAATTTAAGTTTCTAGGTTCTGGGGTAGAAAGGAGCCCTAAAATCAAAGCCGAATATACTTCATGGTAAATCTCCATTTGAGGTTCCATAGAGATCATCTTCTTTAAGACTGAAATATTATAATAGTCTTAGTTTGTCCTGATACTGGGAGGTTCCCTAACTCCAAGTCCTCTTTCCCACGGCAGCACTAGAATCACTTTAGCTATCATTAATATGAGTATTTTCACTTCTATCTTTAAAAAAATAACAGCTTTATTGAGATATAATTTGCATACCTTAAACTTCATTCTTTTAAGTCCACAATTCAGTGGTTTTAGTATATTCACAGTTATCCAATCATTATTGTGATCTAATTCCAGAACATTTTCACCACCTCATAAAGAAACTCTGTGCCCACTAGCACTCACCCCCATTCTTTTCTTACCTTAGCCATGAATCAAATAAAAATATTGATTTATGAAGAATAATAACACAAAATTTTGTTGTACCCAGTCTTATTGTAAATACAGGACCTCTTATGAACCTATATCTAGAGGGAGGAAACATAAGTCCCAACATGTAAGACTGCAAAGAGTTTAATGACTGTGATGCAAGGGACAAAAGCCAGTGGAGATTGAACTCTGCTGGTATTTTAACAGGATTTCTATTGTTTTTGGTAACGCTTTGGTTACAAATTGTATATTTTTGGGTGTTTCCCATCCTAATCTCCACCATAATTAATATGTGTGGATTGGAATAGCAGGGGGATTTTCAAGAACACACATATTGAGTTATAACAGAAACTCCTGTCTTTGAGCAGTGAGTAGAATTTCTGGAATTTATCTTTGTTTACACACACATACAAAATATGTGTGCAAAGAAACGTGTGTATTTTTCTCTGGTGTTACTCGACATGGCAAACACTGAACAGATTTGGTGACTCAGGAGGTATGTTGTGAAATCATTTATTAACAATAAACTATTTCTTATATAACTTTTGCTAGATTCCACAACTGGCAAAGTAGTAACAAAGATTGAGACTAAAAGTTTTGCCTTCCTGCTAGAAAGTGAAAACTCCGTATGGTTAGTTTGCACCTTGACTCTATCTGGAGAAAAAGATATGTAAGACCAAAAGATGCATAACTGTATCATCCCATGTATTCACTATAGCTCATAATAAATTGTAAGTCTCACATTTTCCACCAAAGATGAATTAACTAACCATGATTCAATTTTACCACTGTATATTTACAGTCCAGTAAGTTATATTGAGACAAAATTGGTATTTAGGACAGTCTAGCATCTTCCATCTATACAGGAAGCATGTGACATGGCACAGTCAAACTCATCATATATCTGTTAACTGTACTTCCTGTAAAAGGCAGAAGCCTCACACAGCCCAGTAACTTTGCTAGTACCTCCTGAGTGCAAGGTATAGAATTAAGATCTGGATTTGAGACGGAGCACAGAACAGTTCACTCAGGGGAAGAGCTATGAACATGCTGACTGCCAGCCTGCTGAGGGCAGTCATAGCCTCCATCTGTCTTGGTAAGGATGACACCAGCATGGGACTCAGGCTCCTGTTAGCTCAGAAGGATGTGGAGAGAGGCTTAGAAAGAAGGGGTAATGGGCAATGGAATCAGCACTAGGTCCTAAGCCACTGAATCTGTTTTATCCCCAGGGTTACAAATAAGGGATCAGTCTATTTTTTCCTCTTTTCCGCAGGATCCAGCATGGCTCAGAAGGTAACTCAAGCTCAGGCTGCAATTTCTGTGGTGGAGAAGGAGGAGGTGACCTTGGACTGTGTGTATGAAACCCGTGATGCTACTTATTACTTATTCTGGTACAAGCAACCATCAAGTGGAGAATTGGTTTTCCTTATTCGTCAGAACTCTTTTAATGAGCAAAATGAAGTAAATGGTCGGTATTCTTGGAACTTCCAGAAATCCACCAGTTCCTTCAACCTCACCATCACAGCCTCACAAGTCATGGACTCAGCAGTATACTTCTGTGCCCTGAGTGAGGCCACAGTGAGATGAGTGCCTGTGGGAGCCCTACAAAAACCTCAACAAGAGACAGGGCTCCTGGGGAGAGACTCCGTCACAGACAGGAAGAAGCAAGGAGGGGCTGTGTCAGCACAGGTGGCTTGGCAAGGAAACCTGAGTTCAATTCATGTACAATGTCTAGATATAACATTTATTAGAAACATGTGTATCTTCTATTCTTTAGAATAGATTGAGACAGAATGTATAGCACATATTTTTATATCACATATAGAATTATGAAACAAAAAGTGCTATAACAAAATATATTAATCTTGTGTTGGTTTTATTGAGGGTGGGAAACTATCCAATTATCTTCAGACCACATGGAATGATTCCATTCATAAGCTGTTAAGTTTTTAGAATCACTCATACATTTATGCATTAATTATTATGTAGAATGCTTTAATCCAAGTGTAATAGAAATGCCTTTCATCGATTTTTCTTAAGAACGGTATCAATACTCAATGAGGTAAAAAAATTAAATTTAAACTTCTTTCCATAATCATACCAGCAACCTCTTGTACATCAGAATAGATGTGAAATGTTTCTCAAATTTCCTTTCTCTGGCTCCTCTCTTTTTGTGACATGATTATGATTTTTTAAAAGTACCTAAATATTTTGCTCTCATTTAGAGGCTGCCTACTAAGAGAGATGTCTAGGGTGGGAATTTGTCCTAACTGATTGAATATCTTGCCTTCACCCTTTCCCCTTTGAGTTCTGGCCAGTTTGAAGCTGAGAAGTGGTTAGGGCCAGAATTACAGCTGCCATGGCAACCAGAACCCAGGTGGTGTGTCCAGTGTCTACTTCCTGTCTAAACATATATTTCTCCTTGGATGTTACAACAGGTGCTCAGGAACAAGGATTTTTATTTCTTTTGCTCCACACAAGTTTTTAGAAACCTGAGTTTTTAACATTAAAAGAAAACAGACATCATATTAAAAACCAGATTTCTAGCTTACCTATAAACATGGGAAGAGCTGGGAAACACTACACTCCCTGGGGTAGAGGTCAAAAGTTCTGTTTGGATACATAATGGTTTTGATGTATATGTATTTTATTTTTAAAATTTATGCAAATTTACCATTCATTTCACAGTATGAATTAATTTAAAAGTAAAAATTTAAATTATTAGTTACAAGACATAAACTAATCTGCAAGACAAACAAATCTGAATTATCATCTCATGAAACTATACCTGGTTTTTCCCCCATGATTTCATGTATCATGGGTGTATCCCAGCTTGAGAAACTTAACTATAGTTTATTCTTAATTCAGGAGGCATTTGTAGCTATAGTAAGCATTGGAGAAACATTAGTTAATAAGACATGCTTCCTGCCTTTATGGAGGTCATGTTCTAGGGGGCTATATCCACTATAGAATGATAGGCAGAGGGAACTAAAGTTTTACACAAACAACCTATGTGACCTTAAGAAAGTTATAACTCCCCTGAACCTGTTCTCTCATTTGTAAAATGCAGAGATTTAATTAGGCAGTTGCTATTGAATAATATTTTCCAAAATTTTACTAACCTCACAAGAGCACATAGTCCACTGCCTTTTTGAGTTCCTAACACTTATTAGCTGCCCTTCTTTTTTGGGAAAGGACAATTAGTTGTTATAGACATATTCATACTGTTCCACATGTTGCATGATAATGTAACAGTAATAGCAAGAAGCCAAAGGAAGCAGGCAGAGAGGAGAGTGGCTTGGGAAGTCACCTGCTTTCCATACACAGAAGCTATTATTCTGTGTAGCTGAGCAGCAGAGGAAGAGGGAGAGGAAGAAGGCGAGAGGGAGGGAGAGGAGAAAAGAAAGAAGGAGGAGGAGGAGAAGGAGGAAGGGGAGAGGAGGAAGGCAAAATGAGGGATAGAGAAGGAGAGATGAAAGGAGGAAGAAAGAAGGAGGAAAGGACAGAACAGGTACTAATTCAAAAGTAAATATTTTTATTTGAATTCGAAGTTTTTGTTTCTTTCACAAGGCATTAGACACACTTTCTTTCCTCAGCATGAGAGAATGAGAAAAATTAGAAGATTCCTATTTGACAAGCATGAGGTCACACTGAAGTTGGACTAGCTGGCTGAAACTCCAGAGGACACAGCTCCTCCAGTTAAGTTCTAAGGCAGGTTGAGAGACAGATTTTCTAGTAATTCTGGTTGTCTCTTGTAAAATTAATATAATTCATCTGTTCCTAAAGGAACTAAGAACATTGTAACTGGGAAAGGTTCGTTCAATATTAGAATTCTCTCTAGAACTAAGTAGCAAATGCAAATGCTCATAGGTGCCTAGAGTAGAATGAAATGAGTGTGGTTGTCCAAATGTTTAAAAAGGTACAGGCCTGATGATGTGTCACTAGGCACTGGGCTTTGGCATCAGACAATAAACAAAAATGATGAAGTAAACCCTCCCATTCTTCTCCTTAGTAGAGTGGGTGTCCTGAAAGGTTATCCAGAGATTGAAGCTTTGTTGTTTGTTCCTGAGTCCTATCTAAGTCAGGCTACAAGCTGTTAGATGTAGACAGGCCAATGCACAAGAGCTGTAATACAGGAAGCTTCTTGATGAGGGGTTGGGGAGATGAAGCCATCACAGTCTGCAAGACAGCTGAGGCTTATTCCAGCCTCTGTGAATAAAGTCAATGATAATGACCATTAGGCTCCAGCCCCTGCTATTTCCTAATGATCCTCATCAGGGAACCTCTTCAGGTGTTCCCTGAAATTAGTTACCCTCATACCCCGCATCTCAGAGCCTCTGATCTTGCATACAATGGATGTCTTCACTGCAGAATTGTTCCAGTATCCCTGGGCTAAAGTTTGACTGAGTTCAAATAAAGCATATCACACACAGAGAGAGCTGGTTAAGCTAATGAGCTGTCCAGGGTCCTTAATCACTTGGCTTACATAACTTCTGTTCTAGACATGATCCATTGTCACAAGCATTTTTTTTAAAAAAAGAATGAAAGCATACATTAGGCACATATTATGTGTGATACAAAGAATCTCTGAACCTTACCTCTTATCCCTTTTTATTACATGTAGTAGTTGCCTTCTGCCTGACCCCTAGTACAACCTGCTTACCATCTACATCCTTTGTGTGTTTGCCCTCATTTCCATCTTCTACCACACAATAAGATACAAGTTCAACAGCTCGGTGCTGCTCCAACCCCAAATGGTAGCATTAGGAGCCTTTCCACCTGATTTCATAATTAAAGTTTCCTTTTCTTTGGAAAGGAGGAAATTTCCCCATCAGAATTGGATACCCTTGGGTGTGAACAGTAAATTGTCAAATGTGTACTCTCCCAGAAGTAGAGTGGAATTCTTGATGTTTCACACCACTGTTATTACACAACCTCCAGTCTCTTTCAGAATTTCCAAACAGAGGGAAAAATTAGGTGGACTTGAGATAGTAACTCAATCCAATAGATTTCCCACAGAAGTGAAAAATAGCTTTGTTTTTTGTTCACTGTATTAAACAAAATACTGCCCTCTAGATCCAATCGCCAATTTATAGTAAGTACAAAGGACAGCAGAACATATTAAACCCATCACAAGTATACAGTAAGCAAAATTTATAGTATGAAAAACTCTGCAAGACAGACACCCTGGGTCTTTTTTTCTTCCCACAATAAACTACAAAGAATGAGTGAGGGGATCTATGGATCAGAAGGGCCTTTAAAAAACATATCAGCCAGAACTGTGGCTTTCCCAGTGCCCCATGCTAGCACCATGTAGAAGTGCAAGCAGACAAAACCCCAGCATGCCAGCTTGGAGGGGGACCAGGGCAAGCAGCAACTGAATCCAGAGTTTGCAGATGCAGCCTGAATGGTGCCAGTGGTGGGGGCCCGGGGTGCTCCAATGGATCACCAAGGGAATGATGATGAAGCGAATGAGGACAAAGCCACATGGTAAAATGGCTTCATCAGGAGGAGATGGACACCTGCGAGAAATACTGTGCAGAGTTCTTTAGCATCTCTGAGTTCTTGGAACATAAGAAAAATTTCACTAAAAATCCCCCTGTCCTCTTCAGGAATGACAGTGAGAGGCCATGACAGCTCTCTGGAGCTGGACTGAGCCATACCAGCCACTCAGTCCAAGTAATAAAGATGGTCACAAGGAGAACAGTGGCAGCTCAGGAGACATGAAAGAGAAGCCGGGTGTGGAGTCTGTGGTGCACTTACAGACAGAGATGGCCCTGCCACCCACACCTAAGGACACAGGCTATTTACCCACAGGCAAAGTAGGCAATACTAACGTGCCCATGCAGGCTCTCTGGGGCACGAAGGTGGCAGTGAATCAGTGGAGGGCAGGTGCACTGCCAACCTGTGCCCAGCGCCCACAGCATCCCATGGGTCCTCCAGCAGATCTTGTATCTGCAACAGCAGCCACAGCAGATACAGCTCACCAAGCAGATCTACACTGAGATGAACATGTGGGCCTCCCATGTCCTCCACTGTGGCAGGGCAGGGGCTGACACCCTGAAGACTTTGGGCAGCCACATGTCCCAGCAGGTTTCTGCAGCTGTGGTTTTGCTTAGCCAGAAGGCTAGAAGCCAAGGTCTGTCTCTGGATGCCTTGAAACAAGCCAAGATATCGAACGCCAACACCCCTTCTACATTCAGCACTCTGCCCCAGGACTGATGCCTTTTGCTCTGAAGCCAGATGGGAAAAGTGTACTCCCTTCCCTTTCCCTGTTTGGGAAAACATCATGTCTCCCACACTGAGTGCTTTGCTCCCTCAGGCTCTGGGCTTGGTGCTCTTCCAGGGTCCTTTCTCCACTATGGCATTAGACCCATCCAAGAAAGGGAAAGGAAAGCTACAGAACATCTCCAAGCACAAGTGTAAGTACTCTAGCAAGGTTTTGGGGACTGAGAGCTTCTTGTGGATCCACCTCTGCTCCCACACTGGAGAGAGACCCTTTGTGTGCTACGTCTGTAGTCATCGTTTCACTACCAAGGGCAACCTCAGGGTACACTTTCACAAACATATCCAAGAGAAGGTGAACCCCCAGCTGTTTGTTGAGTTCCAGGACAAAATGGCAACAGGCAGTGGCAACCTATATGCACTCTGTACCCGCCCCCTTCAATGAATCGAGTCTCTCTTTAAACAGCAAACTTGTCCTTGTAACTTCCTCTCTAAGGTTACCTCAGAATCTCTCTTCAGAGACTAACCCCAAGAACATCATGGATGGCCTGTTGCCCAACGACCTGTAGCCCAGTCCTTCTGCAGAAAGTGAGGGCAGGCCTACACTCCTTGAGGTAGGGACAAACAATAATTCACCAAGGATTGGTGGCTTCTAAGTGAGTGGGACCCCCAGCCAGGACCAGAGACCCTAAAATTGCTGTAGCTGTTTGAGAACATCCACAAGGCCGCCACTGGCTTCATTTTCTACTGATTCCTAAACTTACTCTCTCTCAAAATGTATTACTGCGCACGCACCCACACATCAGGGAAAGACCATTCCAGTCTAAGATTCGTAGTTGAGATTTTTCTACCAAAGGCAACCTGCAGACGCACCTTGAGGTTCACTGAACCAACACACCCATAAAGAGGCAGCATTCATGCCTCATCTGCCAGAGTTACCAATGCCGTAATATTGAAGCAGCATATTCGGATGCACATGGGCAGTCAGATTCCCAATACTCCCTTGCCAGAGGATCCCTGTGACCTTATGGTCCTGATCCAGTGATGGTCAGTGAGGATGGCCTGCAGTGCCAGAGCAGCCGAAAAATGGTTCAGTGGAGAGCAATGGCTTGACCAATGACTCATCCTTACTGAAACGAGACCAGAAGTGTGAGAGCTGAAGTCCAGACACCATGGAAAATAGGTCCTTCCAGGTACTCTCTCTGGCCAATAGTGAGGCACAAATCATCAAGTCAATGTCTCCTGATGCTGGGGGCCAATCAGAGAGCTTTGAGAACAAATGCAGAGATGGAGGGTCGGAGCAGGCTCCCTTCAACGTTTATCTGAGCCCAGCCAACCTATGTCAAACTTGAAGTTCCGGGTATATTTGTAGGACCTTCAATCTTGTCTCCAGGGATGACCCCTTTGTTAGAGGCCCAGCTACACCGACGGGTCAAGCAACACGGCTGCACCCAGTGTGGGAAGAACTTCTTGTCCACTAGTCTTTTCAGATTCATGGACAGACTCACACTGGAGAGAAGCCTTTTGTATGCAACATTTGTGGGACAGCTTTTACCACCAAAGGCAACTTGAGGGTCTACTATATGACACATAGGGTGAACAATAACTGCACACCATGAGAGGAAGCTGGTCCTGGAGAACACCATGGCTCTGTTAGGTACAAAAGGAAAAAGAGTCTCAGAAATGTTTCCTAAGGAAATCCCAGCCCCTTTGGTGAGTGTGGACACTGTTGTAAAGAATCAGTACACCCCCACACTTGACTGCAGTCTGGCGGTGAAAACCAGTGAGCTCTCTCTGATCCAGAGTAGCTGTATTCCCACCCTCCTGGTTTCCTTGGTGGCTGTCTCCATCATGAATAGCACCACCATCTCCAGATGGTGGCTCCCAATCAGGTGTCAGTGCAGATGTGGAAAAACCAGGTGCTATTGACAGCATTCCCAAACACCAGTTCCCTCACTTCCTGGAAGAAAACAAGGTTGCATTCTTCTTTTTTTTCTTTTCTTTTTCTTTTTCTTTTTTTTTTTTTTCCAGCTTAGCTTAACTTGCATGGAAGGATAAATGCAGACAGAGTTAAATCTCTAGAATCTGCCATTTTTTTTTTTTTTTTTGTAAAGGCCCGTCTCCTCCTGTTTCCTTTCTTTTTTATTTTTATTTTTTCGAGATGGAGTCTTACTCTGGAGGCTGGAGTGCAGTGGCGTGATCTCAGCTCACTGCAATCTCTGCCTCCCAGGTTCAAGCAATTCTCCTGCCTCAGCCTCCTGAGTAGCTGGGACTACATGCATGTGCCACTGCATGCAGCTAATTTTTGTATTTTTAGTAGAGACGGGGTTTCATCATGTTGGCCAGGCTGGTCTCGAATTCCTGACCTCGTGATCCACCCACCTCAGCCTCCCGAAGTGCTGGAATTACAGGTGTGAGCCACTTGTGCCCAGCCTTCTTTTTCTTACTGGTATGCAAATGATGTTTATGAAGGTTGTGACCACCACCTCAAGCATGACTGAAATGAAAATGAAAAAAATGAAAAAAAAATTATACCAAAGCAAATATACACTGGATTTTTTTTTTTTAAAGCAGCAGGTCTTGCAAAGTAGCCTTGTTACTTGTGACAAACTGTATACATAGGACTTTTGTACAACCTAGGGTGACTTTTTCTAAGACCATTATCTATTTCAAGGTGGAAGCATTGGAACTTATTGAACCACAATGGAAGAGACAACTACTTAGCCTAATTGGGGTGAAGGGTATTGGTAACCGCATGCAGGTAAACGGACAAGATCTGTCATCTATTTAGAGAACTGTTTTATATTCCCCCAAGCCTGTTAACATCTGTTTTTAAAAAATATACTTTTAAAAGAACAAAAAACTAAGGTTGTACAATTATAAAATTGCTTCAACCTTAGAACCTTAAGTAGGATGCCCTCAGATGGACTTATGTTAGTGCTTAGGGATTCATTGTGTGTGTTGCTGTTTATTCAAATGCTGTTCAGTCAGAACCGCAAGAGTGCCAATGTCCTCTTCATACTTCCCAAATGCCTTTTTCTTCCTGAACCTGAGGTGGACACCTGAATGGGGAATCTCAGGTGACTTAATTTAGCTTGCCAGTGCCTTCCCTGTTGAAAAACTGGGTTTTCATTCTTGAGAAGAAACTCATGGAAGGGTGTTTCCTGCCATAGGTTCACACACTATTTTTTTGTTATGTTTAATTTATTTGGTGCAACTTAGGAAGATTGTTTTTTCTTGAGGATTTTATGAAGGCTATGAAGTTGGAACAGGTGAGTCCTGGATACGAAAGCTTTTATTTATCTCCCTTATTTATTTGTTTATTAGCCATAGTCTCTATTTTCCTATTTTAAGACCACTGAAGTATTCCCAGGTTGTGTCTTAAACCTAAAAGTCAATGTATTGGTGGAAAGAGTTGGATGTTCAAGGTGTTTTGTGATTCCTTTGTTTGTAATCTCCTTTCGTATATGTAATAATACTGAGCAAATGAAACAGCTCTCTAATGGTTTAACAAGAAAGGAGAAAGAAAAACCCTAATTTCTGGAAGAAGTCTATCCCTTCTATGTGCAAGGCCCTGAATGAAATGTAGATCAAGACTGTTAGCTAATGTTTTGTCTCTTTGTTATTGCACCTGATTTTAGGCCTTTTTTTTTTTTTTCCATTTGTGCCTTTCCTTCTGGAATTGTAAGTGAACACAATAATGGTATCTGCTTATACTGTGAAGTGGATATTGTTACAGAGACCACACCAGTGGCTTTTTCACTGTTGAGCTAATAATGCCTTGTGAATGTATGATCTTTGGAGAAACTCCTATAGCTGTGCTGCTAATGCTATCTGTCTGCTGGAAAATAAATTTTGAATGTTTTCTCTTTGGAAAACATGTCCACAAATCACATATGTGACTCTTAGGTGAATTCTGAATCAGATAAGCTGTAAAATAATTGAAAATGTAAACACATTTACCAATTTGGTTGTGTTTTCAAAAGTCAAAATTTAGTGATAGTACTAAAATAAGCAAAAGCAAAATAATATGATATTTTAAAAATACATGAATGGCTTTAAAAAAATAAATGAATGTGTAAGTTTAGTTGGGGCATAAATAAAACAAAATTGACCGAGAATCAATATTTGATGAACATGGGTGATGGGTACATGGGGTTTCATTGTTCCATACTGTATACTTTTCTATACATTTGAGAAATTTTCTTTAAAAAAATTAAAAATAGAAATTGGCTAGATTCAAATCCTGTCATCTCCATTGCAGCATGACTTTTGATTCTTTAACCTGTTGATGTCTCAGTTTCCTCATCCATTAAATGGTGATAATAGAATTTACCTCGTGAAGTCAAGTTGAGAATTAAAATTATACGTATTTACATATACCTATATGTTTAAATTAAACTATACATGATTTTATACAGACACAGTTTTCGCACGGTACATAGCATGGCATGTTGATGCAGTAGAGACTCAATCTGTGACAGCCAATGTTAATGGAAAGGGTGGAATTTGTTCAGGGCCTAAATCAGATTTTCAATCATGTGTTGGTTTCATAACACCACACTGCTCCTTGACGTGTTTTTCAAAGGAAAGAGCCAAAACTCATTGATAAGGAAAGGACATCTTGGCACTGCTTGAAAATCACCCCAACAAGTCCCTATATCCCCATTTGCAGCTCCAGTAAATATTCCCATTTGCAGCTGCTCCCCCGCCAGTACCTACCCTGCTGATAAGGCCCAGGCCCTGTCAGAGAAGCAGCACATAATGGATGTTTAACATAAAAGTGTTTTTAGGGGGCAGGCAGGGCTGCTTTAATTCCCCTAACTAGGTAATTTAAGGTATATTTTCTCATATTTGCCAACAGACCAAAGAAGAAATGCTCTAAGATGTAATCAATATTCACATCAGCCTTCAAACCAATTTGGTTTCAGTCTTTCACACTGTTGAAATAAACAACCCTGTGAAGTCCCACACATCAAGATAAAGGCCAATAAAGAAACGGCATTTTTCCCTTGAGCAAATATACATCTAAAAGATGACTTGTGAAGCAATAAATATAGGTTATGGAGATTTTCCCCTCTTCCTCTAAGAGTACATAAACACTTTAAAATGTATTTGAAATATTATTGATTGCTGAATTAATATATTTTGTAAGATGAGGTAATTATTGACAAAGAAGATATTCTCATCCTGTATTCAGTTTAAATGCAAGCTGTCATACAAAAAAGAGGTGATTTATAACCTGCTCCAGGAAGCTAGGAGAAGGTTTCATCCACCCCCAAAGCACAGACACCTCCTCACTCTTCTGCTTGTTAACAGTAATTTGGATGCCACTGTGTCTGGTCACAGATCTGTGTCTCTGCTTAAATTGTCCCCATTGCACAAAATGTTCTTTCTCCATCTCCACAGGCTAAACTTCTGTCTCAACCTCCTATGACTGTACTTTCGGAAAGGAAAGTGGGGAACACAGTAGATGAGAAAAGACATCTGTTTTGCTGGTTGATAGTCTAGAAGATGTGGCCTAGACATTGAATTATTGTCATTTCATAATTTATAAGAATAACTATTAAAATTCCCAGTGGTCCTGGATAATGTATAGTCACCATTCTTATCTTACAAGACATAGCTGTCCTGATGCAAAGATACAACGTGTTTAATCTTTCCTTCTCTAAATTTCTCAATCACTCTTTAACCTTTGTTGCGACTTACCACTTGATACGTTGCATTTTGTTTCTGAAAATTCATATCTATAACTACACCATGATCAGAATGGCTAAAGTGAAAAAGACTACACTAAATATTGACAAGAACATGGAGCAACAGAAATTCACATACTCGGCTGGAAGGAAGGTCAACTGGTACAATTTCAAAAAACATTTGGCAATATTTACTACAGCTGAACATGTGCATTCCCTGTAATGCAGAAATTCCATTTCTACCTATATGCCCAATAAGAAGTTACATATATTCATTTGTAAAACATGTACAAGAATAAGAACATGTATTACATCAGTGATTATAATATCCTAAAACTGGAAAGCAACTCAGATGCACATCAGCAGTTTCAAAGATAAATAAAGTACGATAATGAAACACTACCCAGCAATGAGAATGAATAAATTTGCCATATGCTCAAGGCAGATTGAATCACACAAATATTACTGAGTGAAAAATGAAAGCAAAAGAAATTCAAGAAAAGGCAAGACTAGGCTATGAAGTTGTAAGTCAGGAAAGTGAAGATAGGGGCTATCTTTACAAGGAGATAGTGACTCAGAAAGAGTACAAGGGAGGCTTCTGGAGGTTGGCATGCTGTTTCTCAATTTGGGTGCTGGTTACATAGGTGATTTCACTTCGTGAAAATTCACCAAGCTCTACATTTAAGTTTTGTGCACTTTTCTGAATCTATATTACACTTTAAAAGTTTTTAAAAGAAACCTTATCCATCCCATTGACTAAATTTTGAGAACATACTTATTCAATCCATCTTCATAGCCCCACTGCCCTTCACATTAGCCTTCATTTAAAACATGCATCATAATTGTTTTCTCAATAAAGGACTGAGCTACATGTTTAAAAAGATGCTCTGGTCCCACGTCCTAGGATCTAGTATGTTATTAGATGGACTTGAACTTCCCTGTGTAGCTTGCTAATTACTGCTTTGAGTTTAGACCTTTGGTATTGATGTGGTTTTTCCCTTTGTCTCCACTCAAATCTAATGTTGAATTGTAATTCCTAGTATTGGAGGAGGGGTCTGGTGGGAGGTGATTGGATCATGGAGGTGGCTTCTAGTGGTTTAGCACCATTCCCCTAGTGCTCTCTCGTGATAGAGTTCTCAAGAGATCTGGTTGTTTGAAGGTGTGTGGCACCTCCCCCGTTGCTCTCTCTCTCTCTCTCCTGCTGGGCATGTGAAAATGTACTTGCTTCTCCTTCACCTTCTGCCATGAATTTCTTAGTTTCCTGAGGCCTCCCCAGCCATGCCTCCAGTATAGTCTACAGAACTGTGAGTCTATTAAACATCTTTTCTTCATAATACCCAATCTCAAGTAGTTCTTTATAGCAATGTGAGAATGGTCTAATACAAGTATGTTACACATGGTTTTCTGGAACAGGCTTTTAACTGGCCTCCCTCCTTCCAGCATTTCCTCCCCATAATCTGCTCCCATACCATACAAATGACTTATTCTTTTAAGAAACACAGCATCAATCACATCAGTCCTCTGTTTAACAACCTTCAATGACCATCCTTTTCCTGCAAGAGTAAGGTTAATTAAAACTCATGGTGTAGCTCTTGATGGCCTCTACAGTAGTCATGAACTTTCTGCTTCATCAGATTAAGTCTAAATTGTGAATGAGGCTGGGAAACATTTACTGTCCTCCATTAATAGCTCTGCTCATAGTCCTTTGCTCCCATGATTACACCTGTCTGAATGCTTACCATCATTCTTTCTCCCTATCCTAGAGACTATCTCAGACCATTATTATCTTGTGAAGAATTTTCTGGTCACCCCAGCTCACAGTGATTTCTTCCTTCCGATAAATTACCCAAAATTTTTTAAAAATATATTTCAAAAAATCTTTTTTTCAAAAAATATTTTTGAAATGTATTTTTATATATTTTATGTATGTTTTAAAAATATAGTTCACTTAATTTTACAGTGCACTTTTACAAACATTATCTCATTCACTTTTTATAATAACATTGTGAACAAGGCAAGGTACAAAGAATTAATCTCATTTTGTGGATTAAAAACTGAGATTCAGAGAAGTGAAGGGACCTAAGCCAGTGTGCTCAGCCAAGGGTAAAACTCACTCTTCTCACCCAAGCTCTCTGTAGCCAATTACCTTAATATGAGTATATAGGTTATCTCCTCCCAAATTTACATTTTTTTCTAAATGTGCTTACACGTTTGTATGTCTCATAATACTGGACAAGACATTTATGGGGCTATGTAGAGCTGAGTGATTTTATTTCAATATTGTTCCCAGCAAGCTCAAGGACTGACAAAGCTGTACCGCCTCTGCTCTATGGGACTTCTGTAGCAAAAACTGAATTGTAGAAAAAAACAATCACTGCATCTCCAAAAAATCTGCTTTTGGAAGTAAGAAAGAGACAAGAAAAATAATCTTTTAAAGGTCAGGGCAGCCTTAATTTTATCTTTATATCCTAGGCTCCATATTGAAAACTTTCAAAGAAGGCTATCAGAGGTAATGACAATGGGCTTCAAGAACTACAAATGAATCACAATAAAATAAGTTTCAAATTGATCAAATTCCAGAAACCACTCCTCAAATAATTTAACTGGTAAGCAAAATGGAGAACTTTTTGATTTTGAAGCCCAGTTTAACAGAATTTAAACTATATTAATATAAAACTTAATTTTCTTTATTCCAAAGGCTATATTACACTAAATCTTTCTGGAAGCCAGCCACAGAACTAATGTGATGAAATTGAAAGAATGGGGAACAAACTAGGTGGATGTCTGGACACCCCAAACTGAAGGTAAATGCTACCTTCTACCCTAACATTCTTGACTTCCACAAACTCAGGTGTTAGACGCCTGAGCACTGGAAGTTAAACATCTAGATATGAAGACTAAGAAAAGAAGAGTAAGCTAGAAGGACCAAAAGAAATCTGAATATTGTAAAGAAGGTATTCACACAGTCTTTATTTGCCTAGTGCTAAATACATCCAGTATCTATTTCTAGTCTGACCCTTCATTCCAAATGCCTGTGCCTGGGCTAGCGGGAGTATAGACAGCGAATAGAATTTGCTTTACTATCTGTTCTTCACTCAAGTGAAAGCAATTTGAGGTAGGAATCATGTTTTGTTTTGGTTTATGTGTTTTTTTGTGGAGCTTTACATGTCATGTAAGTCTGAATTTCTGGAATGAGTACTTAAGCTTAGGGATTCCTGAGTATGCATAATCATTTGAGAGCGGCTAGATGATCTGTCTAGCCAGAGAATCTTGTCAGCATGTAACTGTACTCAAGATCATAATTTTACTAAGAGTTGAAGTGTGTAGGTAATTTTAATTGGTGATAAAATTCATTTAGGATAAATATTTATTATTTAAAGATTATTTTTATGTTCACTTTATTTTTGCCATAGCTATTGTTACTATACCGACAGCACTTCCAATCAGAGACTGTGTAAAAATATACTATAGTGGTCCTCAGTAAAAAAAGTCCCAATGCTTTAAAATGGTTTATGTAGGCAGAGAACTATGCTTTAACTTCTTGCTATAATACAACCATACCTTGCATAAAGTAAATCCAATCCTAGAGAAATTATGAGCTATGAATTCTGCTGGTCTTGTTTCATTAGCACAAATAATTTTTAAAGCGCTAGACAAACAGGCCAACCGATGTCAAGCAAACAGAACCTTTAACCGAGATTCCTGAAATCCCTAATAAAACGAATAAACGGGAGACAGCTATAATAAAATAAGTGCCTCTGTAATGAAGAGAAGTGTGTGATAGTAAGCATCTAAACCTGGCATTGTAAAAGAAACAAAAAGTAAAAAGATGGCATTTCAAAAACCAAGTTACTAAAGTAAGGTTACCTATTTATCATAAAGCTAAAGGTGTAAGGCTGCTGTCATTCAAGTATGGTCCAGGGAACCCTAGACAGATCTTTTAGGGAGTCTGGCATTCCAAAACTATTTTTATAATAATAATAAGACATTATTTGCCTTTTTTACTTTCAAAGTCTCGCAGGTGTATATGGAATGTTTCCAGTCTACATGATATGTGATAAGGTCATCACTCTGATGGTTAATGGAATATATCTCTACCTCTATCTCTATTCCACATAAACAAAACCTCTTTAGAATCTTCTTGGAATCTCTCAGTAAAACTATACAGGGATCCTGAGACCAACGTTTGAGAACTGATGGTTTACAGACTACAAATTCAATTCATCACAATATGACTTTGAGTAATATTTTACCACTTCACACACAGTGTAATAAATTTACTGCATTTCACCTCCATTCTTTGTGCTATTGTTGTCAACGCATTTTTATTCTACATAAGTTAAAAGCCCCACAATGCAGTTTTATGGTTTTTCCTTTAAAAAATTATAGTTTAGATTTTTTTAGCACTTTAAAGTTCGGTTCTGACATACATTGTTTCTGATGAAAAGCTGGCTGTTATTCTTAGCTTTGACTCCCCTTACCTAAAGCGTCTTTCCTCATTTTTCTATCCTGTCACCCCAACTGCTATTAAAATTTTCCCTTTTATTACTGGTTTTCAGAAATTTGATTACAATGAGCCTTGGAGTAATTTTCTCTATATTTCTTCTTTGTATCTATAAAAAACTTTCAGCCATTATTTCTTTAAGTATCTTTCTTTCTCTCCCTCTCTTCTTCAGAGGCCTCAGTTACACCTATTTTAGACTATTTGATTTTGTAGAGTTCAGGAGCACTACTTCTTTTTTTAAAATTTTTTTTCTTTGCTTCAGTTTAGATAATTTCTACTGCTTTTTCTTCAAGTTCTCTAAGCTTTTCTTCCTGTGATTTCTAATCTGCTGTTAATCTTGTCCAACTTATTTTTCATTTATTTGTTTTTTATTTCTACAAGTTCCACTTGGATCTTTTTATGCCTTCCATTTTTCTCCTCCTTATGTTTCTATATTTTTTTACATCCTTGAATTCATTTTTATTGTATATATGTAGTTTATATGCACTGTTTTAAAGTCCTTTTATAATAATTACATAATCTGTGTCATTTTAAATTCCGTTTCTCTTTATCTTTCTCCTGGTTATAGACTTTATTTTCCTGGTTCTCCACCAGCTTGATAATTTTGATTGGGTGCTAGATATTATGTATCTTACATTGTTGGATGCAAAATTTTGTTATATTACTTTAAACACCATTGGACATTGGTGCTTATCATTAAATAATTTGCTTATCCTTTTGATTTTTTGAGACTTCTTTTAATTTTTATCTGAACAGCCTCTATTCTGGGACTAATTAAACTCACTACTAATTTATCACCTTTCTGAGGATTCTAGTGCCTGCCCCATGCATTACAATGTCTCTTGAATCCTGGATGTTAGTAATACAAGCTATGCCCAGCACTGTGTGAACTCTGGAAATTATTTGGCCTGTTGCTTCTCTTTGCCTGAGTTTCCCCTCATATATGTAAAGATCAGCCAAAGACAAAGAGTGACCCCTCCAGAGCCAGAGTTCTCTTCTGAATCTCTCTCTCCCCCTCTTTCTCTTTGCCCCTCTCTCTTTTTCTGTCTCCCCAAATCCCTCCTCTCTGGTATACTTATTCATACATTCTAGATGCTTTAGGATCCCCAATCTCCTATTCTATTCCTCAACACAATGAGGCAGCTGCGCTGTGTTGGTGGTTAATCCTCCCTGTGCTGTTGCCTAGAAACTGCCTCCAGGAAATAAGTGGAAGCAATGTTAGGACTCACTTCATTTATTTTCATTATCTCTGTATAATCTGTAGTCCAAGCTCTGAAAATTTCCTTTATTTTGTCCAGCTTTTTAATTTGAAGATCAATTTCTGTAGCAGTGTACATTTATCAAGGAAACAAAAGTCAAAGTAATTTATTTGTGTTGTATTTTACAGTTGCAGTGGTCCATGATAAATTGGTGAAAACACTGATTCTTTATCATAGATTATTTGAAAAGAGCCACATTGGATAATGTTTCTAACATGCATTATCATGTTTATAAGATGGCATGCTGATTGTGTCTTGGGGACTTAATAGAACCGATTCAGATAAAGGAATAAAGGAGAGTAGAGAGGACTTTCTAGGCAGATGTTCTCTGTCCCATGAGAACTATAAAGACATGTGCAAGGAGGAGGCCTCAGATTTTTCTGCTTAAAAGTTGTGCCTGGAATTATTTGGGATTATTATCTGTACCCAAGGAGAAAATGATGCAAGTAGTAATTGAATATTGCCCCAATTATTGCTGTGAATCTATAAAAAATGAATGTTTAGTGCTTTCTTCTTAGAGTCCTATTCCATTCTTCTTAGGTATCTACCTTCCCTTCAAGCTATTTTATTAAAAACAGGGTCAAGGTTCTTTTTGGTTTTTATTTTCTCCAAGATAGTGGATTGGAGGCATCATCAACATGTCTCTCCCACTTGGGAAGACAAAATAGTGTGTAGAGACTCACACTGTGAACTTTCTTCCAAGAAGCAACACAGGAACTTAACAAGAAAATGGAAAGAAACCACATACCCTTTGAATGAAGCAGCAGCTCGGCTGGGCACAGCGGCTCACGCCTGTAATCCCAGCACTTTGGGAGGCCGAGGTGGGTGGATCATGAGATCAAGAGATCGAGACCATCCTGGCCAACATGGTGAAACCCCATCTCTACTAAAAATACAAAAATTAGCTGGGCATGGTGGTGCGTGCTTGTAGTCCCAGCTACTCGGGAGGCTGAGGCAGGAGAATTGCTTGAACCTGGGAGGTGGAGGTTGCAGCGAGCTGAGATCGCACCACTGCACTCCAGCCTGGTGACAGAGCAAGACTCCATCTCAAACAAACAAACAAACAAACAAACAAACAACAAAAAGCAGCAGCAGCGAGTTGCAGCCTGCACTGTGAGCTAGTTGGAAAACTCTAAGTCCCCAGAGTGTGAGAGGGTTAGAAACTGCTTCTGGGATATACATGCCCACTGGGGAACCTGGCAATCCAGGCTACAGGGAAAGACTTAATCCTAACAAGCCCTAGAGCTGATTTAGTGAGCTGCAGGGGGTACACGAGAAGGAGCAGCATTGGGATGTGCTTTGCATGCATTCCCAGTCTCCAATGGGGACAGAAGGAAGCCATTTCTGATCCTCACAGGGGACCTCACAGACATCTGCCAGCTAGCTCAGGCAGTGGTTGAGAGAAGCTCCCAGCTGAGATTTGCAATATAATCTCAAGTGGGGATAAACCCCTTTAGCCCGAACTCAGGGACAAGCGGAAAGTGTACTATAACCATGAGCACAGGAGCTAAATGCCCCTGCCTTGCAGGTGGATCAGGAGGGGCATGGCCTGAAAACCACAATTTCTGTCTCTATGGGGAAGGCTTATGGCCTGGAGAAGCTTTGAGTTCTGAGTGCAGACTGCTTGGAATCCAGCTAGCTGCTGATAGTGAAACACTGCAGGTGTGAGACCTGCCTTGCCAGGTGTGTGGGGGCTGAGGGAGGCTTACTGCTGCCTGCTACTCCCCACTCCCTATGTGAAAGAGTCCACATGGGGAAGTGCCTTCTGTGCAACAGAGGCAGCTGTACTCCTCTGCTTGTGCCAGCTTGTGCCTCTGCTTGTGCCAGCACACAGAACACGGACTTCCCTGACCTAGCACCACCTAGCTTTGCCCCTCCACCAGCTCTGGTTGCTTAACACAAAGGTCTGAGTCTTTTGGGAGCTATATCGCCCTTCCCATTGCCTGAGACACCAAAGTACCTCTCCCGGTAACATAAGGCAAGCACAAATCCCACCATTATTACCACAGTTGGTGCTCTTTTGCAAGCACTATCTCCTGGCTGGAGGCCAACCAACACAGTCCTTCACAGCATTTGTAGACAGACTAAAACAGCACCAAGAAAGAGGAAACTTGAGTGTGACCTCAACTATAACCATTGCCTGCAGCACCCTGGCTAACCAGGAGGTCCTCAGCCCGTCCACATGATCGGTTCATTTACTAGTATAACTGCCATTTGAGGAAGCCAACACACTAAAGCTATTCATAACCAAGCAATCTCTCAGAGTCTAAGTCACTCTCCTGCCACTCCCATCAGAGCTGGTGCTGGTAGCCACTTCTGGGAGACTTGAGAACAGGTCACATCACTAGATCCCTTGCAGACATTCTGCAGCACCAGCCTGGAGGTATCAGTCCCACTGGGTGGCCAGATCCAGAGGAGCAGCAGCATTCACCAAAGTCTAGCTCTCAGGGACTTCTACTTCTAGGGGTAAAGGGGGTGCACTACATCAAGGGAGCACCCTGTGGGACAAAAGAACCCAGATGGCCAGTCTTGAGTCCCAGAATTTTCTGCTTTGGGGAAATTTCTTTCAACAGAGTCACAGGTGCAGTGCTGGGCTCAGCAGGGAAAGCTTGTGGCTCTAACTCAACAGTCAGTCAGCCCTGGTGCTAGTGAAGGGTCTTGAAAAGTAGAATTCTTTTTCCCCCTCATCCACCACTGCAGACACAGCTGCAGCTTCTCCCACGGAAGCTCAGTGTGGGTGCATCTGTAAACAACCTTTCTGGAACACTTCAAGGTAATTGCATCCCCACAGGAAAAATGCCTTCCAGGTTTAGGCTTACACAAGGAGGGGAGTCACAATCCCTGTCTACATGGAACATCAGCACTCTTGCAGGTGAGAAGAGGTGCCTATATGATCTGTACAGCTGGAACACTGGGCCAGGAGTATGACTGGGAGGTGGATCACTCTCCTGCTGGACTGGCGGGGTAGCTGATGTGGCTCTCTCCCTTTCCCTTGAAGAGGACTCAGTGCATTTCACTGAGAGTTTCCCCAGCTGCTTCTGTCAAGGCTGGAACCTCTGCCCACCTCTAAATATTGCATTTACCCATCTGCTTTAGCCACAGTTGTTTTTTTGTTCCCCTTGGACATCTCTTACTGGTCTGAAGCCTGAACTATTCTACCCAGTGAATAAAATACTGGGGGAAAAAAGTAAATAAATAAAAGGGTGCACACCACTGGAGAATGAGACAAGCGTCAAGACAAGCCATTCAAGCCCCACAGGAGACAATGAACCTGCTCACATACTGAGAACATTGCTACCACAACCAGCATCCAAGAAAGCCATCATACAAAGGCTCTCTATAACCAAGTAGCTCATACAGAATCCACCTCTGAAAGCACCCAGAGCCAAACCAGATTATAATAAACTATAGTCAAAGTCACATCCTCAAGGGGACAAAAAAGAAATTAAAAAACCCACAAATGAATAAAAAATAAATTCAAAAATAATTAGAAGAAATGGTCTATCCAAATACAAGAAGTGCAAAGAACCACTGGGAGATTAAACCATACACACAAAAATGTGAACCATTGTCAAAAGAGAAAACAGTTAATAAAACCAACCCAAAAAGAGATGACCCAGATGTTGGATTTATCGGATGTACTTTAAAATAAATATAATAAAATACCAATGGATCTAATAGAAATTGTAGACAATATGCATGCTGAGATATGTAAGTTTCGGAGACAGAAGAACAAATATATGTATAGGGAATAGATTAACCAGTATATTTAAAAATATGTATACAAAATATGCTAACCAAAAAGAAAGATTGACAAATAGGACATGAATACAATTTTAAAATGATGCTCATCAAAAGACAGTGTTAAGAAAGTCAATTAGCAACCTAAAGTCTGAAAAAATATTCAAGAAAGATACAGCTGAAAAAATATTATTTCCAGAATATATTTAAAACCTCCCATAAATTAACAATTAAAAATTACACAATAATAAAATACATAAATGGTGTAACGAGTGAGTACTGCTATAGACTGAATGTTTGTGTCCCCCCAAGTTCATATGTTGAAACCTGTTGTGATTTTAATTTATGTCTTTTTTTTTTTTTTGACAGAGTCTTGCTCTGTTGCTAGGCTAGAGTGCAGTGACGCGATCTCAGCTCACTGCATCCTCTCCCTCCCGGGTTCAAGCGATTCCCCTACCTCAGCCTCCCGAGTAGCTGGGACTACAGGTGTGTGCCACCATGCCCAGCTAATTTTTTGTATTTTAGTAGAGACAGGGTTTCATCACGTTGGCCAGGATGATCTCAATCTCCTGACCTCGTGATCCGCCTGCCTCAGACTTCCAAAGTGCTGGGATTACAGGTTTGAGCCACCTCACGTGGCCAATTTGTTATGTCTTTTTAATTTAGACTTGAAGTCTCTCTCCTGAGAATGACCATAAGCCAAGATAACCACTGCCTAGGAGAGCCTTGACTAGGGGAAAAATTAGGTTTAGGTGTGTGGGTCAGGTAAAATGGAATGGATCTTTAAAACTTCATGTTGAACAGTAGAAACCAGGCCCTTCTCCCAACATACTATATAAGGACATGAAGCGAAAAGGCATAAAATAGAAGGAATTTATTACTCACAGGCCCCAGAGAGGTTATAAGTGCCAATGGGAGGCTGATGGGAAGTTTGGAGGCAGCAGGGAGCTCAACCAGTAGGTGAAGAGAGAGAGAAACAGAGGGAGAGAGAGGCCTGTGGGACTATACCTTTATTAAGGTTCATGGGTATTATCCCTTAGGCTTATCCATGGCTATTGAGGACTGTCTAGTTCAAAGAAAACACATAAAAAGGGGAGAAATTATGTACACGACTCTGGCATTGGCCATTAGATTTATCATGGTTAGCAGCTGTGGAAAGTGTTGGATTTTGGGTCAGTGAGATAAAGAACAACCACAAAGGGAGCGGAAGTTCTAACTAGGCCAAGGGAGATGAAGTATGACTTATGTCAGGCCTGAAAATGGATGCCAAGGCAGCAACCACATTAAACAAACTTATGACAGAACTTAATTACCAGTGTGATGGTATTTGGAGGTGCGGCCTTTAAGAGGTGATTAGGTAATGAGAATAATATCCATATAAAAGAGGTCACAGAGAGCTTCCTTCCTTTTTTGGCAATGTGAGGACACTGCAAAGATGACTACCAACCTGAAAGCAGGCCCTCACTAAGCACGGAATCTTCCGGGAACTTGATCTTGGACTATGCTTCCTCCAGAACTTTGAGTTTCTGTTTTTTATAAGCCACCTATCTATGATATTTTGTTATAGTGGCCCAAATAGACTAAGACAAATTCATAAAATATGTTAAACATCATAAGTCATTAGGGAGATGCAAATAAAATCTATATTCCGGTGCCATTCATTCCCACTAGAAGCACTAAAAACAAGCCATCTGACAACCCCAATACTGGCAAATATGTGGAAAACTAGACGGTTCATGCAGTGCTGGTGAGAATGTAAAATGGCACAGCACAATCATTTTGGGGTCTTGCAACGGCCCAGCAAGAACACTCACAGATATTTAGCAAAGATAAGTAAAAACATAGGCCGATAAATGATCCATACAAAAAATTTTGTATGCACCTCATTTATATTTGCTGTAATTGGAAACAATTTAAATGTCCATCAACAGGAGATAAAAAGGAACTACTGACTGATACACACAACAATATTAATGGATCTCTAAAGCCTTATGTTGAGCAATGGAAACCAGGCCCTTCCCCGAAAATACTGCATGATACTGTTTATATAAAATTCAAGAACAAAAACTAAACTATGGTAATAGAAGTAAAAATGTGGTTTCCTCTGGGAAGGAGGGTTTGGCTAAAAAGGGGCACAAAGGGATTTTTCTGCGATCATGGAAATGTTCTACATATTGTTTTAGGTGATAGTTACACAGGTGTGTAAAATTCTCAAACTCATTGAAATGAATATATTGTATCTGTGCATTTTATTATGTCAATCATACTTCCATATAAAAGAAACCAAAATAAAATAAAATAACCTATATAGAAAGAAATGTGCCCCTGCACAATTGTAGAGCTAGGTAAGTTTTCACAATTTGGAAAAGCCCGTGTAACCAGCACCCATATCAAGAAAAAGGGCATTACCCACATGGCAGGCCACTCTTGTACCTGCTTCCTGTCTCTACCAGCCCAAGTAACCATCATCCTGACATCTAACTGCACAGACTAGTTTTGCACTTTAATTAAATGGGATCATTTAGTATGTACTCTGGTTTCTAGCTAATTTTACACAATCATAACTTTATGAGATGTATTTGTATTATTATGTGTAGCCATAAATCTTCATTCTCAGAGCTGTGAGGCATTTTATTTTCTTTGGTCATTTCATCTGTGTATATTTAGCATCCCAGGGCATATTAATGACCAGCTAGTCTTTGTTGATTCCGAGTCTCAGACAGCTATCACAGTAGGCTATAATCACGACAGACCACAGCTGCTCTGTAGCAATTAGAAAAGTATAAACAAATTCCTGCAACAACTGTAGAGAGCTAAAAATATTAATTTTTCTCTGTGTATATATTATTTTATTTTGGTTCTTTTTTATGAGGTATAATTTTTTCTACAATGAAATGCACTTACATGTTTAGTTTAATGTGTTTTGAGAACCATATACACCCATGTAACAAGACAATATATAGAACATTCCCTACATCCCTGAAGTCCCCTTGTGTCCCTTTCCAGTCTAATTTTTCCTCCTACAGGCGACCACTTTCTCATAATTTTATCACTAGTTAAATCATCCTGGACTTTAAAAAAATTAATTTTCTCATGAGAGGGACTTTAGGTCATTATATTATATTCAATTATATTCACTCGAAGAAGAGAACACAAACAGACAATTAAAAGCTGCAGTCAACTGAATCATACTCACATATCTGCACATTGACACCACACAAATCAGTCACCAACTTTCATGCTGCTGAAAGGTAAAACTATAGAGTTGCCCCCAGTGAAAAAAGTCTTTCAGCCATATCTGCTGCAGCAGTGGGCTGACAGGGGGATTTGCAATGTTCCAGTTGCTTTATTTATGATATAAAAGAATAAAAATGCATGCTCTGATGAGTTTTGCTGCTCTCATTTAGACTATCGGGTGCAATGTTTGAAAGCCAGATTTTTCCTAGCACAGACTTACTATTATTGATTGCTATTGGGCACATGCAACGGGACAAATTTTGTCAATCAAGAAACTTGCTGTAATGCCGTTAAGCAAACAAGAAACTTTATCTAATATAAATTTTCCCGGAATCCAATGCCTTGGTTCACAGGAAGAAAGAGTTATAATGATTGAGAGTGAAAAGTTTTATCTCCCTGTCTGAAAGAAAAATCTGTGAATATATTTCACTGTAGATTTCAGCCAGAGAGCAAAAAGCATACACCATGCAAAAAGATGGATGATAACTTGTTCTCAGTAGTCATCATAACCCATAATAAATTCTTATTTCTTATGAAACTTATGAGTCCATCTCTGATGCATTGGCTGAATATAGCAAATGGTTGAATCATTAAAACCCTTCAATTTAATTTAACTTATGTACATGTACAGATGTAATTTCTGTCTATTAAATTACAATAAGACCAAATAGGCAGGTTAGAATCTCCAACTGTGTCAAAAAGCTATGGCTTAACACAGGCAAACTGATATCAGCAGATCACATTTTCTTTTCTGGCGCAGGAACACCTTACAGCTCAGTACTCAGAAGAACTTGCAACATCCTGCTCCCCTGCCTACTGAGGACAGTCATAGCCTCTTTCTGACAAAGGATGGTAAAGATGGCCACAAATGCAGGACTTTGGCTTTTCTCAGCTTTAAAATCTGGGGGCAGCAGCAGGTTGTTATTTTCTCCTAAACCTGATAGGGTTTAGGGGAAAAAGGTAATGGACAGGGAGTCACAGCCCTGTCCTACATTATTTCCTTACAACCTCATGGGTACCACCAGGAGAATCAGTATAATTCTCTCTCCCTTCTCCCCCTCTCATCTCTTTTGTCTCTCTTTTTCAGGATCTAGCTAGTTCCAGAGGGTAACTCAAGCCCCGACAGAAATTTATTTTTATGCTTTAAGTTCTGGGTTACGTGTGCAGAACTTGCAGTTTTGTTACATACGTATACACGTGCCCTGGTAGTTTGCTGCACCCATTAACCTGTCACCTACGTTAGATATTTCTCCTAATGTTATGCCTCCCCTATCCCCAACCACCAACAGGCCCTGGTGTGTGATGTTCCCCTCCCTGTGTCCATGTGTTCTTATTGTTCAACTCCCACCTATGAGTGAGAACATGCGGTGTTTGGTTTTCTGATCTTGTGATAGTTTGCTGAGAATGATGGTTTCCAGCTTCATCCATGTCCCTGCAAAGGACATGAACTCATCCTTTTTATGGCTGCATAGTATTCCATGGTGTATAAGTGCCACATTTTCTGAATCCGGTCTATCACTGATGGCCATTTGGGTTGGTTCCAAGTCTTTGCTATTGTGAATAGTGCCACAATAAACATACGTGCACATGGGTCTTTATCATAGAATGATTTATAATCCTCTGGGTATATGCCCAGTAATGGCATCTCTGGGCCAAATGATATTTCTAGTTCTAGATCCTTGAGGAATCGCCACACTGTCTTCCACAATGGTTGAACTATTTTACACTCCTCCCACCAACAGTGTAAAAGCATTCCTATTTTTCCACAACCTCTCCAGCATCTGTTGTTTCCTGACTTTTTTAATGATCACCATTCTAACTGGCGTGAGATGGTATCTCATTGTGGTTTTGATTTGCATTTCTCTAATGACCAGTGATGATGAGCATTTTTTCATATGTCTGTTGGCTGCATAAATGTCTTCTTTGGTGAAGTGTCTGTTCATATCCTTTGCCTAATTTTTTGATGGGGTTGTTTGCTTTTTTCTTGTAAATTTGTTTAAGTTCTTTGCAGATTCTGGATATTAGCCCTTTGTCAGAGGGATAGATTGCAAAAACTTTCTCCCATTCTGTAGGTTGCCTGTTTACTCTGATGATAGTTTCTTTTGCTGTGCAGAAGCTCTTTAGTTTAATTAGATCCAATTTGTCAGTTTTGGCTTTTGTTGCTGTTGCTTTTGGTGTTTTAGTCATGAAGTCTGTGCCCATGCCTATGTCCTGAATGGTATTGCTCATGTTTTTTTCCAGGATTTTTATGGTCCTAGGTCTTAGGTTTAAGTCTTTGAGCCATCTTGAGCTGATTTTTGTATAAGGTGTACGGAAGGGGTCCAGTTTCAGTTTTCTGCATATGGCTAGCCAGTTTTCCCAACACCATTTGTTAAATAGGGAATCTTTTCCCCATTGCTTGTGTGTCCTGATGGGAATTTCTATACTACGAGGAGAATCACTATAATTTTCTCATTCTTCTTCTCCTCTCCTCTCTCCTCTCCTCTCATCTCCTCTCCTCTCTTTTCTCTCTTTTTCAAGATCTAGCCAATCCCAGAAGGTAACTCAAACCCAGGCTGCAATTTTTATGCTGCAGAAGGAGGCTGTGACTTTGGGTTGTGTATAAGAAGCTAAAACTTGGTTATTATTTACTCTGGTACAGACATCCACCAAGTGGGAGAATTATTTTCCTTCTAGATCAGGAGTCTTTTAATGAGCAGAATGGAACAAAGGGTTGGTATTCTCTGAACTTCCAGAAACCAGCCAGTTCCATCAGCCGTATCTTCACAGCCTCACAGCTTGAGGTTTTGGCAATGTTCTTTCGTCCCCGGAGTGAAACTACAGTGAAATATTCACCTGAGGGGGGCCTAAAACATTCATATCTCAATGTCCCCCGATATAAACACCTGGGCAAGAGTCACAGTGTCAACAGAAAGAGGCAGGGAGGCAGTGTCAACAGAGACGGAGATTTAGAAGGAACTTCACTCTAAGGAAAATGTTCTCTCTGGCTCAGAGAGCATATCTTAAATTGTCATTCATCAAAAGCATGTTTATCTTCAGTTCTTTATCTTGAAGTAGATTATTTGGCAAAAGATATATATATGTGTTTGTGTGTGTGTATATATATGTGTGTGTGTGTGTATATATATATATACACATATATATATTTTTTCCAAGATGGAGTTTCACTCTTATCGCCCAGGCTGGAGTGCAATGGCACTATCTCAGCTCACTGCAACCTCCACCTGCCAGGTTCAAGCAATTCTCCTGCCTCAGCCTCCCAAGTAGCTGGGATACAGGTGCACGCCACCACGCCCGGCTAATTTTTGTATTTTTTTGTTAAGTAGAGGTGGGGTTTCACCATGTTGGCCAGGCTGGTCTCGAACTCCTGACCTCAGGTGATCTGCCAGCCTCAGCCTCCCAAAGTTCTGGGATTACAAGCATGAGCCACCGTGCCCAGCCAACAAAAGATTTTTTTTAGAAATTTGTGGTGACTACATTAAAGTGTGAAACTGACTCTTAAAAAGTTAAGAAACACTTGGCCAAATCTATATGCAGATTGTTAGATGATTTAGGTTCATTCCACAGGTATTTATGCATTGCTTACTAAGGCTGAGCGCTGTTCTAGAGCTGGAATATCTAGAGCTGGAAATCACACCTCTCGGACCCTTGCTCTTCCTTCAACTCAAGCTGAACCATGAGTGACTTGGAATGTATGCATAGGATAAACGTTACTACAAATCTCTCTCTCTTTTTTTTTTTTTTTTTTTTGAGACAGAGTCTCGCTCTGTTTCCCAGGCTGGAGTGCGGTGGTGCGATCTCGGCTCCCTGCAAGCTGCGCCTCCCGCGTTCATGCCATTCTTCTGCCTCAGCCTCCCGAGTAGCTGGGACTACAGGTGCTCGCCAACACGCCCAGCTAATGTTTTGTATTTTTAGTAGAGACGGGGTTTCACCGTGTTAGTCAGGATGGTCTCGATCTCCTGACCTTGTGATCCACCCGCCTTGGACTCCCAAAGTGCTGGGATTACAGGCGTGAGCCACTGCGCCCGGCCCAAACGTTACTGCACATCTTAACACCAAGGAGAAATGAAGCTCTTCATTTTGCTCAGAACTAACTTCACCACCTGGTCACATTCTCTGTATGCAATTACAGAGTTATTCACGTCTCAGGTAAAAAAAAAAAAAAAAATATATATCCAAAGAATGAAAGCTAAAAATGAGATAGCTCCAAAATTCTACCTTTCAGAAAAAAACTATATTATGGAATCATGTGATGTAGGATGCTTTCTACTACACATTTTTACCCAACAGTATATTGAGAAACAATTACTTACAGAATGTTATTTATAGTTTAACATTATACATTCTAATGATGATATCGTAATGTATGATTTTAATAATACTTTAAGTGATTCCATTTTGTTGGCTATTTAGATTGTCTTAATTATTTACTGTAACAAATAATGCTGAGATGAACACACATATTTAGCTATTTCATGATTTCCTAGATTATTTCCAGGAGTTGAATACCTGATACTTACCCTTAAATTTTTCAAGTATTGCTCCCTGACCATTTGTGACCCTGGAATATAGCATATTTTTCTTCTGCAACCAATAAACACTCTTGTAAGTGCCCCGATTCACAAAATTTTATGTATCTATCTAGCTACTAATGACTATCCAGCTTTTTTTTCTACCTCCTAGCTACTTTCCTGTCATGAGTAAGCTATCACTGGGAGCTTCCTTATGATCTAACTGCTGATGATTCCATGTGGCCTCTATTTCCTACAGTCCTGCATTAAATTCATGTGCAGATTAACTGTCATAAAACTACTTAACAGTCATGCCCTTTTGCTGTTGTTTGAAGATATTAGATAGAAATAAACCTGGTGGATCTGTTTGCATCTGGAACTCCAAATGGAAAGATATTCTTCCTTTTAAAAGGAATTCCTATCATCGATGTGCAAATAATAATACTAAAAAAGAGAGGAAAATGGTGTGTGTGTGTGTTTTAGAGAGAAAGAGGAGAGGGAAATAGAGACAGGGAGAAGGAAACAGAGAGAGAGAGAGAGTCAGAGATAGAGAAGGGTGGAATTATGTAAATTATGTAGCCAAGTCATCAAGTAATAAACTAACTAAACAGTTAAACCACAAAAACCCTAGAAGAAAACGTAGGCATTACCATTCAGGACATAGGCATGGGCAAGGACTTCATGTCTAAAACACCAAAAGCAATGGCAACAAAAGCCAAAATTGACAAATGGGATCTAATTAAACTCAAGAGCTCCTGCACAGCAAAAGAAACTACCATCAGAGTGAACAGGCAACCTACACAATGGGAGAAAATTTTCACAACCTACTCATCTGACAAAGGGCTAATATCCAGAATCTACAATGAACACCAACAAATTTACAAGGAAAAAACAAACAACCACATCAAAAAGTGGGCAAAGGATATGAACAGACACTTCTTAAAAGAAGACATTTATGCAGCCAAAAAACACATGAAAAAATGCTCACCATCACTGGCCATCAGAGAAATGCAAATCAAAACCACAATGAGATACCATCTCACACCAGTTAGAATGGCAATCATTACAAAGTCAGGAAACAACAGGTGCTGGAGAGGATGTGGAGAAATAGGAACACTTTTACACTGTTGGTGGGACTGTAAACTAGTTCAACCATTGTGGAAGTCAGTGTGGCGATTCCTCAGGGATCTAGAACTAGAAATACCATTTGACCCAGCCATCCCATTACTGGGTATATACCCAAAGGACTATAAAGCATGCTGCTATAAGGACACATGCACATGTATGTTTATTGTGGCATTATTCACAATAGCAAAGACTTGGAACCAACCCAAATGTCCAACAATGATAGACTGGATTAAGAAAATGTGGCACATAGACACCATGGAATACTATGCAGCCATAAAAAAGGATGAGTTCATGTCCTTTGTGGGGACATGGATGAAATTGGAAATCATCATTCTCAGTAAACTATCGCAAAAACAAAAAACCAAACACCGCATATTCTCACTCATAGGTGGGAATTGAACAATCAGAACACATGGACACAGGAAGGGGAACATCACACTCTGGGGACTGTTGTGGGGTAGGGGGAGTGGGGAGGGATAGCATTGGAGATATACCTAATGCTAGATGACGAGTTAGTGGGTGCAGCGCACCAGCATGGCACATGTATACATATGTAACTAACCTGCACATTGCGCACATGTACCCTAAAACCTAAAGTATAATAATAATTAAAAAAAATTTTGTAAAACATATGGGAGGAAAATAAGTAGAGTGTTCCAGAGAAATATTATATTAAAGAAAAAAGATGTTTAAGTAGTTTACAAAGGAATAAATTAAAGATTTGAAACAAGGAAAATAAATCCTAGAATCTGGTGCAGGAAACAGTAATAATGAGAGATACTCAAAAGAGGATTCTCAACATTTAGCAGAAATTTAAAAATACAAGACCTGAAACAATAGATTACCTATCTTATTTAAGGGCTATTTCCAATCTATTTGTTTTATACACATTTTGCAAAAATCCCCAAACACATATTCTGGTCTATAAGCCTTTGTTGGTTCTTTCCAAAGTCCATTTCAATAGGAAATGTTGCAGTTAATATCTTTTACACATCTATGTCTATGTCTACATTTATGTATAGATTTTAAAAATTCCTGTTACACCTATAAAAGTGAGCACTGTAGAGTCAGGAAATACGTATGTATTGTACACCATTAGCTAGATCTTGCCACCTAGTGATTGCACATTAAATATTTGCTGATCGAAGATCAAATGTATTGATAGCATTAACAGGTATACAGTTTTATCCTTTGGATGCTGTTAGATAAGTATAGATCAATTATTTTATGAATTTGTCCTTTTCTCGTCACCATGAGAGCATTCCTTATATTTACATGTGTCATATATCTCCTTTCCATTTTTACACAATTTTCTCATGAGGTGCTATTTCTCGGTTTGCAGTTTAGATGGTCTCCACCTTGTTGGCATTGACAGTGGCATCATGATCACCTGAGTGATTCTACACAAAGGTTTATACCTGATTTGGTTTCTTGCAGACTTGGAAGTTTGTCCTATATATGTATGCTGATTCTTTTTGGCTTTGGCCAGTGATGGCATCCCTCTGTCTTATCTCTTTTCTGGTTTATTCTGGGAGTTTTAGAATTTGAGCCTCAAATATTTACTTACTGTGGCTGGAGATATGAGTTCTATAAAATTAAGAGCAATCATATAGGGACTAGGCTGAAAGAAAATCACAGTTGTCTCAGTTCTCTCTGAGTCCCCATACTTTTCCCTTCCATCTTAAATTCTGTGGAACAAACAAAATTATTCTTGTATGTAGTGTTGTCATACAGCATCTGCTGCCCTTGTGTACAACTGGATGGGGTCACGCTGTCTGTTGCCATTTGTCTGTGTATTGCCATGACTTGCTCTTCTTCTTTTTATGTTTTTTTCTTTCCCTTTGAGTGACCTACTTGATTTACTTAATTTCTGGGTGGATATTCCCTCCATTACAAGTCCTAGCCTAAGACTTAAGGAAAATGAGCTTGCTTTTCTACTTTCCTGACTCTGGTTCCAAAGGCTGAATTATTTCAACTGAAATAAAAACTTCTTGATTCTTAACCCTTAAGAAGACTTTCAGAAAGCATTATCCTCAATTGTAATATTGGTCTTTTCAAAATTCACCCATGAGAGCAAAATCAGAACCCTGTTCCGGGAAGAAGCATGACTACATCCCAGGGAGCCAGGCCATTTGGCCTTGAAACTGTGATTGTGAAAAGAGGTAGATGAAAGCATATAACTTTCACAAAAAGTAATGACAAAAAGAGGGATTTCTTACTCTTGGGACAATTTGGAGAGAATTAGTCTTTTCTTCAGGAAACATGTGCCTAAATATCAGAAAAGAAGTCATAGAGGCAGAAAGAAAATCTCATTTTCAGTTCATTTTGATGACTTAAAGATGGATGGGCAATTTTCCTGGGGAATATTAAGTTTTAAAAGAACATAAATTTTAGGAAAAGTTTCCAGTTATTCTCAATAATAAGACAGATATAAAACTATTTTCCAAATCTATAATAAAAAATTGCCCTGTAGTAAATGACAGGAAATTTCCGAAGGTGATGGGTTGAAAAGGGTTTGATGTGGTTCCTATATTTCTAAATTAAATTTTCAGGTAGAATAATCATAGTGAGATAAAAAGGAAATTTTTCAGCCTCAAAATATAAAAGGTTTTTAAGTCGTCTATTAAAAGTCTTTGATATACATTTTGGTTATTCAAAGCAGAATAACCACTGTACAATTCCATTTATATAACATTCATGAAATAACGAAACTGTAGGGATTAATAACAGATTAGTGATTATCAGGGGTTATGACTGGGGAGAAGGAATAGCTGTGGCTATTAAGATAAAAATAATGACCCATTCCTCCTTTCCAAAAAATCTATTTAAAAATACACATCAGAAAAAATAAACTCAAAGTGAACCATGAAATTAAATGTAAAATGTAAAACTGTGAAACTTTAGGAAAAAATAAAGAAAATCTTCAAGATGCAGAGCCAAACAAAGAGTTCTTAGGTTTGACACCAAAAGCGCAATACACACACACATATACACACACAAATTGGATTTCATCAAAATTTAAAACTTTTGCTCTGTAAAAGATCCTGTTAAGAAGATCAAATGATGAACTACAGACTGGGAGTAAATAGTTAAAAACCAGGTATCTGACACAGAGTTGTGGCTAGAATATATAAAGAATTCCCAAAATGAAACAGTAAAAAAAAAAAAGAAGTTAGAAAATAGGCAAAAAGCATTAAACAGATTTCACTTTGAGGATATACATATTGCAAATAAGCATATGAGAAGATGATCAACATTATCAGCTATCAATGAAATGCAAATTAAAACCACAATGAGATATTATTATATACCTATCAGAATGGCTGAAATAAAAAATAAAGATAACATCAAATGCTGTTGAAAATTTAGGGAAACTGGATCACTAATATGTTGTTGGTAGGGATATAAAATGATACAGGCACTCTGGAAAATAGTTTAGCAATTTCTTATAAAATTATGCATGCCTTACCACATGACCCAGCAATTACACTCTTTGGGACTTATCCTAGAGCAACAAAAGCTTATATTCACACCAAAACCTGTATATGAATATTAATAGCAGCTTTATTCATCACAGCCCAAATCTGGAAACAACCCAGATGTCTTCCAGTGGGCGAATGGTTAAGCAAACTGTGGCACATTCATAACATAGTCTATTATATAGCAATACAGAGGAACAAAAACATTTATACACACAATAACTTGCATAGATATCATGCTTTTATCCCTCATGCAGAGTGAGAAAAGCCAATTTTAAAAGGTTACTACTGCACAATTCCATTTATATGACATTATTGCAATAACAAAATTGTAGGGGTAAGTAACAGATTAGTGATTGTCAGGGATTAATGATGTGGGGAGGGGATGGGTGTGGCTGTGTGAAGGAGTAGCATGAGGAAAGCTGTGATTGTGAAACCTTTGTGAGTCTTGACTGTGGCAGTGGTTACATGAATCTATACAGACGATAAAATTGCATAGAACCATACACATACAAATTAGTGCATGTACAACTTCAGAAACCTAAATAAGCTCTACAGATTATACCAATGTTAATGTCTTGGTTTAGATACTGTTCTATAGCTACACAAGTTGTTATCGTTGGGGAGGCTAAGTGAAGAATACCTGAGACCTCTCTGTACAGTTTTTGAAATTCTAATTCTATAATTATTTCAAATAAAAAATAAAAATATTTTTAAAAATTAAACAAAACTTTGCATAAAACTCACAATTCTAAATCACCTTCTGTGGCTCTGTTACCCATCTATCACACATTCAGTCTAGGTTCTCTTAGTTCCTGCACTAATAAATATAAACATAAATTGTCCCTGCACTATAAATAGCCCTGCCCCAATCTTGCATTTATCTTTCATCTTTTTCACCTTTTTTCTTAGGTACGTATATTCAGAAACAGAGAAAAACTGCCTATTGAAAATGATTTGTAAGAGTCAGAGTTTGCTAACGTGGGTAAAATAAATCAAATCAGTGAATGATGAATTATATGCAAGCTAGTGTAATGATTTGTAGATAACTGAGAAATTATCTTATTCTCAAAAAAAGTCAACGAACCACGTGTTTATACTGTTAGTACAGTATATGCTGGGTAACTTTTTTTTCTGCTGAATGGAAGAAGGGTTGGAGGAGCATCAAAATTAATGGGGACTAGGAGCAGACTGCTATTGGCACAAATCCAAAGAGAATTCGTATAAGTAATGGATAATTCAACGAGATAAGCACATATTTAATGACAAAATTTACCTACAAAATTATTGGCATATGATAAACACATCGCAATTATAAAATCCAGTGGTGTGTCATAGAATCAAACTAATTAGGCAATACTAGTTTTGCCATGATATCTTAGCCTAGTATTGCTAATTTCAATGTTCTTGGAAAAACAGTTTAGGGGTTATGTCAGAATATTATTGAGGTTAATTTTCATTAGGTAACTACTCTTTTAATTCAGTTTTAATAAGGTAACTACTCTTATTTTTGTAGTAGTGGGTATTGTCTAAATTATGATTACCTTGAAATTTTTACACATTTATTTGAAACTAGACATGCTCATTCAAAAATTTAAATGAAGACTAAACATGTAGAAAATGAGAAACAGTCTTAAAACAGAAGGGCAATAGAGTGGAGACAAGTTCAATCATGCATTAAATAATATTATTAAGCTGAAATAATTAAAAATAGTTGGCAATAGTGAAAGTATAACTAGATAGATTGATAGATCAGAAGACAGAAACAAATTACATAGAGAAAATTACTATACTGCAAAAGTATTACTAATCAGGGAGAAAATAATAGATTTTTGAGCACATAATATTGAGTCAATTGTCCAGCCACTTGAAAAAAATTAACCCCTTACCTTATTCCTTAGATCAAAATAACTCCAAATGATAGGCTTAAAAGATTAAATATAAACACACCAGAAATTTTCAGGATTTAAAAAAGTAAGCTTAGAGTGGGTCAGGTTTTCTAAGCAAGACGAAAATTTCAGGAGATATTATAAAGATGAATGCATTTGAATATACCATAAGTAAGAGATATATGAAAGCAAATATTTCTACATGGCAAAAATACAATAAACAAGCAAAAACTAAATGCCAAAATGGAATAAAAAGCTTCAAAATATAAAGTCACCTAAAACATGACTTTAATATATAAAGAGCTTTAGTAAACCAACAAAAAATTAACTCTCCAAAAGAAAATTGTGCTAATACTATAATAGCTAATGTTACTTATTTGTTATGTTTTAGCCACTATTTTATTTTTTATCTAGGTAGTGTATAATCTACCTATCTACCTATGTATCTATCATTATCAATCAATATATATCTGTTGATTTCAATACATATTTCAAGTGATTCTCACAGTAATTATTTAAGGTATGTACTGTTCTTTCTCCACCATCCAATGATAAAACTAAGTTCAAAGATAAAACTAAGTCACAGAAAATCTCTGAGCAATTTTTTCATGGAAAATAAATCATAGAGCTAGAGTTTGATCAGTGGTATTCTGTCTCCAAAATGAACACTTAAACATAATTTTCAATAGACTATTCAAAGAGAGACATACAAATGGATTTTAAAATTATTTTTTCAACCCAGGCTTCAGTAATAATAGAGAAAATTTTGAAGTGGTATTCTGAATTAGCATTTTTCACCTATTAACTTCATAAAGATAAAAATGTTTAATAATACATTGTGTTGGCAAGGAAGTGAAGCTGACACTCACACATTATAAATATATAAAGTGCTACTGCTTGTTAGAAGCATTTTGGCAATATTTATTAAATGAAAAATGCATGGGTTCTCTGTTATCATTTACATATTTTCAATAATTTTTATAAATATATTTGTTCATGTTGGCAAACATCTTTTTATGGGGATAATCATTTCACCATAATCTTTTGTAGTAAAAGACTGGGAAATGAAAACACAAAAATGCAAAACTCTTTAAATATAATATAGTACAGCCAAACAACGGAATACTACGTGGCTGTTTTGCATGGACAAAAAACAAGGCACAGAATGATATGTATGTTTGTCTGAAAATAATGAGTATGTACATGTATGAGAGTGTTTGAAAGAACAGATGCATAGATGCCTCTATAATGAGAACTGTGATACTGAAGGACAGATGAGGAGGAAAGACTTACTTTTGCTGTGTATTATTAATTTTGTGTAAAATATTTATAATTTGCATGGAATAATCTCCCTCGCAGCACACACACACACACACACACACACACACACACACACACACACACACACAGTGACTTTCAGGTCTCTCTGAGGTCCAGAAATGGAGACCTCTTTTTTCTCCCTGCCATGCTTTTTCAAAACTTCCTTCCTTCTAAGATCTATCAATTTTGTGACCCTGAATTTTGGTCACAGTTGGTCTCAATCCTGTAGTCACACAGAAAATTATTTGAAGACATGGATTTCTTAATTTATGTTCCAAATTCTCTGCACATTGCATCAGAGAGGTTTCTAGACACATCCACAAGCTATTTGAGCCCCTCAACCCCATCTTTTATTTTCAGAGCTCTAGTCTTTTTAAGGTTTCACCTGCTGAGGTTTTAAGATTTTAAGGTTTCACCTGCTGAGGTTCTTGTGTATTTTAGTGAGAAATATAGTTTAGTGAGAAATATAATTACACCTACCAGTTGGGTTCAACTCCTTTATAATCTCTGGTTGCAGCTTAGCTTTAAAAACCATTCAAAAAACAATCTAGAGAATTAAGAGTCCAATTAAAATAAGGGTTTTCTGATTGCCACTTTAAACCTCATATGCACTATGCCCACCAAATATGAAGAATATTTTTCTTGGTAGGTGGCATGAAATGGGTACTGTGGGACAGTACTGTGGCCATGACGTAGCAGTAGCTCAATTTACTCTCATTCTGCAACTGCCTTTAATTTCAAAAGCATGAAAATTACTAGAGGACTTGCATTTGATTGGTTGAGCAGCCAACAGAAAGGCTCTTTCCTGCATTAGAGAATATGAACTAAGATACAGAAGTAGCGCCTCTGAGAAAAGAAGGTTGGAATTATCGTAATTTGTCTCTAGGCTGAGATACCAGCATGGAGAAAATGTTGGAGTGTGCATTCACAGTCTTGTGGCTTCAGCTTGGCTGTAAGTTGGAGGTTAAGAAATGAGAACCATTCATGCAAAGCTGAGGAAGAGAGATGAAGATTTAATCTCAGCTCATTCAGTTTTCCTGTTGGAATTTTTCAAAGCTGCTAAACTAAAAGCTTTGTATAATTTCTGATTTTGCTTTCCTGAACAGGGTTGAGTGGAGAAGACCAGGAGAAGAGTCCTGAGGCCCTGAGACTCCAGGAGGGAGAGAGTAGCAGTCTCAACTGCAGTTACACAGTCAGCGGTTTAAGAGGGCTGTTCTGGTATAGGCAAGATCCTGGGAAAGGCCCTGAATTACTCTTCATCCTGTATTCAGCTGGGGAAGAAAAGGAGAAAAAAAAGGCTAAAAGCCACATTAACAAAGAAGGAAAGCTTTCTGCACATCACAGCCCCTAAATCTGAAGACTCAGCCACTTATCTCTGTGCTGTGCAGGCACAGTGTTCCCCAGGCACCTGCAACTTGTATCAAAACCCTGCAGCTAGGGATCTGAAATGATGGCAGAAGCATCTCTGCTGTTCTTCCTCTTGAAGGAGTATTTATTTAATGCCCAGGACCTTTTTCCAAATGGTCCTTTGGAGAATGAAGTCATGAGACAAAGTCAGAGGGCACGGACTACTGTTCATTCTGTCCAGGCATCCTAGACAGTCCCTTGTGCATGTTAATGGGTCATTCTACTCTTAATAACATCCCAGAACTTCCCTCACATAAATTCAGAAGGGCCAGATGTAATATGAAGAGTCCTGGTTTCCAGTTGTGGACCACTTGGAAAAAGACTGCACAGGTGCATACACTCCCTGCCGAAAAAAAAAAAAATGTGTGTATGTGTCTGTGTTGTCTCACAATAATCTGGTCACATTAATATAAGTAAATCTTTTTCATTTTAATATAGTCTTCTTGAAACCCACATCTCCACCAGCCACATCTCTATATTTCTCATCCCTTCAACATCAAATTACTTGAAAGAATTGTCTGGACTCATTCTCTTAATTTCCATTCTTCAGTTTCATTCAGCCCCTGTTAGCATCACTCCAAGGGAAGTTCTCACTTTAGCAGTTTTGGTATTGATAAGGCTATCAGATATTTTTCAGTACACATCTTGTCTAAGATTTTCAGCAGTCTTTCCTCCCTTCTCATTAAAATAAATGTTACTTTAATCAAAATAATACTCACATACATTTACAAAACCCAACAGCACTGTCTGACACCCCAGTCAGGTCTCCCCATTCTCAGGTGGTGGTACTCACATTTATCTGAACATTTAAAAATGCTGTTTGTTCGCTTTCTTCTCTTTCTTTTTGAAATTGAGGTACAACACATAATAAGGTGAATAAAATTTTAGCTTACAGCTCAATGGAATTTTACACTTCTTTGTATCTGGGTAACACCATCCAGACCTACATATTGAAATGTTCCATTACTCCAGAAGATTTCCACATGCCCCTTCCAATTCAACGGCCCTTCCCCCACTCTCCACCTGGAGTAACCATGATTCTGCCTTTCATCATTTGGTCTTACACTTTGTGTGACTGGAATTATATTGTACAGCCTATATTCTACTGTCTCAATTTCTTCTCTCAATATCATATTTTTGAAATTTATTAATATTGCTGTATGCACGTTATTTTTAAGTTTATATGTAAAATTCCCCTGTATCAATCTGTAATAATTTATTTTTCCATTCTTCTTGAAATAGACATTTGGGTTTTTTAAATTGTTTACAGTTTTGTGCCATCATGGAAAATGTTGCTATAAACATTTATTTAAATTTTATTTGGTGGGCATATAAACTCACTATTCTTGGGTAATTCCACTGGAATGGACTTGAATGGACTTAACTAGGCCATAAAATAGGCATATATTTAGCTTTAGTGGTTATTATCAAATGTATTTCGAAAGGTTCTGAAGTTGTATGCTCTTATGAACAATGTTGGGGAGTTTTAGTTACTCCATGTCTTCACCAAAAAATGGTATCAGGTTTCTTTTTGTTTGTTTTTTAATTTAAGCCATTATGGTGACATGCAGTGGTATCTCATAAAATTGTGGTTTTAATTTGCTTTTCCTGAAGAATAATGATGCTGAGCACCTTTTCTTATGTTCATTGTCCATCTGGATATTCCTTTCTGTCTAGTACCTGTTCAAGTCGTTTGCTTATTTGTTTGTTTATTGTTCACATGTAGGCATTCTTCATAGATTCTGGCTATAAGCCCCTGTCAAAACCATCTATTGTGAATTCTCTACTAATCCATTACTTGACTCCTCACTTTCATAATGATTTTCTTTGAGATACAGAAATTCCTAGTTTTGATAAAGTCCAAATAACTATTTATTTTTCTTTATTGGTTAGTAGTTTTTGTGCCCTATTGAGAAATCTTTCCCTACTTCAAGTAACAGACACACTTTTTTTCATGTAGGTCCATTTTCCACCTCAAATCAATTTTCATGATGCTATGCAAAAGGTGTCAAGGTTCCTATTGCCCCATGACCATTTAATGAAAAGATCTTCCTTTCCCCCATTAAATTGCAGTGGTGTTTGAGTCATAAATCAAGTGATCCTACATGTATAGCTCTATTTCTGCACTCTATTTTGTTTCATCTGTTAGTTCAGCCTCCCAGCTATCTCATAATGTGCTTATTAATATAGCTTTAGAATAGAATTTGAAACTCATCAGTGTTTTTTCTTCATTTGTGTTCTTCCCCTTATTATTTTATCCATTCTATGTCCTTTCTGAATCCATACAAATTTTAGAATTAGTTTCCAAATTCTAAATCATTTTCAAATCTACAAAATTTCCCTTGCAGTTTTGATTGGTATTGCATTAAGCTTATAGATAACTTTGAGGAGAATTGCTACCTCAAAAATATTGAGTCATTGTGTCAAAAACATAGACTGTCTACCTGCTAAGGTCATCTAATGTCTTAAGCAATGATTTTAGTTCTCAATGTAGTGATTTGCACATCCTGTATCAGATTTACTTCCATGTATAGACATTTCATGCAGATTTTGAAATTTTATTTTCTAATTGTTGCTGGTGTATAGAAATACAATTGGTTTTTACATATTGACCTTATATTCATTGAACTTGCTACACTTACTAATTTTAATCATTTGGTCATACATTATTCTGGATTCTCTAAGTCCACAATCATGCCACCTGCAAACGAAGAAAAATTTGTTTCTTGCGTTATAATCTTTGTATCTTATTTATTTTCCTTTCCTTCCTTATTGGGCAGACTTAGTGGAAGAGCTGGCCACTCTATTTAGATCTGCTTATCATCCCAGGGAGGCAGGAACTTAAAACTGTAAGAGATATAAAGTGAGCGAGTGGTTTATGGAGTTCTAGCTATTGAGTCAAAGTAATGACTAATGCCCTACTTATAAATGGACTCTAAACAACAGAATCAGCTCTTTCCACCCCCGCTTTGTGGAGAAGAAATGCAGGGAGGCCTAGAAACAAGGGAGCAGAAGTAGAAGCTTCCTGATTTAGGAAGAGAGGCACAAGTGTTATTTTACCCACGTCATCTGGTTTTGTTGTATTTAACCCTTTGGGTTTACAGCCTTACAGTTTGCCCAATGTATTCAGGTGAAGCAATACAAAAATCACCGAAGGATTCATGCTTTACCTGGTACCAATTTTGTCATTCTCATCATCATCTTTATCGTCACAAAAACTATGAAGTAATATTAACCCATTTCTCAGATTGGGAAACTGAGGCTTACATAAGTTTTGAGATGAAAGCATTTCTGAGATAAAGTAAATGCTGCAGGTATCATAAAATAAGATGAAGAAAAATACATGAAACTCCAGAGTTAACCAACTAGACAGCACTTCTCTAATTTTACTGTACATTTAAGAATCACATGAAGAGTTTATTTTAAAAATGCTTTATTTCCATAGATTCTGATTCTATAGGTCTGACACAGGGTCAGGAGTCTGCTTTTTATAGTGAGTTGTCTAATGATTTTGATCATTAGATCTGGAGATCTTACTTTGAAAAACACTGCAGTTGGGAGAGTACTGCATTTCAGGAGGATGGATGAATAGACATGCAGGTGACTTTGTGATAACTTAGATAACAGGGCTTAGGGAACCAGGAAACACACCTGGGAATGCCTTAATGTGGGTTATGCCTATTCTGATTAAACTATATCCTATCATAATTAGTAGAAGATACTTTGTTTTGATGATAAAGAAGGCAATGATTTTTGTTTCAACAACAGAAAGAAATTTATTTATGATTTCAAAAGCAGCAGAGAGATTAGGGGATAGACAAGCGTTTTAGTTGCAGACTTTCCAAGAAGAAAATAGGCTAAAACAATATATGAGATTCTCCACTATGAATTAAAGCTTTTTCATTCTTTATTGTCAATTAAAAAATAAAACGTCTATATATTTTAAAGGCCATAAGCCAATTATCTTAGTGTTTCCTTCAATGTTCTAAAATTTAGACACATTTTATCTAATTATTTTATTTACTCTTTTTACTCTCTCTGGATTCTTTACAACATTTTAACTTTCTATTAAAGAAAGTTGGTTGCAATACCGCTAAAGCTGTTTATTACAGAATATAGCAAATAGTGCTCCAAACTCCGCCTTTAACATGCTCATAATAATTCCAGTATAGAACATGCTAATGCTCATTATTGTTTAATGAGCATGGTTATCTTCTGCTGCATCCTCATAGCCAGGCTTTCCTTTTCCTGAATCCATGATGAGTTTGGTTGGTATGAGGACTGTAATTGAATTTTGTCCCCAAAGCTCATCTAATATTATATTCCTAATATTACTGGAATACAAATATGTCTATTTATATTTATATATTTATAATCTATATGTTATACATTACATATTTATATTTATTTATATGTTATATGACATCTAATTATTGGAATATATATTTATTTTGTCTTTTGGAGAATTTGCTATGGAATCAAACAGACTTCTTTTTCCCATGAGATCAATAGGATATATTGTGGGACATTTTCTGTTATGAATTTGGCAAATAGGACCCAAAGCTAGGAACCAAGAGTCATTAGGCATCCACTATTTTTCATTAAGAATGGCTCACATTTTAAGCACAGCTGCACTTCTCAAAAATTTTTTTAAATAAAAAAAATTAAAAAAAGAATGGCCCGCAGTTGGACATTCTCTGTAGAGTTAAGAAGCAGCAACTGAACAGGCTTTGCAACCTCCAATTCTCACCTCTTAGCTGGTGTAAGGAGGTAGCGAGGGATGGGAGGAGTCAAGAAGAGAATATCATCAGAGTATTCCCCTTTTCCCACAAGCCACTTGAGGGATCAATACTCCAAAATAATTACTTCCAAAGACAGAGATCTGCTGCATAAAAAAGGAACATTGTATGACATTTTCGTCTTTGTTCTGAAGCAGATTTTGACCTATGTTTACATCTACTTAAGCAGAAGACAAGGAAACTGGAGAGAGATGGTGGAGTGGAGAGGGGCAGCCATGGCCTGCCTGGGTTTCTGCACTGGGCATGGTGAGGAGGCACGTGTATTCTGTGGGCAGGTGCCGCCTCTGAGGTGCCAGGGCTGAGCTGTCCTGCCAGAGCTTCACCCAGAGGAGAAAGTAAGGGGCTGTGGAGGGTTCTCCTGAAGGAGGGGCTGACAGGAAAGGGAGACACCTCCCTTGAGGAGTCCCTGAGGTCCCCTGGGTGCTCTCTCATGGGGACACTCACCACACACAGGCATCAGTGGTCGGCCAGGGAAGTAACAACACTAGAGGTGCACAGTGGTTAAGTAAGAACAGTTTTGTTGCTTCATCCCCTTAATCTTTTTCTTTCACCTTAATCCCGAGAAGTTAAAATCAAAGAAAAAGGAGGGAAGAAGAGAACGAAGTAGGCCATGTCCACCTCACTGTAGCTCGGGATCAGGCCTGAAGTGTGGAGAGCAGAGGAAAGGTAAAGACTGGAGTGTTAAACAGAACTGCCCTGAGGTTTATTTAACCACTGAAAGTGGCCCAGAGGTTTACAGTTTTTTTTCTTAGACCTCTTCAAGGGCATAAGGACTAGGGCCCCTCTGAAGGAGCCGACCATGGTTAATCCTCTTTTTTTTTTTTAACTTTTTTTTTTTAAATTATTATTATACTTTAGGTTTTATGGTACATGTGCGCAATGTGCAGGTTAGTTACATATATATACATGTGCCATGCTGGTGCACTGCACCCACTAACTCGTCATCTAGCATTAGGTATATCTCCCAATACTATTCCTCCCTCCTCCCCCTACCCCACAACAGTCCCCGAAGTGTGATGTTCCCCTTCCTGTGTCCATGTGTTCTCATTGTTCAATTCCCACCTATGAGTGAGAATATGCAGTGTTTGGTTTTTTGTTCTTGCGATAGTTTACGGAGAATGATGACTTCCAATTTCATCCATGTCCCCACAAAGGACATGAACTCATCATTTTTTATGGCTGCTTAGTATTCCATGGTGTATATATGCCACATTTTCTTAATCCAGTCTACCATTGTTGGACATTTGGGTTGGTTCCAAGTCTTTGCTATTGTGAATAGTGCTGCAATAAACATACGTGTGCATGTGTCTTTATAGCAGCATGATTTATAGTCCTTTGGGTATATACCCAGTAATGGGATGGCTGGGTCAAATGGAATTTCTAGTTCTAGATCCCTGAGGAATCGCCACAATGACTTCCACAATGGTTGAACTAGTTTACAGTCCCACCAACAGTGTAAAAGTGTTCCTATTTCTCCACATCCTCTCCAGCACCTGTTGTTTCCTGACTTTTGAATGATTGCCATTCTAACTGGTGTGAGATGGTATCTCATTGTGGTTTTGATTTGCATTTCTCTGATGGCCAGTGATGATGAGCATTTTTTCATGTGTTTTTTGGCTGCATAAATGTCCTCTTTTGAGAAGTGTCTGTTCATGTCCTTCGCCCACTTTTTGATGGGGTTGTTTGTTTTTTTCTTGTAAATTTGTTTGAGTTCATTGTAGATTCTGGATATTAGCCCTTTGTCAGATGAGTAGGTTGCGAAAATTTTCTCCCATTTTGTAGGTTGCCTGTTCACTCTGATGGTAGTTTCTTTTGCTGTGCAGAAGCTCTTGAGTTTAATTAGATCCCGTTTGTCAATTTTGGCTTTTGTTGCCATTGCTTTTGGTGTTTTAGACATGAAGCCCTTGCCCATGCCTATGTCCTGAATGCTATTGCCTAGATTTTCTTTTAGGGTTTTTATGGTTTTAGGTCTAATGTTTAAGTCTTTAATCCATCTTGAATTAATTTTTGTATAAGGTGTAAGGAAAGGATCCAATTTCAGCTTTCTCCATATGGCTAGCCAGTTTTCCCAGCACCATTTATTAAATAGGGAATCCTTTCCCCATTTCTTGTTTTTCTCAGGTTTGTCAAAGATCAGATAGTTGTAGATATGTGGCGTTATTTCTGATGGCTCTGTTCTGTTCCATTGATCTATATCTCTGTTTTGGTACCAGTACCATGCTGTTTTGGTTACTGTAGACTTGTAGTATAGTTTGAAGTCAGGTAGTGTGATGCCTCCAGCTTTGTTCTTTTGGCTTAGGATTGACTTGGCGATGCGGGCTCTTTTTTGCTTCCATATGAACTTTAAAGTAGTTTTTTCCAATTCTGTGAAGAAAGTCATTGGTAGCTTGATGGGGATGGCATTGAATCTATAAATTACCTTGGGCAGTATGGCCATTTTGACAATATTGATTCTTCCTACCCATGAGCATGGAATGTTCTTCCATTTGTTTGTATCCTCTTTTATTTCCTTGAGCAGTGGTTTTTAGTTCTCCTTGAAGATGTCCTTCACATCCCTTGTAAGTTGGATTCCTAGGTATTTTATTCTCTTTGAAGCAATTGTGAATAGGAGTTCACTCATGATTTGGCTCTCTGTTTGTCTGTTATAGGTGTATAAGAATGCCTGCGATTTTTGTACGTTGATTTTGTATCCTGAGACTTTGCTGAAGTTGCTTATCAGCTTAAGGAGATTTTGGGCTGAGACAATGGGGTTTTCTAGATATACAATCATGTTGTCTGCAAACAGGGACAATTTGACTTCCTCTTTTCCTAATTGAATACCCTTTATTTCCTTCTCCTGCCTAATTGCCCTGGCCAGAACTTCCAACACTATGTTGAATGGAAGTGCTGAGAGAGGGCATCCCTGTCTTGTGCCAGTTTTCAAAGGGAATGCTTCCAGTTTTTGCCCATTCAGTATGATATTGGCTGTGGGTTTGTCATAGATAGCTCTTATTATTTTAGATATGTCCCATCAATACCTAATTTATTGAGAGTTTTTAGCATGAAGGGTTGTTGAATTTTGTCAAAGGGCTTTTCTGCATCTATTGAGATAATCATGTGGTTTTTGTCTTTGGTTCTGTTTATATGCTGGATTACATTTATTGATTTGCATATATTGAACCAGCTTTGCATCCCAGGGATGAAGCCCACTTGATCATGGTGGATAAGCTTTTTGATGTGCTGCTGGATTCTGTTTGCCAGTATTTTATTGAGGATTTTTGCATCAATGTTCATCAAGGATATTGGTCTAAAATTCTCTTTTTTGGTTGTATCTCTGCCCGGCTTTGGTATCAGGATGATGGTGGCCTCATAAAATGAGTTAGGGAGGATTCCCTCTTTTTCTATTGATTGGAATAGTTTCAGAAGGAATGGTACCAGTTCCTCCTTGTACCTCTGGTAGAATTTGGCTGTGAACCCATCTGGTCCTGGACTTTTTTTGGTTGGTAAGCTATTGATTATTGCCACAATTTCAGCTCCTGTTATTGGTCTATTCAGAGATTCAACTTCTTCCTGGTTTAGTCTTGGGAGGGTGTATGTGTTGAGGAATTTATCCATTTCTTCTAGATTTTCTAGTTTATTTGTGTAGAGGTGTTTGTAGTATTCTCCGATGGTAGTTTGTATTTCTGTGGGATCGGTGGTGATATCCCCTTTATCATTTTTTATTGCATCTATTTGATTCTCTCTTTTTTTCTTTATTAGTCTTGCTAGCGGTGTATCAATTTTGTTGATCCTTTCAAAAAACCAGCTCCTGGATTCATTAATTTTTTGAAGGGTTTTTTGTGTCTCTATTTCCTTCAGTTCTGCTCTGATTTTAGTTATTTCTTGCCTTCTGCTAGCTTTTGAATGTGTTTGCTCTTGCTTTTCTAGTTCTTTTGATTGTGATGTTAGGGTGTCAATTTTGGATCTTTCCTGCTTTCTCTCATGGGCATTTAGTGCTATAAATTTCCCTCTACACACTGCTTTGAATGCATCCCAGAGATTCTGGTATGTTGTGTCTTTGTTCTCGTTGGTTTCAAAGAACATCTTTATTTCTGCCTTCATTTCGTGATGTACCCAGTAGTCATTCAGGAGCAGGTTGTTCAGTTTCCATGTAGTTGAGCAGTTTTGAGTGAGATTCTTAATCCTGAGTTCTAGCTTGATTGCACTGTGATCTGAGAGATAGTTTGTTATAATTTCTGTTCTTTTACATTTACTGAGGAGAGCTTTACTTCCAAGTATGTGGTCAATTTTGGAATAGGTGTGGTGTGGTGCTGAAAAAAATGTATATTCTGTTGATTTGGGGTGGAGAGTTCTGTAGATGTCTATTAGGTCCGCTTGGTGCAGAGCTGAGTTCAATTCCTGGGTATCATTGTTGACTTTCTGTCTCGTTGATCTGTCTAATGTTGACAGTGGGGTGTTAAAGTCTCCCATTATTATTGAGTGGGAGTCTAAGTCTCTTTGTAGGTCACTCAGGACTTGCTTTATTAATCTGGGTGCTCCTGTATTGGGTGCATATATATTTAGGATAGTTAGCTCTTCTTGTTGAATTGATCCCTTTACCATTATGTAATGGCCTTCTTTGTCTCTTTTGATCTTTGTTCGTTTAAAGTCTGTTTTATCAGAGACTAGGATTGCAACCCCCACCTTTTTTTGTTTTCCATTTGCTTGGTAGATCTTCCTCCATCCTTTTATTTTGAGCCTATGTGTGTCTCTGCACGTGAGATGGGTTTCCTGAATACAGCTCACTGATGGGTCTTGAGTCTTTATCCAATTTGCCAGTCTGTGTCTTTTAATTGGAGCATTTAGTCCATTTACATTTAAAGTTAATATTGTTATGTGTGCATCTGATCCTGTCATTATGATGTTAGCTGGTTATTTTGCTCGTTAGTTGATGCAGTCTCTTCCTAGTCTCGATGGTCTTTACATTTTGGCATGATTTTGCAGTGGCTGGTACCGGTTGTGCCTTTCCATGCTTAGCGCTTCCTTCAGGAGCTCTTTTAGGGCAGGCCTGGTGGTGACAAAATCTGTCAGCATTTGCTTGTCTGTAAAGTATTTTATTTCTCCTTCACTTATGAAGCTTAGTTTGGCTGGATATGAAATTCTGGGTTCAAAATTCTTTTCTTTAAGAATGTTGAATATTGGCCCCCACTCTCTTCTGGCTTGTAGGGTTTCTGCCGAGAGATCTGCTGTTAGTCTGATGGGCTTCCCTTTGAGGGTAACCCGACCTTTCTCTCTGGCTGCCCTTAACATTTTTTCCTTCATTTCAACTTTGGTGAATTTGACAATTATGTGTCTTGGAGTTGCTCTTCTCGAGGATTATCTTTGTGGCATTCTCTGTATTTCCTGAATCTGAATGTTGGCCTGCCTTGCTAGATTGGGGAAGTTCTCCTGGATAATATCCTGCAGAGTGTTTTCCAACTTGGTTCCGTTCTCCCTGTCACTTTCAGGTACACCAATCAGACGTAGATTTGGTCTTTTCACATAGTCCCATATTTCTTGAAGGCTTTGCTCATTTCTTTTTATTTTTTTTTCTCTAAACTTCCCTTCTCGCTTCATTTCATTCATTTCATCTTCCATGGGTGATACCCTTTCTTCCATTTGATCGCATCAGCTCCTGAGGCTTCTGCATTCTTCACATAGTTCTCGAGCCTTGGTTTTCAGCTCCATCAGCTCCTTTAAGCACTTCTCTGTATTGGTTGTTCTAGTTATACATTCTTCTAAATTTTTTTGAAAGTTTTCAACTTCTTTGCCTTTGGTTTGAATATCCTCCCGTAGCTCGGAGTAATTTGATCGTCTGAAGCCTTCTTCTCTCAGCTTGTCAAAGTCATTCTCCATCCAGCTTTGTTCCGTTGCTGGTGAGGAACTGCGTTCCTTTGGAGGAGGAGAGGCACTCTGCTTTTTAGAGTTTCCAGTTTTTCTGCTCTGTTTTTTCCCCATCTTTGTGGTTTTATCTACTTTTGGTCTTTGATGATGGTGATGTACAGATGGGTTTTTGGTGTGGATGTCCTTTCTGTTAGTTTTCCTTCTAACAGACAGGACCCTCAGCTGCAGGTCTGTTGGAGTACCTGGCCGGTCATGTGAGGTGTCAGTCTGCCCCTGCTGGGGGGGTGCCTCCCCGTTAGGCTGCTTGGGGGTCAGGGGTCAGGGACCCGCTTGAGGAGGCAGTAAGCCCATTCTCAGATCTCCAGCTGTGTGCTGGGAGAACCACTGCTCTCCTCAAAGCTGTCAGACAGGGACATTTAAGTCTGCAGAGGTTACTGCTGTCTTTTTGTTTTTCTGTGCCCTGCCCCCAGAGGTGGAGCCTACAGAGGCAGGCAGGTCTCCTTGAGCTGTGGTGGGCTCCACCCAGTTCAAGCTTCCTGGGCTGCTTTGTTTACCTAAGCAAGCCTGGGCAATGGCAGGCGCCCCTCTCCCAGCCTCGCTGCCGCCGTGCTGTTTGATCTCAGACTGCTGTGCTAGCAATCAGTGAGACTCCATGGGTGTAGGACCCTCTAAGCCAGGTGCAGGCTATAATCTCCTGGTGCACCGTTTCCTAAGCCCGTTGGAAAAGGACAGTATTCGGGTCAGAGTGGCCCGATTTTCCAGGTGCCGTCTGTCACCCCTGGAAAGGGAACTCCCTGACCCCTTGCGCTTCCCGAGTGAGGCAATGCCTCGCCCCTGCTTCGGCTGGCACACAGTGTGCTCACCCACTCACCCGCGCCCACTGTCTGGCACTCCCTAGTGAGATGAACACGGTACATCAGATGGAAATGCAGAAATCACTGTCTTCTGCGTCCCTCACGCTGGGAGCTGTAGACCGGAGCTGTTCCTATTCGGCCATCTTGGCTCCTCCCCCGCTTAAGCCTCTTTGATGCTCTTTTCTTTGGCATCCTTTCCTCTCCCTATCACTCCACCTAGAAAATGTTTATATAGACTCGGGGAGGCAGACTTGCATTATATCTTTGTATCATTTCCTATAAGTCAGTTTATGCTGGATTCCTTAATTTGCCTATAAAGCTGAAAGTTTTGAAATAAGAAGGTAGGAAAGACTTCTTTATTTTTGGTTTCCAGCTATGCCTCCTTTCCTGAAAGTGATAAGCAGAGAATCACCCAACTGCCTGAATGGAGGAAAAATTAAGTGGTTAAAAATAATGATATAAAAAGGCAACCACTGTTAATATTGCAAAAATGGCTTGTCACACATGGTGATCATTCTGAAACCACAAATGACCAAAATTGGTGAAGTCCTTTCTGTAACATCACAGGCACATCTAAGTGATTATTTTCCATAACTGTAAAGTAACTTTACGAAAGCAGGTGGAAGACCTGCCCAGGACCTGAACGAAAGCACTCATGTATTTAGTCACAAGAGGGGGCTGCTGTGTCTGTCAATAAGATGCCTGTTCAGTTGGGGAAAGAGTGTTTGGCTCACAGTCAGTAGTGAAGTCATTGCAGAAACTGTGAAAAATGATACGTTTTATTCTCTTTGTTCTAAGCAGAGTAGTCTGCGCATAGCTTCCAACATTCAATAATTCCCGGCCTTGCCTCAATCCATTATGAAAAGTTTTGTTTCTACACAAAATAGGACAATATAGAAAGACAGAGACAGGAAGTAGCTATACAGCTTTCAAGTTGAATTGATCTATTTTTTTCAAGTTTTTGAAATAGAGAAAAGTAGATATTTTTGGTGGGGAAGACACTTTTTTTTCTCAATCTATTTCATTTATCTTAAACTTTTTTTTATTATTATACTTTAAGTTTTAGGGTACATGTGCACAATGTGCAGGTTAGTTACATACATATACTTGAGAAGATAATGAGAAAAGGTCTTCTAGGTTGCTTCCTTCCTTCTTACAGTCCCCTCCTTTCTTCTGTCTTTTCTCTTCTCTGCATTTCATTTCTTAGTGTGTGTCACCACTAGACATACACACGGAGAATAGGGAAATGTGGGTCAGGGATAGGGTTTCTGGGGTGTAAGGATGAGTGTGACTCCAGGTCTCTTGTTTCCTTTGTACCAATATATGCAGTCTATAAATGCTCTCCTAGAGATAGATGATATCTAGAGGCATTTCAGGCATCTGGAGACATGGCTTCCTGATCAGGTTCTGATTATACTTTTCTGGTCACTTTGGACACATTACTCTCTGCATCTGAGCCTCATTTGCTCTTTATTGTTATTTAGATGGGCTTTCTCCATCTTCTTATGATGGTATAAGCCTTGATGGGGTTTTCCTGAATATAAAGAAGCTCATGACAGAGTGGACTGTACTCCTGGGTAAGAGTTTAGGCCTAAGAAAGGATGGTGTTTTAAACCAAGAAATCAGAAGAGGAACCTGCTGCCCGCACAGTCTTACTCTCCTTCACCCAAGGTGCTAAGGGCAACCGATCAAATAACAGCTGTTTAGTTCTTGAGAAGGTCACATCCTCGGTGTGAGGGGCTACATCATACCCAGTATATTAGTTTGTGCCATAGGCTGAGGACTTAAAAATCAGAAACTTATTGTCTCATGGTTCTGGAGGCAATGTCTGAAGTCAAGATGCCAACAGAATCCAGGAAAGGAGGATCTGTTTCAGGCTTCTCTCCTTGGTTTATAGATGGCCATCATACCCCTGTGTCTTCATATCATCTTCCGTCTGTGTATATCTGTGTCCAAATTTCTCCTTTTATATTGCATTAGAGCCCACCTCATTTTACTTAGATACCTCTATAATCAAGAAGTAATCTTGAACCCAACTCCAAATAAGGTCACATTCTGAAGTACTTGGGGTTAGGAGTTCAACATATAAATTTTAGAGGGACAAATTTTAGCTTATAACCCTCAGCGAAAGCTCACAGAAGAGTTTTCTTTGCTATAGAATTTCCTGTGTTATTGAGCCCAAGGGAAACTGAGAGACAGATCCAGGGAGTCCTGCCTCTTAACTAGTGAGTCTACATGACCCTAGCCGTATTTGGCTCTTTCTAGGGGATGGGAGTCATAGATAAAATTACTTCTCAGTACTATACCAGGGGTCTTCAACAAATTCGTGAAAAATGCATATTACAAAGAAATTATGCATAATTTTTAAATTTTTGCATCAAAATAAACTCCTACTAACTTGTTATGACCTTGTGCACAGTATCTAATTTGAGGCACTAAGAAGGATGAAGGACAAAATGGTTTGAAAAGAGCTCCTATCAGAGCAACATGAATTCTGCCAATATTGAAGCAAAAACAAGCACCAAATTTAAGGTAAAGGTTGGGTGGAAGAATGGTGAAATCATTGACAAGTTTATGGGGGCAATTCCCCAAAAAAATTAGCAGTTTACAAATGAATAACTCATTTTAAGAAGAGACAAGATGATGTTGAAAATGAAGCATGCAGCAGCAGACCATACACATCGATTGAGAGGAAAAAATTCATCTTGTTCATGCCCTGATTGAAGAGGACTAATGATTAGCAGCAGAAACAATAGCCAACACCATAGACACCTCAACTGGTTCAGCTTACGTAATTCTGACTTGAAAATTAAAGTTGAACAAACTTTCCACTCAGTGGGTGCCAAAATTGTTGCACCCATATCAGCTGCAGACAAAAGCAGACATTTCAATGGAATTTTAAACAAGTGGTATCAAGACCCTAAAGCATTTCTTCAAAGGATTTTAACAGAAAATGAACACAGATTCACCAATACAATACTGAATACAAAGTTCAATCAAAGCAATGACTGCCAAGAGGTGGAAGTGGTCCAGTCAAAGCAAAAGTGGACTGGTCAAGAGCAAAGGCTGTAGCAACAGGTTTTTTAGTTTGTTTGTTTGTTTGTTTGTTTTTTGCTCAAGGCTTGTTGCTTGTTGACTTTCTGGAGAGCTGAAGAATGACAACATCTACTTATCATTAGAGTGTTTTGAGAAAGTTAGCCAAGGCTTTAGCAGAAAAATGCCCAGGAAAAGCTCACCAGAGAGTTCTTCACCACGACAATGTTCCTGCTCATTCCTCTTGCCAAACAAGGGCAATTTTGTGAGAGTTTCAATGGGAAATCATTAGGCCTCCATCTCACAATGCTGACTTTCTTTCTTCTGATTTATTCTTGTTTCCTAATCTTAAAAAAATCTTTAATGGGCACTTATTTTTTCTTCAATTAATATAAAAAAAACCCTGCATTGACATGGTTAAATTCCTGGACCCTCAGTTCTTAAGGATGGACTAAATTGCTGATATCATCACTTAAAAAAGTGTCTTAAATTTGTTGGAGCTTATGTTGAGAAATAAAGTTTATATTTTTTAATTGTTACCTTTTAATTCCATATTTCTATAAACTTTTTGAAGCCCCTTTATACCTTGATCTTAAAAATCTGCCCTGATTTGAGGGTCTGGGGATAATCTTGTTTTTCTCCTCAGGGATTATGTGTAATGTTAAAGCCACAAGAGTAGGGCAGTGCTGAAACAAGAAGTGAATATACCCTGTTCCCACTCTACCACTGGAGGAAATGAGGACACAATCTGGTATCAACAGTTTGATAACCATTGCTCACAATATCTGATTGGAGGTTTAAAGAATGAGGTGACCAATCAAATGGCTTCACTGCCTGTATTAGTCTGTTCTTTCATTGCTATAAAGAAATACTTGAGACTGGGTAATTTGCAAAGGAAAGAGGTTTCATTGGCTGTTCAGGTTCCGAAGGCTGTACAGGAAGCGTGTTGTTGGCATCTGTTTGGCTTCTGGGGAGGCCTCAGGAAACTCTCAATCATGGCAGAAGGTGAAGGCAGAGCCAGCACTTCACATGGCTGGAGTAGGAGGAAGAGAGAGAGGACAGGGAAAGAGCCACACACTTTTAAATGACCAGATCTCACAAGAACGCACTCACCGTCACAAGAACAGCACCAAAGGGAAAATTTACCCCCATGATCCAGACACCTCCCACCAGGCCCGACCTCCAACATTGGGGATTACAATTTGAAATGAGATTTGGGTGGGGACACAGATCCAAACCATATCACTGCCCATCCCTGTGGACGATAAGTCTAGTACCCTGGTCCTGCACCAGATAACCCTCAAACGCACCACCATGTGTTACTACATTGTGGGCAGATTGGACCACACCTGTCTCCCAGGTGAAGAGGGGAGATAAGCTCCATTTAAAGAGGAAATTGCACAAGAAAATGTGAGATTAATGGAAGAGGTAGAAAATGAAATGAGAAGAAGGAAAGGGGAAAAATAAGGAAAGGTGCATGAAATCAAGAACTGCACCAATAAAGAAAAGACAAGGAGAGAGAAGATCCTGGATATTGCTCTTTCTCCAATCTAACATTTTCATTCTTGGTAAAGGTCTGGTGTCAAGTTCATAAATTGAGCATTATTTTTCTGAGAAATATCTGGGCTCTCTCAATTTTTTCAACTATAGCACATGCATTGAAAAATAAATGAATTTTGAAAATTTGCTAACATGAAATCATTATATTAATATTTTTATTTCAACATTTCCCTAGTTTTCTATGCACCTGAGTTCCATTTTTATGACTAATCACTTTGTAAATTAATATGTAATTGTTTAAGTATCTAGGCAATATAGAATAAAAAGTGATACTTCATTGATTTTCTTCTGACAAGTTCCTAATCACTGTTAAGTTTCATCACAGTTCCACTGTTTCTATACATTTAAATACAAACTCACAATAAACATACTTTTAAAAATCACAAATAGGATCACACTATATATAAAATGCTGTTGTTCAATTGAATAAGAGAGAGAAGATTTTGCAACTCAGAAAATTTAACCCACCTTATAGTTTTTTGCAAGTGTAGTAAGTAACTCACAATACAGAGCTACCATAATGTATTGACTATCTATATTGAAAGAATATTTAAATTTTTTTCCACTTTTTTTAACCATTGCATGCAATGTACAATGCTATAAGTGTATTTATAAGAGTATTTCTTAAGAAAAATTCCTGGTCAAATAGAAATTTTGCATTCAATAATATGTAAATAACATATGTAGACATTTATTAATTATATTTCAGCTATCAGAATATCAGAGTATCCATTTCCTGACATGATCAACAAAAATGAATATTAATAGTATGATTCTGAACTCCTTTTGCAATTTGACAAGTAAGAGATGATAGAAAGGGCCTTTTCACAAAAATGCAAGTTACGGGAAACCAGTCCTTAAGCACTGAAGTGGCAAGAAGAGAGAGCAGTCATAGGAATCTGGAGAAAGTTGCTGTAACAGTATGGAAAATATTTACATATTTTTTCTTTTCTAATATAAGCATTTAAGAATATATATTTCTCTCTATGCACTGATTTGGCTGCATTCTACAAATCTCATATTCAAACATTTTTGTTTCTTTAGAAGGAGGAGGAGGTGAAAATGGAGGAGAAAGAAGCATTTCTCTAGCAGTACTGCGCTTGGTCCTGAGGTGGCAGTGTTTTCATTTCTTTCATTCCATTTCCACCTCCCACATTTTGCAGATCTGTGTGTGTATGTGTGTGTGTGAGAGACAGAGAGAGAGGAGAGAGAGAGAGACAGACTTGTCTCAGATTGGCTGGGCCAACTCTGTGTTTCCTGTAGAAATGTTTGAACAGATGAGATAGCAAAGCAGAGCGTTTATCTTGTGAGCCATTCTCCATATTTCAGACATAAGATTTCAGTTCTCGGTGAGTCTAAGTGACAGAAGGAATGGAGACCCTCTTGGGCCTGCTCATCCTTTGGCTGCAGCTGCAGTGTGAGTTAGAGGGAAATGGAAATGAGCAAAGAGTAGGCTGACTCCAGGACATTTCTCCCAGGAAAGAGGGAGAAGGAAAGGGAGTTGTTATGCCTGTATGGTTTACTGGGAGTTTCTGTGGAAATTGAAAAAATAAATTTAAAAGTAATTTCTAAGGAATCATTAGCCACTAACCAGTCTATTGCTCTTTTTCTGAACAGGGGTGAGCAGCAAACAGGAAGTGACACAGATTCCTGGAGCTCTGAGTGTCCCAGAAGGAGAAAACTTGGTTCTCAACTGCAGTTTCACTGATAGCGCTATTTACAACCTCCGGTGGTTTAGGCAGGACCCTGGGAAAGGTCTCACATCTCTGTTGTTTATTCAGTCAAGTCAGAGAGAGCAAACAAGTGGAAGACTTAATGCCTCACTGGATAAATCATCAGGACGTAGTACTTTATCCATTGCAGCTTCTCAGCCTGGTGACTCAGCCACCTACCTCTGTGCTGTGAGGCACAGTGCACAACAGGCACCTGCAACCAATACCCAAACTCTATAGTTGGGGCTCTAACTGCATGTTTTATCTTGAGACTGAGGAATGTTTTTGCATTAAGAGGACTTCTAAATTGACACTGTCTCCACATAGAAGCAATTAAATACACAAAACTTGATGTAATAATCTGAAATTGAACTATGAATTCTCTGATCTTTAGATTTTTATCAATTTTAATATAAATAATAGTTTTATTTCAATTAATTTACATGCCATGAAGTTCAGTCTTTTCAAGTGAACAATTAAGTGTTATTTAGTGTATTCACAATGTTGTGCAGCTTTTATCTCTGTGTAGTTTCAAAAACTTTTTAACATCTCAAAAGCTCAAAAGGAAACCACATGTCCATTAAATGGTTACCTTGCCCACACTCCTCCCAGCCCCTGGCAGCCACCAACCTGTTTTCAATCTCTATGGATTTTCCTATTCTGCACATTTAGTATAAATGGAATAATATAGTAGGTAGTGGCCTTTGTGTATGGCTTCTCTCACATGGCATAATTTTCTGAGGTTTATTCGACGTAGGAAGGACCAGAGAAAGCTAAATATGCACATCTAACCAATCACATAGGATACCTCACTTTTGGTTAGCCTGCTTATATCTTCCCCATGCAAGAGCCTCCAACCAGGGCACAACTGAAGCTTTGTTAGTTTTCTTCCACTCTAAAGCTTCCCTGCTCCTCTGCCTACCTTTAAGTCTGCCAAACACAAGGGATGGTAGCTGATTCCTTCGGTATAGCAAGCTCTGAATAAATTGTCTTTGCTTTTTTCATTTAGGTGGTCTTCACTTATATCCACAGAACTCTTGTAAAGGCACTGAATTTTTCTTCCCTGCCAAGTTCTCACTTCACCATAAGAGTCACTTTGCACATGAAAAATTAATGAATCACCGTAAGAAATGTTAAAGCTGGAGGGCAGCTTGTCCTCCATTCAGATAGGTCATCGAAGCCTACATCAATCAGATAGTACTTCTTAGATAAGTCAGAGAGAGGCATTGATGTAAAGCCCAGTTCTCAATATTTATGTCCCAAACTCTGTCATCAATAAAAGCTTGAAACTCCAAACAGATATCTTGGCCTTCCTGGAAGATTTTCTTATCAACAAGTTCTTGTTCTCATCTATTTCTTCTGGTAAATATTCAGGCTCCATATTGTGTGATGAGGAGTTTGCATTCACAACCTCTGCCATATCTGGGCTACAAAGCTGCTTTCTTTCTTGACATTACAAACCAACTCGTGGGTAAATAATACATTCAGATATATGAGCTATAAAGGAGCTTAAATAGTGGGGGACTTCACCCCACTGACTATGATACGAAGATCATCAAGGCAGAAAACTAACAAAGAAATTCTGGACTTAAGGCTGAGCGTGGTGGCTCACGCCTGTAATCCCAGCACTTTGGGAGGCTGAGGTGGGCGGATCATGAGGTCAGGAGATTGAGACCATCCTGGCAAACATGGTGAAACCCTGTCTCTACTAAAATACAAAAAAATTAGCCAGGTGTTGTTGTGCGTGCCTGTAGTCCCAGCTACTTGGGAGGCTGAGGCAGGGGAATTGCTTGAACCTGGGAGACAGAGATTGCAGTGAGCGGAGATTACAGTGAGCCGAGATTGCACCATTGCACTCCATCCTGGTGACAGAGTTAGACTCCATCTCAAAAAAAAAAAAAAAAAAGAAAAGAAAAAAAAATTCTGCACTTAAACTTGACCAATTGGATCTGACAGAACTTTATAGAATACTTCACTCATCAACCACAGAATATACATTCTTCTCGTTGGCCATAAAGCAACTCTCAATAAATTTTTTTTAAAATGGAGATTATACCAACCATACTCTTAGACAACAGTGAAATAAAAATGGAAATCAATACTAAGGAGATCTCTCAAAGTCACACAATTACATGTTAAACAACTTGCTCCTGGATGATTTTAGATAAACCATGAAATTAAGGCAGACATCAAAAAATTATTTAAAATAAATGAAAGCAGAGACACAACATACAAAAATCTCTGGGATGCAGCAAAATCAGAGATAAGAGGAAAGTTTATGTGCTAAATGCCAATGTCAGAAAATAAGAAAGACCTTAAATTAGCAATCTAACATCATACGTAGAGAAACTGGAAAAAGGACAAACTAACTCCAAAGCTAGCAAAAGAAAAGAAATAACTAAAATCAGAGCAGAACTAAATAAAATCAAGACACAAAAATTCATACAAAGGATAAATAAAACCAAAAGTTGGTTCTTCAAAAAAAATAATAAACAAGATGTATAGACTGCTAGCTAAATTAACAAAGAAAAAAAGAGAAGTTCCAGATAAGCACAATGAAAAATGACAAAGGCAGCATTAAAAATGATACCACAGAAATAAAAAAGATCCTCAGAGACTATTATAAACACTTCTATGCACATGAACTAGAAAATCTAGAGAAAGTGGTTGAATTCCTGGAAGCACACAGTCTTCCAAGATTCAATCAAGAAAAAAATTAAATCAATCATTAAGAATCTACCACCCAAAAAAAAGTCCTGGACCAGAAGGATTCACAGCCAAATTGTACCATATGTACAAAGAAGAGCTTGGACCAATCCTGCTGAAATTATTCCAAAATGTTGAGGAGGACGGATACCTTCCTAACTCATGCTATAAAGCCAGCCTCACCCTGAAACAAAAACATGGTAAAGACATAAAGACAAAAGAAAACTACAGGCCAATATTCCTCATGAATCTAGATGTGAAAATTCTCAACAAAATGCTAGCAAACCGAAACCAGTACTACATCAAAAATTAATTCACCAGAATCAAATAGGCTTCATTTCTGGGATGCAAGGTTTGTTCAACATATGCAAATCAATAAATATGATTCACCACATAAACATAATTAAAAACAAAAGCCATGTGATCATCTCAATAGACACAGAAAAAACTTTTGATAAAATCCAACATCCCTTCATAATAAAAACCTTTAACAAACTAGGCACGGAAGAAACATACCTCAAATTAATAACAGCCATCTATGACAAGCCCACAGCCAACATCATATTGAACAGGTAAAAACTGAAAGCATTCCTCTTGAGAACTGGAACAGGAAAAGAGTGACCCTCTTACTACTCCTAGTCAACATAGTGTTGGAAGTCCTAGCCATAGCAATCAGACAAGAGAAAAAATAAAAGACTTTGAAGTAAGAAAACAGGAAGTCAAAGTATCTCTCTTTGCTGACAATATGATTCTATACCTAGAAAATCCTAAAGACTCTGCCAAAAGACTCCTGGAACTGATCAATCTTTCACTTCCTTGGTTAGATGGATTCCTGGGTATTTATTTTTTTTGTGGCTATGGTAAATGACATGAGAGTGAAAGATCTCTACAAGGATAATTACAAAACACTGCTGAAAGAAATCAGAGTCAACACAAATAAATGAAAAACCATTCCATGCTTATGAATTGAAAGAATCAATATTGTTAAAATGGCAATACTGCCAAAAGCAGTCTAGAGATTCAACACTATCCCTATCAAACTCCCATCATTATTTTTCACAAAATTAGACAAAACTATTCTAAAATTCATATGGAACCAAGAAAGAGCCCAAATTACCAAAGCAAAAAGAACAAAGACAGAGGCATCACATTACTCAACTTCAAACTACACTATAATGCTACAGTAACCAAAATGATAATGGTAACAGTACAAAAACAGACAGATAGACCAATGGAACAGACTAGAGAACAGAGAAATAAAGCCATACACCTACAATCATCTAATCTTCCACAAAGCCAAGGAAAACAAGCAATGGGGAAAGGATTCCCTATTCAATAAATAAACAGAATTGAAAAAAAAAATTTACAGTAAGATCTCAGACTATCAAAATTTCAGAATAAAACCTAGGAAATACCCTTCTTGACATCAGTCTGGGCAAAGGATTTTTGCCTTAAGTCCCCAAAAGCAATTGCAACAAAAATAAAAATTGACAAGAGGGACCTAAATAAGGAGCTTCTGTCTAGCAGAAGAAACTATCAACAGAGTAAACAGACAACCTACAGAACGTGAGATAATATTTGCACACTACGCATCCAACAAAGGTCTTATATCCAGAATCTGCAAGGAACTTAATCAATAAGTTCAATAAGAACAACACAAATAACCACATTAAAACATGGACAAAGGACAAGAACACTTCTCAAAAGAAAACATATCTAAGTGGCCAACAAATGTTTGAAAACAATTCTCACCATCACTAATCATCAGAGGAATGCAAATCAAAACCACAATGAGATACCATCTCACACCAGTCAGAATGGCTATTATTAAAAAGTCAAAAAATAACAGATGCTGGCTAGGCTATGGAGAAAAAGGAACACATACTCTGTTGATGGGGATGTAAATTAGTTCAGCCACTGTAAACAGTTTTTAGAGTGGTTTGGAGATTTCTCAAAAAACTTAAAATAGATCTACCATTCAACCCAGCAATCACATTACTAGGTATATATCCAAAGAAAAGTAAATCATTCTACCAAAAAGACACATGTACTCGCATGTTCATTGCAGTGCTATTCACAATAGCAAGAACACAGAATCAACCTAGGTACCTGTCAAATGTGGATTGAATAAAGAAAATGTGGCACATATACACCATGGAATACTATGCAGCTACAAAAAAGAATGAACTCATGGCATTTGCAGCAACATGGATGCCACTAGAGGCCAAATTTCTAAGTGAATTAATGCAGAAACAGAAAAACCAAATACACGTTTTCTCACCTATAAGTGGGAGCTAAGCATTGGGTACACAAGGACATAAAAATGGGAACAATAGATACTGGGGTTTCCTGATGAGGGTAGGACTGAAAAACTACCTATCGGATACTATGCTCACTACCTGAGTGACAGGATCATTCATACCCCATACCTCAGTGTCACGCAATATACCCATGTAACCGACCTGCACATATACCCTCAAACCTAAAATAAAAGTTGAAATTGTAAAAAAATTAAACATAAAATTGGATATAGTTAGGAAAAAGGGGGCTTGATTAGTGCTACTTTAATAGCTATTATATTCCATAATATAAATGAGCTTCTATTGTTAATGAAAATTAATGAGCTACATTGCAAGAATAAATGTGAGAGTTCACATTTGAAAGAAGTTGAAAGAAGTTACTTTCCCCTACACATGTGGTAACAGCATCTTAGGTAGGCAAACACTTTGCTGTTGGCAATACAGCAGTGAACAGTTACAATTTAACAGGGAAGATGTATACATACAATAAAGCAATTCAAACAAATATATAATTTCAACACATGATAAGGACAATAAATTTTAAAAATGGATATGAAAGATGGTAAAATTGTGTTTACTTTGGCAGGGTGGGGATTATGCTGCTGGTGGTCAGAGAAGGCCTCTCTGAGAAAATAGTTACATTGAGATATGTCAGAAAGATCACAATAGCAAAGTTAAGGTTCCTGCTAAGAAGAGCTGCAGGCGGAGAGAACCACTTGTACGATACAGTGAACTTAATCAATAAATCTTTTGTGTGTGTTCTGTCTTCTCCACCAAGTGACTGTTTGCCCCTCTCTTTCTCTCTCCACAGGCCTTTCTATTCTGTAAGACATAACAGTATTGAAAATTGGCTAATTAATAACCCTACAATGACTTCTAACTGTTCAAGTGAAAGAAAGAGTCGCATATCTCTCACATTATTTATTTTTCTTTTTGTGGAGATGGGGTCTCACCACGTTGCCTAGGCTGGTCTCAAACTCCTGGGCTCAAACAAGTCTCCTGCCTTTGCCTCCCAAACAGCTGGGATTATAGGCATGAACTACCATGATGGGACTCTCATTTTAAGTCAAAAGCTAGAAATGATTAAGCTTAATGAGAAAAGCATGTCAAAGCCCAATCAATAAGCTGACAGATAGACCTCTTGAACTAAACAGCCAAGTTGTGAATGCAAAGGAAAATTTATTGAAGAAAATTAAAAGTGCTACTCCAGGTAAACACATAAATGATAAGAAAGTAAAACAGTCTTACTGCTGATATGGAGAAAGTTTTAGTGTTCTGGATAAAATATCAAAGCAGTTACAATATTCCCTTAAGCCAAATCCTAACGCACAGCAAGGCCCTAACTCTCTTCAATTCTGTGAAGGCTGATAGAGGTGAGGAAGCTGCCAAAGGAAAGTTTGAAGCTACAAGAGGTTGTTTCCTGAGGTTTAAGAAATGAAGTCATCATCATGACATAAAAATGCAAGGCGAAGCAGGAAGTGCTGATGTAGAAGCTGCAGCGAGTTATCCAGAAGATCTAAGACTATTGATGAAGGTGGCTACACTAAACAACAGATTTTCATTGTAGACAAAACAGCTTTCCATTGGAAGAAGATGCCATGTAGGACTTTCATAGCTAGAGAGAGGAAGTCAATGCCTGACTTCAAAACTTCAAAGGACAGGCTGACTCTCTTGTTAGGTGCTAATGCAGCTGATGACTTTAAGTTAAAGCCAATGCTCATTTACCATGCTGAAAATTCTAGGGCCCTTAAGAATTATGCTAAGTCTACTCTGCCTGTGCTCTATAAATGGAACAACAAAACATGGATAACAGCACATCTGTTTATAGCATGGTTTACTGAATATTTTAAGCCCAATGTTGAGATCTGCTGTTTGGGAAAAAAAGGGTTCCTTTCAAAATAGTACTGCTGATTAACAATGCACTTGGTCACCCAAGAGTTCTGATGGAGATGTACAAGGGGATTAATGTTTTCTTGCCTGTGAATGTAACATCCATTCTGCAGCCCTTGGATCAAGGAATAATTTTGGCTTTCAAGTCTTACTATTTAAGAAATACATTTTACGAGGCCATAACTGCCATAGATAGTAATTCCTCTGATGGATCTCAGCAAAGTAAATTGAAAATCTTCTACATGATACCATTAAGAACATTTGTAACTCACAGAAGGAGGTAAAAATATCAAGATTAACAAGAGTTTGGAAGAAGGTGATTCCAGCACTCACAGATGACTTTGAAAGATTCAAGACTTCAGTGGAGTAAGTAACTGCAGGAGTAAATACTTCAGTGGAATAAGTAACTGAAATAATTTTGAAATGATATTGATTGTTCTTGTTTATTTTAACTATCTAGGACACTGCTGTAGAAAGCTTTTAAGAATAGGAGGGAAATCATGGGTTTGGCATGGTTAAGTTGTTTTCTTTCCTGGAGGCAGTAAACAAGTTGAACGGCTCTTGAGGTGCCCTCTGGAGCTCAGAATTTTTAAATGTCAGTTTTAAAAGATCCAAATGATAATCAAAATATAGTGGTAGATAGCAGGAGAACTAGAATTAGAAGTGGAACCTGAAGATGTGATTGAATTGCTTCAATCTCATGATAAAACTAACAAATAAGGAGTTTCTTGAGATGGAATATATTCCTGGTGAAGATGCCATGAACATCGTTAAGATAACAACAAAGGATTTAGAATATTATATAAACTTAGTTGATAAAGCCATAGCAGGTTTTTAGAGGCTTGACACAGATTTTGAAAGAAGTTCTACTACGGGTAAAATGCCATCAAACAGTATTGCAGGCTACAGAGAAATCTTTCATGAAAGGAAGTATTAATTGACGCAGCAAACTTCATTGTTGTCTTATTTCAAGAAATTGCTATAGTCACCCCAACCTTCAGCAATCACATCCTGATCAGTCAGCATCCATCAACATCAAGGCAAGACCCTCCACCAACAAAAAGATTATGACTTGCTGAAAAATCAGATGATCGTTAACATTTTTTAGTAATAAAGTACATTTTAATTAATGTATGTACATTGTTTTTCATAGTGCTATTGTCCACTTAATAGACTACGGTGTAGTGTAAACATAGTTTTTATAAGCACTGAGAAACCAAAAAGTTTGCATGACTCACCTTATTATGGTGGTCTATAATCAGCAGTATTTCAGAGGTACGACTGTCTTTGACTTTGCCATCAACTCAATGACTTACACTCCAGAAATTGTTGTTAGCAGAAGCATACCAAAGGTCAGGCAATGGGAGTGGTTTGTCCCAGTTGCAGGTAATAACGGGGTGCTTTAGAGAGCTTTTTAAAAACAATATAAAAATGATTAATAGCCAATCTGATTTTTAATACCATATGCCAGGAATTCTAAACAATGTCAATGATAAAAAATATTTTGTTGGCCTAAGCTCTAAACAAATGCAGAGGTTACAATTTAGTTTTAATAATAAATGTATGCTTCAAATTATCACATTTTTATTTCTTATCATGTAATAAACAGTTTTCTACATGGAAGTTATTTTGGAGAATTCTCAGTTTTGCAGCTGTCTTCAACATACATGGATTGTAATACAGCGATTTTCCATGTATCTTTTATCCAGTTTCCTCTAATAATATATTATCTTTGATATATTGTATATATATCAAAACAATGATATAATTACAGCCAGAATATGGATGTCGATATAGTCAAGATACAGAACATTTCCATCTCTACAAGCATCCTCATGTTTCCCTTTTATAGCAATAGCAACTTCCATTATGCCACCATCTACTGTTCAACCCCTGGCAACCACTAATTTGTTCTCCATTTCCATAATTTTATCATTTCAAGAATGCTATGTAAATGGAATCATTCAGGATATTTATGAACATGAATATTTTTCACTCTGCATAATTATCTGGAGATTCATACAGGTTGTTGTATATATTAATGTTTCATTCCTTTTCATTGCTGAGTAGAATTTCATAGTATGGATATGCCAGTTTGTTTAACCATTCACTTAATGAAGGACATTTGGGTTGTTTCCAGTTTTGAGCTATTATGATTAAAGCTTCTGTAAGTGTTCATGTACAGGTTTTTGTATGAAGGTGAGTCTTCATACTCTGGAATATATACCAAGTAGTACAATTACTGAGACATGGGGTAAGTGTATGTTTAGTTTTATAAGAAATCACCAAAGTATTTTCTAGATTGCTGTACTGTCTTGCATTCCCACCAGCAATGTTTGAGCAACCTAATTTCTCCACATTTCTGCTAGCATTTTGTGTTGTCATTGGTTAATACTTCAGCAAACTCTAAGAGGTATGGAGAAATCATTGTAGTTTGACTTTGCATATTTCTAATAGCCAGTGACATTAAACATTTTCGGTTTTTCTTTCTTTTTTAAATTAACTAAAGCCCATACTTTATTCTTATTTCCTTGGTTTTTGCCAAATGTCCTTTTTATGTCTGCAGGGTCTGTAATAACACGCCCTCTTTCATTCCAAATATTAGTAATTTGCCTTTTTGTCTTTGTTTTACTACAAGTTTGTCAGTTTTACCCATCCTTTTAAAAACGGCTGTTTAATTTTTGTTTCTGTTTTCAGTTCTATTGATTTCTGCTTTTATCTTGATTAATTCCTTCTTTAAATTTGCTTTGGGTTAATTTTTCCCTTCTTTTTCTTGGTTCTTGAGGCGGGAACTTAGATTTTTGTTTGGATACTTTTTTTCATTTTTAATATTTGCATTTAGGGATATACATGTTCTCTCAATGCTGCTTTGACTATGTCCTACAAATTTTGGCATGTTGTATTTTCATTTCCACTCGGTTCAGTGTATGATTGATTTCCCTTGAGCTTCTTTGATCCTTGGATTATTAGGAAGTATGTTGTTTAATTTTCAAATATTTGGAGATTTTTCTGCTCTCTTTCTGATATTCACTTATAGTTGTATTCTACTGTGGTTATAAAACATAGTCTATTTTTTTTAAAGAAAAAGATATTTGCATGTCTTTACTTAGACTTATTTTTTCTTTTTTATTTTTTTATAAATAGTCTTTATTATTTCAATTCTTTTACATTTAATTTTTTGAGGTTTGTCTTGTGGCCTAAGATATGGCATACTTGGTATACGTTCTACAGGCATTTGAAAAGATTGTTTATTCTGCCATTGGTAGGTGCCATGTTCTAGAAATGGCTATTAGATCCTGTTGGTTAGCAGAGTTGTTGAGTTCATCTGTCCTTGCTAATTTTCTGGCAAGCTTTTCTATTAGTTATTGAGAGTGGGGTGTTGAAGTTTCCAACTATAATTCTAGAATCATCTGTTTCTTCTTTCATTACTATGAGTTTTTCTTCCACATATTTTTTCAGCTCTTTTGGTTGGTGTATACACATTTAACATTGCTATGCCTTCTTGATAGACTGACCCTTTCAACAATATATAATGTTCCTTTCTGTCTCTTCTGTCTCTGGTAATTTGCTTTGCTCAGAAGTCTACTTTACCCGATATCGATATAATTATTTTGACTTTCCTTTGATTAATGTTTGCATGATATATATTTTACTTTCTTTCTTTTTTTTTTTTTTTTTTTTTTTTTTTTGAGACAGAGTCTTGCTCAGCCGCCCAGGCTGGAGTGCAGTGGCGTGATCTCGGCTCACTGCAAGCTCTGCCTCCCGGGTTCACGCCATTCTCCTGCCTCAGCCTCCCAAGTAGCTGGGACTACAGGCGCCCGCCACCACGCCTGGCTAATTTTTTGTATTTTTAGTAGAGACGGGGTTTCACCGTGTTAGCCAGGATGGTCTCAATCTCCTAACCTCATGATCCGCCCACCTCGGCCTCCCAAAGTGATGGGATTATAGGCGTGAGCCACTGCGCCTGGCCTATATTTTACTCTCAACATGCCTATGTCATTAAGTTAGAAATGAGGTTTTCGTAGACAGCTGTAGTTGGATCATATTTCCACTCTTTTCACTTTCTCTGTATCGTAACTCTCTTTTCATTGCTGTTTGTAGACCAATCTCTGTATCTTAATTGGTATATGTACATCATTTGCATTTAATGTAATGTATATTTTAGGGATTAATCTTCCATTTAATTTTGTTTGTTTGTTCTGTTTTTTATTTCCCTGTGTTTTATCTCCTAACTTCTTGTGGATTATTTGACATTTTCTAAAATTCCATTCAATTTACCTGTAATGCCTTGGATGTGCATTTTTGTGTAGCTTTCTTCAGTGTTTGCTCTAATGGCTATTATAAATAGATAACACAGTTATCTATAGGTGATGTCATTCCACCAATTTAAATGAAGTATAAAAACATTGTCTCCCTTTACGTTCAGTTGTCCTCATCAATTCATAATACAATTTTCTTTATGTTTTCCCCAATATATATTTAGAACCTCATCAGACAGTGTTATTATTTTTGTTTGATCCATCAACCATAATTGAAGATACAAGGGAAAGGAAAGCCAACTGTGTTTGCCCATATTTTTGGTTATTTTGTTCTTTTTATTTCCTGATGTCCCGAGTTTCTTTTAAATCATTTTGTTCATGGTTAGAGAGCTCCTTTAGACATTTTTTTTAGGGTAGGTCTGCTGGTGACAATCTTTTATTGGAGAAGGTCATGATTTCACTTCACTCCTGAATGATAATTTTATATGTATATAATTCTGATTGACAGTTCTCTCTTAGCACTTGAAAAATATCTGGCCACTTCCTTCTGGTCTCCCTGGTTTCTATTGAGAAATATACTGTCATTGGAATTGTTTATTTCCCTTGGGTAAGTTGCCATTTTCTTTAGGCTGCTTTCAAGATTTGTTCTTTTTTTAATTTTCAGATTTCATTATGATGTGTATTGGCATAATTTTTTTAGGTATATTCTGAATAGGGTGCTCTCAGCCTCCTGTATCTGTAGGTTTATGACTCTTCACAAATTCGGAAGTTGTCAGCCATTATTCCTTTGAGAACTTTTTTAGCTCTATTTTCTTTTTATACTTCATATAGAATTCTGATAACAAAAATATTAAGACTTTTATTATAGAACTACAGATGTCTAAGGCTCTGATCATCTTTTTCAGTCTATTTTCTCTCTGTTACTCGGATGGACAATTTCTCTTTTTCAGCTTTCTAGTTCACTGGTTCTTTTCTCTGACCTATCCATTCTGCTGTTGAGCTTATCCACTGAGTTTTTAATTTCAGTTATTTTACTTTCAGTTCTAAAATTTTCATTTGTTTCGTTTTCTATCTTCTATTTCTTTGCTGAGACATTCTACTTTAAAAATTTACTTTGAACATGTTTATAATTGCTTGCTGAAGCATTTGAAAATGATGTCTGTTTTAAAACTCTTGTCAGATAATTTTAACACTTGGGTCATCTAGGTGTTCGTGTCTGTTAATTATATTTTCTCATTCATTTTGAGATCTTCCATGTTCTTGATATAATGTGTGATTTTTCTATTGAAACAAGGATGTTTGCAGTATTATTTACTCTTATTTTTAAATCCAAGTTCTGGAAGCTCCTTTGCAATGTCTTTTTTATGCTGTTCTTTGACCATCTCATATTATCTCCATTCCTACTGCTGTAGGCCCTCTTCTCTGTCCATGGGAAATTTCATCTACTCAAAAGGCTTCAATTATCATCTAAGCAGCCTGAGTAGACTACAGATGATAAGACTAGGCTCTGGAGTTATACAGATTTGGGTTCTAAATCCTGCTTTATCTCTTAAAAGCATTGGGACTTAAATAATTTAACTTAGCATCTCTAAAGCTAAATTTTCTAAAATTAGTAACATATTAGCTTTTTATATTAGGTACGATATTCTCTATGAGACATATAACAGATAAATAATTCCACAATACTTTCTTTATGATTGGAGAAAGATTTAATGTAAAGTTAATGAAGCTTAAGCTTCAGGGTCTCTTTCTTGAACAGGTACCTTTCAAGGCTCTAGGAAAGACTAGCACTATGCTCACATTGTCATATATTTGCATATTTTTCTAAAAGTAAGATATTTTAACCACAATTAGTTAAGATCCTTGCTTTCCTACTCCAATTCCCCCTCTATTACAATTCTACTTTTGTCAGGTGGTGACAAAGTGACCATAAGTTTATTTGGAACCAGGCTAATGTGAATTTGAATTAGGGATGCATTTAATTTGGATTTAGTTGGTTTTATTTACATGACTCACAGTTACTTTATTGTATATTTAGATGTTAGCTAGAAAGATTTCACAAGCTTTGAACCAAAATATTTGATACTAATTCTCCTTTACATTACACTCTTTAGCCTTTCCTTTGCTAATGATCCATTCACAAATCTTTGTTTCCTTAACTTTACATCATGAGAGTCTATTGTCAGCAACTTTCCAGTATTTAAAATTGTATTCTACCTCCCTAACTGGCTCTGATATACTTTTTTGTTCCTTTTTTGAGACAGAGACTTGCTCTGTTGCCCAGGCTGGTGTACGGTGGCATGATCATGGCTCACTGCAACCTTTGCCTCCCGGCTCAAGTGACCCTTCTGCCTCAGCCTCCTGAGTAGCTGGGACTACAGGTGCCACCATGCCCAGCTAATTTTTGTATTTTTAATACAGATGAGGCTTCGCCATGTTACCCAAGCTTGTCTCAAACTCCTGGGCTCAAGCAATCTTCCCACTTCAGCCCCCAAAGTGCTGGGATTACAGGTGTGAGCCACTGTGCCTGGCCTCTGATATAGTTTGCTAGTTTCATTGCCCACCACTGCAGTGTCTGTACACTCTATGCTATCTAAACTGGATTCCTTACCTTTGGTTATATTTTTCCTTTGGCAGGAAAAGACCTTGTCCAATCGTTAAGATTTTTATTAACTTCTTTCTAATTGGTCACAAAATGTTTACATTTATAAAGATAAAGTAACACTCTTACTACATCAATACAATGAGGACATTAACAGCTGTGGCAGGAAGAATTCTAAGATGGTACCCAAGATATCTGCCCTTCGGTGTACATGAGTTGTATAATCTCCCTTGATTGTTGGCAGGCCCTAGAATTTGATGAATGTCACTCCTGTAATTAGGTCATATGGCAAAGGTGAAGGGATTTTGCTCATGTAATTAAAGTCCCTAATTAGTTTCCTTTGAGTTCATCAAGAGGGAGATTATCCTTGATGGACCCTATCCAATCAAGTGGGCTGTTTAAAAGGGTTAGACTTTTAAAAGGCTTAGGCTTCTGAGCAGAGAGCATCCTGCTAGAGGAGTCAAGCTGCCATGAGTTCTACAGCTACAAGAAAATGAATTCTGCCAATAACTAAATGAGCTTGGAAGAGGACTCCCAAGCCTCAGACAAGACTCTGACCTTCACTGACTGTTTGATTACAGCTTTATGAGATCCAGCTTAGCTGCTCCTTACAGAAACTGTAAGATAATTAATAGGTGGTATTCTAAGTTGCTACGTCCATGGCAATTTGTTATACAGCAATGGAAAGCTAATATAGACTTAATAAACTAGTTAATGAGTGTCACCAGTTCATAATACTTAGGATTTATTACAGAATAAGAAAACTTGAAATGTAGTGAAGTCTTATAGCACATAGTAACTTTCTCAAATTTGACTATATTCCTAAAAATTTACATGACATTAACACAATGCACTGTGAATTAAAAAAATTGATCAGACATGTTTGGAGTAAAGATGGCATTATCTTATTTTCTCTATATAGGAAATACTACAAATTTATTGTCATATGAAGTCAATTAAGAAGTATGGAACCGAAAAATATAAAAACAAAAAATATTAATGCCAGCAAGGACGTGGAGAAAAGGGAACTCTTGTACACTGTTAGTAGGACTGTAAATTAGTATAACCACTATGGAGAACGTATGGAGTTTCCTCAAAAAACTAAAACCTGAGCTACCATAAGATCCAGCAATTCCACTGCTGGGTATATACCCAGAAGAAAAGAAATCAGTATATTGAAGAGGTATCTGCACTCCTGTTTGTTGCAGCACTGTTTACAACAGCTAAGATTTGGAAGCAATCTAAGTGTCCATCAACAGACGAATGAATAAATAAAATGTGGTACATATACACAATGGAGTATTATTCAGCCATAAAAAAACAATGAGATCCTGTCATTTGCGAGAACATAGACGGAATTGGAGCTCAGTATGTTAAGTGACATAAGCCAGGCACAGAAAGACAAACATTGCATTTTCTCATTTATTTGTGGGATCTGAAAATCAAAACAATTGAACTCATGGACATAGAGAGTAGAAGGATGGTTACCAGAGGCTGGGAAGAGTAGTGGGGGAATGAGGGGGGAGGTGGGGACGGTTAATGAGTACAAAAATATAGAAAGAATGAGTAAGACCTACTATTTGATAGCACAACAGGGTGACTATAGTCAAAAGTAATTTAATTGTGAATTTTAAAATAATGTACAGTTACACTAAAAGTGTAATTGGATTGTTTGTAACACAAAGGATAAGTGCTTAAGGAGATGAAAACCCCATTCTCCATGATGTGATTATTTCACATTGCATGCCTGTATCAAAACAGCTTGTATACCCCTAAAATATATACACCGACTATGTACCCACAAAAATTGAAAATGTAAAAATTTAAAAATAAAGTATTATAGAAGTGTGTCAGATAAATAAGTAAGAAAATATGTAAATTTCTGATTTTATATTTATGGTATTTGTGTTTTAAAATTTATAGTTTGTTGTGATTTTATTTCTCACCTAAAATTATTTTTGTACCCAGTTTTGTTCTTATTTTTATGTTATTCTTTTAAAAATCCTCCATCTTGTAAGTTTCAGGCTTACAAACGTAAATCCTCCTTTGTACATTATCATAAATCTTTGAAATTCAACACTAGAAGGGCAGGAAGGATGTGGAGGAAGTTCACAAAAATTGTGAATTTCTCCTTAGCCCTCTATTTGACCCCTGGAGGGCGTTGTTGCCTAAATTGGAAATGGCTTTTCTGTAAAAGATTAGAATAAGCTTCTTCCTTCTCTACAGGTTAAAGAGGTGTCCTTTCTGACTGAGCATTCTTTTAGACAGCGATGTATAAAGAATCTCAGACACCAGAGGCAGGCAAGTTTGTCAAGAGAGCATATCTTACTAGCAGTTTCTACAAGATCCCTAAGAAGAAGAAATCTAAATCCCTGCCATTTCTCCTTAGTTTCAACCTGGATTCAAGTTACCCCGTTGTCAGATTGTGTCTGTGGGGAATCTCCTGGAAAGGTGCATGCTGCACCTTCATTGCTTGGCTAGATCTTATTGTGTGTCTTGATGCTTGGGGTAATCCTGTTCCCAAGTGGGTATCATTCCATTTTACTCTCTTGTCCACAAATGGAGCATTGTCTATTTGACTCTGAATACAGACTTTTTGTGTTAACTGAGTTCACTGACACAGCATTGGCATTGTAGGAAAAACCAGTGCCCAGTCTGTGACCCAGCCTGATGTTCATGTCGGTGTCCCTGAAGGAGCCCCTCTGGAGCTGAGGTGCAACTATTATTGATCTTCTGTTCCAACATATCTTTTCTGATATGTGCAATATCTCAGTCAAGGACTCCAGCTTCTCCTGAAGTACATATAGGGATATAGGGTTGTTTCAGGAATTAATGGTTTTGAGGCTGAATTTAGGAAGAATGAAAACTCCTTCCTCCTAAGGAAACCCTCAGCCCATTGGAACGACATGCTGAGTACTTCTGTGCTGAGTCCCGCATTGCCTGGGACTGTAGTGGGGGCTACATACAAACTACCTGAGACACATAGCTTAAATAACTGAGGATGTCAGCCTCAGTTATTTTCAGGAAGTTGACGTGTTCTGTGAAAGCAAACAGTACAAAGAAAGTAGAATCCTGTCTAGCATTTAGTTCCTATGGACATCTTAGATTTCTTTAATTTATTTTCTTATTTGCCATTTTGCAAAGGAAAGAGCTTGTACCTGATTCTAGAAGAAATTAGACTATAGGATTTGTAACAAGCTGGAGGAGGTGATTTGCACCATGTTACTTGAGATAGTGATGGACTGAGATGACTTAAGGTTGGCCATGTGGATTGGTATAAGGCAAATCAATTTGCTTTTAGTTATTAATCTCATCTCTCATGCAATCAGAAACCCAGAATGAGTGTTTATTTCAAGTTGTATTATCTACAGATTATTTTACCTGGTATCCTGACCTCAGTGAGCTACAGTCCTTTGAGGAAAGAAGCCTCTTCAAAGGACTTCAGCTTACTGATGAAAGTATTTGAGACTGGGAGACTTAATTAAAGCTGACATTTAAGGATGTGTGCAAGGCCATCTTTCCAAAGACAATATAAGTAAAAAGGGAAAAAAAGACTTTATTTTTTTAATCTGGTGGTCCCCAGCAAAAGGCAATCTAAATTAAACACAATATCATGGCAAAGCTCCACGTGGAATCTTGGGGTTGGTTGTTCTATGGATGACCTGCCCTTTATTAGTTCTACCCAGATTACCTCTCTCCTGTTTTTCTCCCTTTCAATTCAATTTCCCTAATACTTGCTGAGTGTCCAATAACTATTATTGATTCCTTAACCATATTTAATTATTTCTCTACACCATTCCTCATAGTGCCAATAGTAACTATTTGCAACGTTCTTGAGCAGTTAATCCAATGTTGTGCCTGCAGAACTTTTATTTCTACTTCAGTGAAAATATAGGTGTTCTTATTTTTCACCCCCTTTGCCTCCAAATCCATTTACAGATAATTATTATTATTTATGGAGTCTGGGGCAAAAGCAAAAACAAATTATTTTCATAACTTTTAAAAACAGCTAATTTTATTTTAAACCATTAGAATAATCTAGTAAACCTAAAAAGCAAAATATAAATAATAATTAACAATGAATAGTTTTAATAAGATGTATTTAAATAAAATTAGAATTTATTTGTTTTTAAGTTTAATTAGATTACAATATTTAAAATAAATGCTAGTTTCAACATCCATCTAGTTGATAAAGAAGCTAATCAGTGTCACTCTTTATGCAGATTCAATCTAGGATAAATAAATGCAATTTAAAACTAATGTTGTTGAATATTACAAAGTGTTCCAGCAATCATGAGCAACTATAGTGAATACTATGCTGATTCATGAGTACCCTGAAGAACCACAAATGAGTACATAAGAGATGCAAGAAAATAGATCCTCAGCACCCTTGGGAAACAGTATTTCTTTATGTAAGAATCTATTGCCTCCATGCTGAGAGGGAAGATGGGGCTAGCTAATTAATTTTTTCCTTCTCTTCCTTGAAACCCCTCCACCCTTGGCCCCAATTCCAAATCAGAGTCATATGAAGTCAATTAAGACGTATGGAACCAAAAAATTTAAAAACAAAAAGTGTTAATGCTGGCAAGGACATGGACAAGAGGGAACCCTTGTACACTGTTTGTAGGAGTGTAAATTAGTATAGCCACTATGAAGAACAGTATGGAGGTTCTTCAAAAACCTAAAACCTGAGCTACTATAAGATCATATTTACTTATTTTTCTACACCATTCCTCACAGTGCCAATAGTAACTATTTGGAACGTTCTTGAGCAGTTAATCCAATGTTGTGCCTGCAGAACTTTAATTTCTACTTCAGTGAAAATGTAAGTGTTCTCATTTTTCATCCCCTTTACCTCCAAATCCATCTACAGATAGTTATTATTATTTATGGATTCTGGGGGAAAAGCACAAACAAATTATTTTCGTATAAACAGAGTCTGCCTCCTATGGCAGGAGCGGCACAACCCACAAATATTTATAATATTCAAAAAGGACAAAGGTCAAGGTATGTGAAGAGGTATTTTTCTCAAATCTGAAAAATGGTGTTAGTGGTTTTTTACAGATTGTGCCCGGTCCTGAGTGACAGAGACAGCCTGTGTTCTTCAGTACGTGTGTGTGTGTGTGTGTGTGCGTGTGTGAGATTGGGTGGCCCTATAAAATATGAGGCTCTGGGTAGGGCTCTTGCCTGATTCTAAGGGTCATATTTTCCAGAACCTTGCTCATCTTCTCTCCTCCTTGTATTTAGAACAAAGGGTCACTTTTCAAAGTTTGCCATCTTTACTTTTGTTACTCTCCAGTCTTGTCACCTCCACAGAAGGCATGTAGCATCACATCCCCATCAAGTCACATCCTGTAATAGAAGTTTGACGTAATTGTTACTGTCTTGGTGCTCATGTGGTGTTTAAGGATGCTTTTTAAAAATGATATCCTGTAAACCTTTATTACATTCAGAGAGATGTTTGTCTCCTCACTATATCACAAGCTCTATGAAGGAAAAACCGCATCCAATTCATTTTTTTTTTTTAATTTCCAAGGTCTCAAACACTCTTAAATATATTGGTTTTACTAAAACTGAATCAAATTAGTGAGCTCATATTTTTTCAGTTCATAGATATGAATTAAATGGATGTTATAACTACATTAAATTACATTTAAAGTATTTATCTTCATAAAAGCCACCGTGGGGTCTCATGGTCCTATTTATGGTACTCTTCATTCTGTGGACACTTCTGTTGGTTCAAGTCAACCCACAGGTACAGCCCTAGGAAAAGACAGCTGGGCTGAGCTGTCCATATATGCTGAGGAAGATGTGCTCTTTCTCAAGGTTTTAGCACATCAGGAGGCACTATAGGCTTTTCTTAAATTGAGGGACGACTCTGAAGGATCTAGTAGTGAATAGTTGTTGAAAGATCTGAGAAATAGATTGAGTATAAGGATGAGGGCCAGTAATAGTAAAGACGGAAGAAAAATTATGTGTAAGGACAAACTAAGTCATTATCAGCACATAAGAAACATATTTTTGCTGAGTATTTTCAATTGTAGCTCTGTCCTCTAAAACAATATAAATGACATATGAATATTCAAGTTCTAGGTTATATTTGAAATGCATATATATATATCTATATTTAAATTTTTGTCTTTGTCTATATCATTATCTTTATCTGTATCTATCAGAAAATATTCCTGGATCAAACAGAATCATACACAGCAAGAAGGAAAGTGGAGAATTCCAAAGAAGAGAATTCAGATTTTAAAAAATTTTTATTTCCTAAGATTTCCTAAGAAAAAAATATGAACTTTTATTTCGCAGGTCCAAAATTATTTCTAAACTGTTGAAAGCCATCTTTTCTTTAGTTTTCTTCTGTCCCTTTCCTGTAACTAGAACCCCCTATCCTCAACCAAAAATAAATAAATAAATACATAAATAAAGGAGAGAGAGAGAAAAGGAAGAACATGGAAGCAAAAGGTAATGATAGAAAAGTGAGAACATGGAACCAAAAGGTAATGATAGGAGAAAGTGGAAGGAAAAGAGCAAGACAGAAAAAAAATAAAGAAAAAAAGATTTACTGGACTGTAAGATGAGCTATAAAGGAAGTTTGTATAAAACAAGAATCAGAAAAACAAAACATATTGCCCATCCAGAGTAACATGTAGAAAAAATATTTGAATTGATCTTATTTTTTCTCTCACAATTTACAGTCTTACTAGGGCCATTTCTTATAACAATATTTACCACAATTCTTGATTATTTCAGGAGAGTCCTAATCCACATATTTCATATATTCTAATAATAAAAATTATTACATATATAATACGTAACATGTATGTTCTTATTACTTTACATGACTGGAATGACTTTCACCTAAATTAATTCATTGGTTAATAAAGACCCTCTTGTCAGAACACATTCTTGTTTTGGGGTTTTAAACTGTGGACACTCATTCTGTGATCCCCTCCAGGCTCGAATTAGTATTAGAGTTGAGGCACGTTCTTTCACATTCTTTACACATTCTTTACTATATCCAGAATTATTAGAAAACTTCCCTCAGGTTATGGAATAATGACCTTTCTTTTTCCCTTCCACTCCACCCCTTTCCACCCCGGTTCTCAGCCAGGTTTAAGCCGGCTGGTGGGGCTTCCTGTCACCGAACGCTGTTTAAAAACTCAGTAGCATCTGGGCGTGAGCAGGCTTTGTCGGGTGGAGCTGATTGGTTGCAGGAGAAGCAACAGTTCCAGAGCCAAGTCATGACACCGACCTCCCCAAGGTTTAGTTAAGTATATCTTACGGTGAAAATGCCCGGAGCAAGAAGGCAAAGCATCATGAAGAGGATATTGGGAGCTCTGCTGGGGCTCTTGAGTGCCCAGGTTTGCTGTGAGTTGGGGCTGTCCAAGGTGGGAATCCAAAAGGATTTAGCAGCTGCAGCCTTGTTGAGGGGAGGAAGAGAAAGGAGTTAGTTAAGTCTTGCAGTCTTTCTATTCACACAATCTGTGGGGGCATTTTCAGGGTTTTCAGATATTAAACTCCCCATCACTTATGACTTTTTCTCCATTTCTGGCCAGGTGTGAGAGGAATACAAGTGGAGCAGAGTCCTCCAGGCCTGATTCTCCAGGAGGGAGCCAATTCCACGCTGCGGTGCAATTTTTCTGCCACTGTGAACAATTTGCAGTGGTTTCACCAAAACCCTTGGGGACAGCTCATCAACCTGTTTTACATTCCCTCAGGGACAAAGCAGAATGGAAGATTAAGTGCCACGACTGTCACTACGGAACGCTACAGCTTATTGTACATTTCCTTTTCCCAGACCACAGACTCAGGCGTTTATTTCTGTGCTGTGGAGCCACAGTGCTCCCCAGGCACCTGCAGCCTGTACACAAACCCCCACCTGGGTTCAGTTCCTCTACCAGTAACAACTACATCACGAGGCCACGACAGCAGCATTTGCACAGCTTAATATTCCTTTTGTACATAGGTAGAGTTTTAACCACAGATTCTTTTTGGCTCTACAGGTTTGAGACTTTGGTCTTTATTTTCCCTTTTCAATACACACCTCCTCCTACCCTATAAATATCTAACTTGGAAGGAGTAGAGTAGCTGATAAGAGGACAGAATCAAAATAAATATTTAAGTGACAGTATGCAGGACTCCAAAAGGGTAAAAAGTAAAAAGAGTAAAAAGAAAAGAAACACCATTCCAATAAGCGTGTTGTTAGACATTAATTAGACCGTAATCCAGCTTAGTTGTGTGTCTCAAGCACATTCAAGTCTGCCTCACCACATTATGTACCAACAAGCAAGGGCAAATATTTGCATCCTATCCCACTAGTGCAGCAAAGTAAAATTTCTTTGAATATTAACATACTGAGAAATAGCTCTGGAGAAGAAACTTTAAAATGTTATGTTCCACTCAACTAGTCCCATATGTGTTTTTCAGCTTGTTGTGTAACCTAGAATATGATCTATCCTGGAAAATATAACCATGCATGCTTGAGAAGAATGTGTAATCTGATCTTGGGTAGATAGATGTCTGTTAGGTCTACCTGGCTTTTGTGTTGTTCAAGTCTTCTATTTCCTTGTTGGTATTCTATTTGTCCTATCTATTATTGAAAGTGAGGTATTGAGTCTTCACCTGTTATTCTTGAATTTTCTGTTTTTCCCTTCAATTCTGTCAGTTTTTGTGCATCATGTATTTTGGGATATGTCATTAGGTGCATATATGTTTACAACTGATATATTCTTAATGGATGCCTTTTTATCATTATAAAATTTCCCTTTTTATCTCTAGTAACATTTTTTGATTTAAAGTATACTTTGTCTAATAATAACATAGTGACTCCAGTTATATCTTTTTCTATCCTTTTACTTTCAACTTATTTGTATCTTTGTATCTAACTTGTGTCTCTGACAGTGTATAGTTGTGTGTGTGTGTGTGTAGCCATTCTGATAATCTCTGCTTTTTGATTGGATTGTTTAATCCATTCACATTGAGTGTTATCATTGATATAGATTATATCTGGCATTTTAATTTTATTTTCTTTCTGTCTTATGTCTTTTTTCTTCCTCTGTACCTCCTTAACTGCTTTCCTTTGCATTAGGTGAATATTTTATAGTATAATATTTTAATTCCTTTATTTTTTCACTATGCTTTTTCAATTATTTTCTTGGTGGAAGTTTTAGTACTTACAATATATATACATCCAAACTTGTCAGAATTCACTTCAGATTTTATGCTAACTTAACTCCAATGGGATTTTCAGATGTCACTTCTATAGAGGTCTATTTCTTATTCTCTTTATTATTGTTATTCACATTATATGTATATATGTTACAAACAATAGATTATTATAATTATTTCTTTATATAATTTTTATAATTATTTCTTTATATAATCTTATGTTTTATAAGCTGAGAAGGAAAAAAGAAAAGCAAATATATATTGAAGTGTTTGTTGTTAACCTTCTTACTTTCATTTCTGGTTCTCTTCATTTGTTCCTGTGCACTTAATCATAGCCAAAAGGTCGAGAAGTGATCATTTGTTCCTGTGGATTCAAGTTGCCATCTCGTGTCATTGTCTTACTCCGATATAGTTTTGCAATCTGCCTTTCTCCTTTATTCTTCTATTGTCAAATATATTACATTCCTATAAGTCCAATAATATAATTATATATGTATTGTTTTATACAGTAGTTATTTAAATCAGTTAATAGTAGAAAGGGGATAAATATGCAGTCACACTAACTTTTTAGTATGTGTGTGGATGCAAATTACTGTTTGAAGTCCCTTGCTCCCAGCCTGAAGATCCTCCTTTATTATTGCTTGAAGGTAGATCTGCTTGCAATAAATTCTCTCAGTTTGTATTTATCTAGGAATGTCTTTATTTTACCTTCATGTCTGAAAGATACTTTTGCTGAATATAGGATCTTCATTGGTGGTATATTTCTTTCAGCACTTTGAATATATCTTCTCACTGCCTTCTAGTTGTGTTGTTTTTGTTGGGAAGTCAGCTGTTAATTTTATTGAGTTTCTCTATAAATATTTGTTTTTCTCTTTCTACTTTAAGATTCTATTTCTCTTTCAACATTTTTGCTATGATGTGTCTGAGTGTGGATCTCTTTGCATTCATTTTACTTAGAGTTCACTGAGCTTCCTAGATGAGTAGATTAATGTTTTTTTGAATCTGGGAATTCTCAGCCATTGTTTCTTCAAATTTTTTTGTTCCTTTTTCTTTCCTTTCCTTTTTCTGGTACTCTCACTATGCATATATTGGTGTGCTTAATGATGTACCACATTTCTCTGAGTCCCTGTTTATTTTTCTTTATTCTTTTTTCTGTCTGGTTTTCAGATTGCATAATCTCTACAGATGTATCTTTAAGTTCACTGATTCCTTGTTCAGGGAGCCCAAACCTACTGTTTGACCCTCCAGTGAATTTTTTATTTGGTTATTGCACTTTCCCAACTCTAGAATTTCTATTTTGTTCCTTTCATAAAAAATAATTTTTACCACTTTATAGATATTCTCTAGCTGATAAGAAGTCATCATCATATCTTTTTTACTTCCCTAAGCATGGTTTTATTTCTTTGAGCATACTTAAAACAGCTGTTTCGAAATTTTTGTCTGTGAAATCCAACATCTAAGTCATAGAAAAGGCAGTTGCCATTACCCAATTTATTTCTCTTGTGTAAGAATCACATTTTCCTGTTTGGGGCATATCTTATAATTTTTTGTTTTAAACTAGACATGTTAGATAACATATTATATTAGTTTTCTATGGCACTCTTATGGGTTGAATTGTGTTTCTCAAAATTCAAGATGAAATCCTAGCTCCCAGTACCTCAGAATGTGACGTTATTTGAAAATAGGGTCATTGCAGATGTAATTAGTTAAGATAAAGTCATTAGAATGGACCCTAATTGTGATGGTTAATGTTAAGTGTTATCTTGATTGGACTGAAGAATGCCTAGATAACTGGTAAAGCGTTGTTTCTGGGTGTGTCTGTGAGGGTGTTGCCAGAGGAGATTGATATTTGAGTCAGTGAACTGGGAAAGGAAGACCCACACTCTGTGGGTGGGCACCACCCAATAGGCTGTGCAGCTAGAACAAAGCAGGTGAAAGAAGGTGGGATAACGTTGCTTGCTGAGGCTTCTGGCTGCCTACTTTGTCCCATACTGGAGGCTTCCTTCTGCTTCTCCTGTCCTTTTGTTCCTGGACCAAACTGAGGTTGGGGCTGCTATTTTTTACAGCCAAATAACGAGATGCAGATGAATGGAGAGGAAGAGAGTTTTTATTTCTGTAGTCAGTTACAGGGACACTGCCTGGAAATTATTGCCAGACTAACTCAAAATTACAAAGTTTTTTGAGAGTTTTATATACCTTCTAAGTTATATGTCTACGTGTAAGTGTGCATTCATTTAAAGACATAAGTGATTAACTTCTTTTAATCTATAACTAAGGTCTGAGTCCTGAAGACCTTCTTCTAGAATCTCAGTAAGTTTACTTAATCTAAATGGGTTTAGGTGCTGAGGTGATTACACTTATCTGGTCTTCTGCTAAATCACAGAGGTTTGGGGAGTTCCTTCAGACCTCCAATAAATGTGTTTGTGGAGGCCTGGAGAGTTTCTTCAGACCCCCAATAAAACTTGTTTAATCCTAAAGAGGCCCTGTTAAGAATTACTCTGTTATTTTGTCACGCTTAAAAGCCCAGGAAAGTCCTAGGCAAAACTCTTGGTGGGCTTTTGCTACATTCCAGCCTTTGTATAAGGGCACTGGCCTTTAATATTTATCTTAACCACTCAGTCAGTACTGAAACAGTTGTTATGGAGACCTGCCACACTTGGACATCAGACTCCAGGTTCTTTGGCCTGTGGACTCTGGGACTTGCACCAGTGGCTTACAGGTGGCTCTCGTGCCTTTGGCCATAGACAGAATGCTGCACTGCTGGCTTCTTTGGTTTGAGGCTTTCGAGCTTGGACTGAACCACTACCAGCTTCTCTTTTCCCCAACTTGCAGACGGCCTATCGTGAGACTTGGCCTTGTAACTGTGTGAGCCAATTCTCCATAATAAATAAATAAACAAACAAATAAATAAAGTTTATTGGGGGAATTGGCACACACAATTACAAGGCCAAGTTTTATATATATATGTGTGTGTGTGCGTGTATGTGTGTACATGTATACACACACATACACGCGCACACACACACACACACACACACACACATACACATATATCCTACTGGTTCTGGAGACCCCTGACCAATACACTAATCTAATATGACGGGTGTCCTCATAAAAAGGGAAAATTTGGAAACACACACACACACAGAGGGAGAACACCATTTAAAGATGAAGGCAGAGATCAGGGTGGTACTCCAACAAGCCAAAGAATGCCAAAGATTGCCAGAAAACCATGAGAAGCTGGGCAAGAGGGATGGAGTAGATTCTCATAGCCCTCACAGGGAGCCTCTCAGACTTCCATTCTCCAGAAATGTGAAACAGTAAGTTCCTATTGTTTAAGCCACCTAACTTGTGGTACTTTGTTATAGCTCTAGCACACTAATAAAGCTGCTGTAACTGCAAATTTGGTAGCTTAAAACCAAACAAATTTATTCTCTTACAGTTCTGGAAGCAAGAAATCTGAAACCAGTTTTACAGGGCTACAGTCAAAGTGTTGGCAGGGCTGATTTCTTCTGGAGGCTCTCAGGGAGAATCTGCTTCCTTGCCTTTTCCAGCTTCTGCCGTCCACCTGAATTCATGGCTCATGCTCTTTCTTGAATCACTCCAAACTTTTGCTTCCATCATCACATCTCCTTTCTCTTCTGGGGCCACATCTTCCCCTGTTTCCCTCACTTGTGATTATATTTAGGGCCCGCTCAAATAATCCAAAATATTTTTCCCATCTCAAGATCTTTAATAATGTATTCAAAGACATTTTTGCCATATAAGGTACCATTTGCAGGTACCATTTGTAGGTACCAGGCATTAGGGCCTGGTTATCTTTGGGGATGATTATTCAGGCTATCACATATAGTGACTCTGGATATTGTGTCTCTACCCCATCCAGGGCTTGTTGTTATTTGCTTGTTTATTTGTTGTAACAACTTGACTATTTCAGTTAAGTCCATTCTCCTGCAGGGTGCAGCCTGTGATGTTATTCCTCAGAGGACCGTCTTTGGTATGTGTGCAGACATCTTGATATGACAGTGGTTTCAGCAGTGTTTTCTTTAACTGTCTTTCTCCCTGATTTTTCTGTTAAACTACCTGCCTCAGTTTGTATTACACTTAGCCAAGAGATCCACTAAGGAGATGCTGACTGATTGTTATATTATTTTCAGTGGCACTCTGGGGCATACATTTCTCCATAGTCTGATTCAATTAAATTCAGGCCCCTTTGCAGAGGTAATCTTTGAGGCCAATCTTTGAAGTTTCTTATAACCTCAGGAGGACTCTTCCCAGCTGTCTTTATTCCTGGTTCTCTCTATTAGACTTTTAGCTAGTCATCTGTGGTTTAGCTTGTTGCTCTAGTGGAACTACCAGCCTCCTCTTAATTGCTTACCACAAAAATCTTCATTCATTTCAACAGTACCCTTAAGGCTTGGACTTCCTGAAGCTCTGTTCCAAATAGAGTCTTCCTAGTGGAGAGCTCTCTGTTCTTATAACTCCTTCTCTCCCTGGGCACAACTTCTGTGCCCCTGCTCTAGAGCAATGTGAGAAGAGACAGTGCTTTTCTTTCCTCAGAGTGATAACCCTACTTTAGGAGCAAGGTGCTTGATGGGGGCAGTATTCCATGGCCTTCTTGCTTGCCTCCCCTGGTATGAAACCTCCACCTTATGAGCAAGCTGGGGTGAGGGAAATAAGGACCCAGTATTCTTGCTCTGCCATGCCAGGGTAGAGCTTCTGCCCTAAGAGTAGGTGCTAGGAAGTGAAAAGGAGCCCTAGGCCTTTCAGCTTCCCTGGCCCAGAATAGGACTTCTGCAATACAAAGTTGAGGAAGATGAGAATTGTTGGCAGACTGTCCCTCCCAGGCAGATGTCGTAGCTCAACACTGGAATCTGAGGGAAGAGGAAGCCCTGTATTCTTGGTTGTCCCCACCTGAAGTAGAGTTTCTATTATGCTGAGCTCTGTGTGGTGGGGGAAGTAGCAGTCATGGCTCAAATTCCAAGGATTTTGTTCTTATGGTGATTTAGTAAATTTTCCTGAATAGATAATTCTCCCATTTGCTATATACTCAGGACGATTTCCAGGGACTTAAGTTTCTAAAATATTTTTTACCAATTAATAGTGTTTTGTTACTAATTAGGGAGAGTAACCATGAACCTCTTCATATTGCAATTCTGAAAGTCACAGCCTCCCATTCATGATGTTATCACATAGAACAGGCCTAAACCGAAGATAATCAAAAGTTCAACTTTTCTTTGACTTTCTCCATTGAGAAATAAAGGTGAAGCTCCCAGCTTGTTTTGATCCTAAACCTGACACAGATATAATTATTCAAACACATCATGTATCACCATCATAAAATAAGCATGTATTCTGAGAGTATTAAAGATGAAAAACAAGAACACTATATTTTCTTAAATCATAGTTTTTGTAGGAAGGATGGAGTGAGGTAGAGTAAACAAGTTTAGGATTGCCTAGTTTGAATAATTTCAGTGGGCTCTGAGGCCAGGACTATCCCTAGTTGCCTGGTACCTGGCCATGGGATGCTTAGGGCAGGGGGAATAGTGGATGGAGTGTAGGAGCCTAGTGACAGCCTGATAAAGGAGGTGCTTGGAGTATGGGCTCTATATTAGTTGGTTTGCATTTGAAAGATGTGCTCCCAAGTGAGTCTTTACTATCTCTAGGAATTAGCCAGAGATGGTTAAGGCCCTTAGATGTCAAAACATTTGGGTAAAAAGACGTGGTTAATACACCAACACTGTTGGAATATGAGACCTCTCTATGCCTCACTTTCCTTTGGATACTCTTGTTCATTCATATTTTTTCTTTACTTTTCCTATTATGTTCCTTTTATGATTAATAATAACTTGCCTAAGTCTAGTCTTTACTAGAGACAACAATCATCAACTTAATTCACTCAATTCTCCAAAGCTAATGTTATTACAGCCAATTTGAAAGGGTATGTAATGTTATTACAGCCAATTTGAAAAGTGATAAGAGTATGGTACGCTAACACTACCAATAGTGACACTCTTTGTAGGCATTCCATAGGTGAAAAACGTCCTTACATTACAAAAAGTATAACATATGATGGTCATTATTTGTCAAGAATGAATTCCATTTGAGTTCCATTCAAAATGGAATTTTCGTTTCATACCTACAGCTCCTGGGAACTGTTTTCTGTTTGGGAATCAGTCTCTTCATTGCCAAAACAGCGCCAAGGCCAATCCTTCTGTAAGTCTATTTGTTAGGCTATTTTAAAGGCATGACCCCCAAAAATCCTCAGTGGAGCATATTATTTTACAAAAATCATAAAGCAATGAAAATCTTTCTGAAGAAAAACTCCCGAGGGTAGTGACACCATCCATATCATTAAACAATTTGCAGTGGTTATCGAAAAATATTTTCTCACATTAGCTAACATAATAAATATAGTAGTATATCCAAAATCTTGGAATCACAGCAAGCCAGTTAAAATTTCTTAATCCAAAGGCCTATGTGTAGTAGAATAGTCACATATTTTTGTGGGGCCAATCAGGGAGCGATCTTTGTCATTGCTAATACTTCATGTTGACTCTACATTAATACTGAAGATGAGTAAAAACACTTTTAGCATAGATAGATAGATAGATAGATAGACAGACAGACAGGTAGGTAGATACATAGATGAGACATAGATAAAAAAGCAACCTAGTTATGTAAGATAGACTCAGAAAATCATTTGGACTTGTTTTTTTTAATCAAGTCTGGGAAATCTTGGATCATGGTTGCAAAGTATCTTACCCTTTTTATAATATTTAATGCTTCAGATTTATTCATTTGTTGCATGGCTCTGTTGGGGTTCTAAATATCACTGTCTCCACAAATGGTTGAGCAAATAATCCAAAGACAAAAATTCAATAAAAGTCATGCTTATAAATACACAAACTAAAAATCAAATCTCTACAGGCCAAAACTCTTTGTCAAGAAAATCGACAATAGTGGAGAAGACCTGGACAGTTCTTGAACATCTGTTCTGCAGCTTTGGCTGCATAAGGACCAAAAGGGGATGGGGGGTGGGGAGAGGGGAGGAAAATAAAATTATTCCCATAGATTTAGGAAAAGATAGTTACACAGCCATAATAAGTAGCCACCAGAACCAGTTTTATACCTGTTCAACTGAATAACAACTCGTCTCAATGAACATGCCTTTGCAAGCCAGCTAATCAATGTCAGCTTCTGGCTTCTAGTCAGTGCCCCTGAGTGCCAAGCAATCAGCAATAGCCTCACCCTAGTGACTCTGTTTCTGCAGATAATGTTAACTCATTTATACCTCTGAAGTTTGCCAATCCCTGAATTCCATGCTTCCCCAAAACCCAGTATAAATCAGCTATCTGTTGTGCTCAGCAAGACTGTGTCTGATTTTCATAGGTCTCCTTTGCTATTATTTCCAATAAATGCATGTGGTCTTTTTATTTCACACATTGAGTAGTGTCAAATCCTTTTACAGCTGCCAAAGTATATTTTCTTGTGGGACATTTGGACTTGGACAACTTTTCTTACTATTTTTCTTCAATGCTCAAAACAAACCTAACATAAGGGATATTTATTCTTGTTTGAAATGATATTCAGCATCAGCAGAAATAGTTGACATGCTATAAGAACTTATAAAATCAACATTTAGTATTATAAGAAAATGAATCTCTTTGCAGATCATTCCAGCCAGAATGGTGATGTTTATTGCTTTGTACATCATTGAAGTCACTGATTCCAAAATCAGCTATTTCAAAGCAGTTGTGGATTACATTTAGGGTGATTGTGTCCCACATAGCATAGCAACAAGATTCTTCACTGCTATCAAAAACATTCCATTAAAAAAATCTATACTAGAAATATTTCTTCTTATTTTACATAACATACTAAGTGCTTCTAGCATAAAACTTTTAGGTAATTAATTATGCCTTCATCTAAAAACCGCATATACGTTATGGTACTAGAGGACAAAAAAAGATATTGCAAATACTGAAATAAGTCTCCAGTTACTTTGGGCAGCACGTTTATCAAAACAGATTTTATCTATTTTGGCAAGCTATTCTCCTCTCTAATTGTAGGAGCCATCTCCCAAACAATCATCCAACATCGGTGGATTTAACTTTAAATATACATATAGGAGATATGTGTATATATAGGGGATTTTCAAATTTTTCTACAAATGGTTTTACTTTCTTATTAGTCTCAGCATTATAGCACAGTCAGACTTCCTCTTAATGAATGTATATATGTACATATGTATGCATAATATATGTCTGTGTATATATTTTTCCTTGAGAAAAATGCTTTTCACCAAGAACTAACATCTGGCTTGGCTGAAGATTATAGAAGAGCCCCATCTTATAATTATTAATTATGCACATAGGCACATGCTTATCCTGAATAGATCTGCAGATTTCAAGCCAAATATTAGTAGCCAAAAGAGTTTCTGCAGATGCTGTATATTTTAGAGTGATGGCATAATGTTCTGACAATGCCAACAATTGACCTATATCTCCATTCAAAATGTAATTGTATTACTCTTTTATTTAGAAAAATAATTCAGATCTAATTTTTTTCACTCTAGATTAGTAAAGCAATCTAAGAATTTCATTTTATAAATTTACCTTTTGTTTCCCCTCTCATTCTTTTTACCTTCCTTGGCAGGCTGTTTTTCTATTCTGTTTTGGTTTTTAAGATACGCACACACACACACAGAGATATACCTTGGAGATAATGTGGGTAGGGTTCCAGATCACCATAATAAAGTGAATATCACAATAAAGTAAGGCATACTTTTTTTTAGTTTCCTGGCACACATAAAGGTTTAAAATATACTGCAGTCTGTTAAATATGCAATAGCATTATGTATAAAAATGTACATACCTCGACTTAAAAATGCTTTATTGCTAGCAAATGCTAATTATCATCTCAGGCTTCAGAAAGTTGTTACTTTTTTTGCAAATGTAGGGTCTTGCCTCAATGTTGGTGGCTGATCAGGGTGGTGGTTGCTAAAAGTTGAAATGGCTGTGGCAATTTCTTACAATAAGATAAAAATGAAGTTTGCCACATCAATTGACTCTTACTTTCATGAAAGATTTCCCTGTAGCATGCAACACTATTTGATAGCATTTTACTCAAAGTAGAACTTTTTTCAAAATTGGAGTCAGGATAAAAAGAAGGAGGTTAATTGTTACAAAAATACAGTTAGAAGAAACAAATTCCACTATTTAATAGTACAGTAGGGAAATTATGGTTAACAATAATTTACTGTATATTTCAAAATAACTAGAAGAAGAGAATTGTAATGTTCCCCAAAACAAAGAAAAGAAAAATGTTTCAAATAGTGGATATCCCAATAACCCTGATTTGATCATTACACATTGTATACATGTATCAAAATATCACAAATGCCCCAAAATACATACAACTATAATAAATTGATTTCAAAATCTTTTTTTTTTTTTTTTCAGACGGAATTTCGTTCTTGTTGCCCAGGCTGGAGGGCAATGGCACAATCCTGGCTCACCGCAGCCTCTGCCTCCTGGGTTCAAGCGCAGCCTCCGCCTCCTGGGTTCAAGCGATTCTCCTGCCTCAGGCTCCCGAGTAGCTGAGTTTACAGGCATGCGCCACCACGCCCAGCTAATTTTGTGTTTTTAGTAGAGACGGGGTTTCTGCATGTTGGTCAGGCTGATCTCGAACTCCAGACCTCAGGTGATCCGCCCACCTCAGCCTCCCAAAGTGCTGGGATTACAGGCGTGAGCCACTGCGTCCAGCCTAATTTCAAAATCTTTTTAAAACTACTAAGAAAATTAAAAAAAAAAAAGGAAGTTAATCATCTCAAATCCTGCCACTGCTTTGTCAACTAAGTTTATGTAATAATCTAAATCTTTTGTTGTCATTTCAATAATGTTTACAGCATCTTCACCAGAAGTAGATTCCATCTTACGAAAGCAATTTCTGTGCTTATCCATAAAAAGTAATTTATCATTTGTTAAAGTTTTATCATGAGATTGTAGCAATTCAGTCACATCTTCAGGCTCCACTTCTAATTCTAGTTCTCTTGCTATTTTTAACACATCTGCAGTTACTTTCCCCACTAAAGTCTTGAACTTCTTGAAGTCATCCATTTGGATTGGAATCGTCTTCTTCCAAATTCTGACAACATCGATATTTTGACCTCCTCTTGTGCATCATGAATATACTTAATGGCATCTAGAGTATGAATCCTTTCCAGAAGCTTTTCAATTTACTTTGCCCAGATCCATGAAAATACAAGCACGTTTTATTTTATTGCAACTATTTCTTGAAAACACTTTTTTTAACCCATTGAATTGTCTTGGTATCTTGCTTGAAAATTAATTGAATATGAATTTGTGAATCTAGTTCTATTTTGTTTCTTTGATCTACAAATTTTATTTTCACAAATACCAAACTGTTTTGATTACTGTTCTTTATAATGTCTTGAGATCAGGTAGGGTGGGTCCTTCAATTATGTTCCCTTTAAAAATTGTTTTAGTGGCCGGGCGCAGTGGCTCACGCCTGTAATCCCAGCACTTCGGGAGGCCGAGGCGGGCGGATCACGAGGTCAGGAGATCGAGACCATCCGGGCTAACGCGGTGAAACCCCGTCTCTACTAAAAATACAAAAAATTAGCCGGGCGTGGTGGCGGGTGCCTGCAGTCCCAGCTACTCAGGAGGCTGAGGCAGGAGAATGGCGTGAACCCGGGAGGTAGAGCTTGCAGTGAGCCGAGATCGCGCCACTGCACTCCAGCCTGGGTGACAGAGCGAGACTCCGTCTCAAAAAAAAAATTGTTTTAGTTATTCATTAAGGTTTATTTTTTGCATTTCCATATAAATTTTAGGATTAGTTAGTCAATCTCTATAAAAAGGCCTGCTAAAATTTTGAGTGATATTGCATTGCACTTACAGAAAATTGGGGGTAGAACTGCCATCTTGAAGCTATTAAATCCTCTAATTCATGAACATGATATATCTGTCCATTTATTAAGTTTCTTTAATTTTTGTCAGCATTGTTTTTGAACTTTTCAGTGTAGAGGTCATGGACATCTTTAAGAAAACAAAAAGGCCATTGACTCGAAGAAACTATTTGAAACATGTAAATTATTCCAAAGTCTTGTGTACAGCATATGTAAAAAGCTCTTACAACTCAATAAAAGAGAAGAAATGACCCAATTTAAGAATTAACAAAACATTTTCGCAGAATCTTCACAATAAAAAGATAAAAATGACCAATAAACACATGAAAAGATGCTCTACATCAGGAGTCAACAAAATATGGCCCATGAGCCAAATTCAGCCATCCACCTATTTTCATAAAGCTTTATTTAAACACAGCGATGCTTGGGTTTTTTTTTAATGTGTTACCAATGACTTCTTTCATGCTGCAATGGTAGAACTGAGTAGTTGCCATTGAGACTGAATCACCTGCAAGGCTTAAAATACTTACTATTCAACCCTTTTTAGAAAAAGTTTACTGACTCTTATGTCATTAATAATCAAGGAAGTGCAAGTTAATACTGTAATAAAATATATAGCCACTATATGGAGCATTTATGCTATATAATATATATATGCTATATATATGTTATATTATATATATGCTATATATATGTTATATTATATATATGCTCTATATATATGATATATATATTTCATATATATATGCTCTATATATGATATATATATATCATATATATATGCTCTATATATGATATATATATATCATATATATATGCTCTATATATGATATATATATATCATATATATGCTCTATATATGATATATATATCATATATATGCTCTATATATGATATATATATCATATATATGCTCTATATATGATATATATATCATATATATGCTCTATATATGATATATATATCATATATATGCTCTATATATGATATATATATCATATATATGCTCTATATATGATATATATATTTCATATATATGCTCTATATATGATATATATATTTCATATATATGCTCTATATATGATATATATATTTCATATATATGCTCTATATATGATATATATATTTCATATATATGCTCTATATATGATATATATATTTCATATATATGCTCTATATATGATATATATATTTCATATATATGCTCTATATATGATATATATATTTCATATATATGCTCTATATATGATATATATATTTCATATATATGCTCTATATATGATATATATATTTCATATATATGCTCTATATATGATATATATATCATATATATGCTCTATATATGATATATATATCATATATATGCTCTATATATGATATATATATCATATATATGCTCTATATATGATATATATCATATATATGCTCTATATATGATACATATTTCATATATATGCTCTATATATGATACATATTTCATATATATGCTCTATATGATACATATTTCATATATATGCTCTATATATGATATATATATTTCATATATATGCTCTCTATATATGATATATATTTCATATATATGCTCTATATATGATATATATATCATATATATGCTCTATATATATGATATATATATATCATATATATGCTCTCTATATATATGATATATATATATCATATATATGCTCTCTATATATATGATATATATATATCATATATATATATATGCTCCTATATAGCCACTATGTTGGCTAAAAGTGAAAAGATGACTACTATACCAAGTGTTGACAAAGATGAAGTGTAATTAACTAAGTTAGATCTATTTAAGAACATATTCACTTTAGTGTGAAGACTTCTCCCCGATCTGATGTTGCCATTATGTGAGGAAGGAGACCCCATGCGGTGACTCCATCTGACGGCCAGTTTCTGCCTCTGAAGGAACCCCAGAGCAGTTGCGGTGTCACTGTTTCAGTAGCCCTGTTCTCTCCTGGTACCTCCAGCATCCCAATCAATTCCTCCAGATCCGCCTGAGACATACCTGACCTCAGCAAGGACAAAATCTCCTTTCATCTGAAGAAATCATTGGCTCAAGAGGACGACTCAGCCACTTATTTCAGTGTCCTGATAGATGTAGGGGTTGCTGAACAGTTAAGCTGTAGGAAATTGTTTGATGTAAACTCCCTATGTGGCCACAAGGGGGCAATGCTTCTTCAAAGAAGATTAACATTTGTCCAAATACACATATTCAGCAAGTAGCCAGAGATTATCCTTTTAAAATCTAGTAAATTATCTCCTACTCTGTCTCAATTCACGTGTCTGTTTCATTCAATGCATCTATGAATTTATCCATTCATCTACCTAACTAGTATCTGTATTTATTCTAGTCTAACAGAGTGGAAAACATCACTTTGGAAGTCAACACTTTTTTGAATTATACATGTTATCCTTCAAGCCCACATTAACTTCTCTAGTATAACTTTATAAGGTTTTCACCCACATACAGCCCAATATCCAGTCACACTAATCTGTGCCTAATATTCCCTTATCCATTCTTTTTATAGGGAAATCTATCATGGTTTGAGGCCCTGTTCAAGCATCTCCCCATCCGTACTCTTCTTTGACTGGGTCCAGAAACAGATTTCATCACTCTTTCGTCACATCATCTAGACACACTGGTGTCTTTGGCAGGTTCCATTGGCTGATACCTGAGTCTTGGGACTAGGTTGACCGAAGACTTGGACTGTGTCTCTTTCGTGAATGAAATGAGGCCCAAGTACTGCCTAATTTAGTAGGCACCTCGTAGACAGTATATATGTATTGAAGATATGCATATATAAATTAAAAGAAAAGAAAGCACATCAAAACTTAAACAACTTTTAAAAAGCACCTTAGGGTACTGGGGAAGAAAAGGTTTGGATTCTAGATTGAGGAATGTGGACCATTGTCTCCTATTGGATTGGGATGGTGTTTTCTTTGAGTGGATTTTAGATGACATTAAATATAAATACAAAAAAATCATTTTTGTGCTTCTGAAAAAAATGTGCTTCTCATGTTATTTTAACTTATATGATTTATAATACAGATCATCCCTATTTCAGGGCTGCTTTAGAATTTATCTTCAATTTCTCCCTTGTATCTTGCGTGTGTTAATATCAAAAGTTAAATTTATTCTTTATATTTTCATAGTTGATCGATTTTGAAGTGTGAATAAAATATCAAATGTTTATTCAAACTCAGGATAAGAGCCACCAAAAGTGACTGCATTACTGGATGGTTATAGCTCTGTATCTTCTGTATTCTGCAGAATTTTTCTATCCTCTGTTATCCATTTAAAGATCACAGCTTCTCCAGAACAGGTAATTCCAGTATTTCCTCATTTCTTTTTCTAGGTACATTTAAAAAAATATTTAATTTACCTAATCTGTAATTTAGAAAAAATATGGAGAAAAAATAAAATTGACTTAATTGTATTATATCATTTCTGAGGATCTTCTAAAATGTGGAATGAATACATCTGAAAAATTGTAATAAAATTTAAGTTCTCTGAGGACAAAGGGACCATATATTCTCCATGTTCTGATTCATGACCTTAGCTTGTAATGGGATATTATGCCCATTGTGTGCCCTCAATAAACTTTATTAATATTCACAATAAAAAAGAAATGCCACTGTACATGTTAACCTTGTGGTTTCACAGTTGTTCCTCTCTTCCACCACCGTAAAATAAGGCCCTTTCTATTGACATATCCAGCCATCTTAAAGGTCTGAGGAAAAGTTGAGGGGGCTTGAGAGACAGAAATTATAAACTGATACTTATCTGTGTGTAAAGAAAGGATTACTGATTCCCAATGAATATATCTTCAGCAATTCTAAATTTGGACAAAGTGGGGAAGTGCTTCCTTTGACAGAGACAGCTTTAAGTGAAAGCACTTGTGAAAGGGCGGGGCCTGCTGAAAGAATTCAGTTGAGGGTGAATTTACAGAGTTTCAGCTGGTTGGGAAGACCGGAAGACCACCTGGGCTGTCACTGAGTTCTGGTGCCAGGAGGAATGGACAAGATCTTAGGAGCATCATTTTTAATTCTGGGGCTTCAACTATGCTGTGAGTAATGGAAGAGAAACTTCAGGATATGTTACTAACTTGGGTGGATGAGAAAATTGGGGTACAGACAGACTCATGCAGGTAGACCCTTTAAGAAGAAAATATTATTCTGGGGGCCTAATGACATTTTGTTATCTCTCTAAACAGGGGTGAGTGGCCAACAGAAGGAGAAAAGTGACCAGCAGCAGGTGAAACAAAGTCCTCAATCTTTGATAGTCCAGAAAGGAGGGATTTCAATGATAAACTGTGCTTATGGGAACAGTGCATTTGACTACTTTCCATGGTACCGACAATTCCCTGGGAAAGGCCCTGCATTATTGATAGCCATACGTTCAGTTGTGAGTGAAAAGGAAGAAGGAAGATTCAAAATCTCCTTCAATAAAAGTGTCAAGCAGTTTTCGTTGCATATCATGTATTCCCAGCCTGGAGACTCAGCCACCTACTTCTGTGCAGCAAGCACACAGTCCTCCCCAGGCACCTGAAGCCTGTACCCAAACCTGCAGTTGAGGCTCCAGCCAAACCCCACAGTGGAAGCTTACTTGGGCAGAGATGTAGCCTAGTTTTCATCTGCATATGCAAGTGATAAATAAATGTATAAACACTAGTGTGGCAGTATGAGAATGGTAATTAAAGAAAAGAAACTTAGCTTAATAAATGACCATCTCTAACAAATTTTTTATTATAGTTACAGTATTTGAAATTGTTATAAGCATCCAACCAGTTGTGGGGCAACTGGGACTTTTATGCCCTGCTGATGGGATGCAAATCAGTAGTATGACATTGGAAAATCATTTGGCAGTTTCTTATAAATTGCTCTTGACATAGGACCAGAAATTCCACTCTTAAGTATTTATCTACAATAAATGAAAATATATCTTCACACAAGGACTTTTGTTTACAGCAGTTTTAACCATAATAGCCCCAAGCTGGAAACAACCCAAATGTCCATTAGCTGGGGAATAGAAAAATAAATTGTGGAATATTCCTATAATGGAATACAACAGAGCAATAAAATGCAATAAGCTAGTGGTACGGGTAACACATGATGGATCTCAGAAACTTTATGCTTCATTGAGTGAATGGTTAAATATAGTGTGGTACATATCCACATAATGGAATAACTTGTATAACACTATCAATATGTAAAAATTACAGGACAGTGGTTGCCAGAAGTTATGGATGGGGAGTGTGTATATAGGGAGTTTATTTAGGGTGATGGATGGAATAGTTCTGTATCCTGATTGTAATTGTGGTTAGGGAAATCTATATATATGATAAAATGTCACAGAAGTATATATCAGAAAAAGAGTGCATATAAAAATTGGTGAATCCAATAGCAAAGACTTGGAATCAACCCAAATGTCCAACAACGATAGACTGGATTAAGAAAATGTGGCACATATACACCATGGAATACTATGCAGCCATAAAAAATGAAGAGTTCATGTCCTTTGTAGGAACGTGGATGAAACTGGAAACCATCATTCTCAGCAAACTATCGCAAGGAAAAAAAAAACCAAACACCGCATGTTCTCACTCATAGGTGGGAATTGAACAATGAGAACACATGGACACAGGAAGGGGAACATCACACTCCGGGGACTGTTGTGGGGTGGGGGGAGGGGGGAGGGAAAGCATTAGGAGATATACCTAATGCTAAATGAGGAGTTAATGGGTGCAGCACACCAACATGGCACATGTATACATATGTAACAAACCTGCACATTGTGCACATGTACCCTAAAACTTAAAGTATAATAATAATAAAAAAAAAGTTCTTTAAGCAAAAAAAAAAAAAAGGGTGAATCAGAATAAGATCTGTAGTTTAATAAATACTATTGTATCAATATAAATTTTTCTGGTTTTGATACTAGTACATAATGATAATGGTACATAGCTATGGTTATGTAAAATGTTATCATTAGAGAAAGCTGGGTGAAATGTGCAAGAGAACTCTGCATTATTTTTGCAACTTCTATGTGAGTCTAAAATTATTTCAAAATAAAAAGTAAGGATGTGGAAAAAAGATTTTTAATAAACATTTACAAATTTTTGAAATATAAAGTTTTGGAATGTGGAATTTTAGAACATGGTTGGAACATAAACTGGGCAACCGCTTTGGTGGATTTTCATAAAATTAAATGCATTTCTACCACAACCCAGTGACTCACATCTAGGCATTTACCCAAGAAAAATAAAAACATGTCAACACAAAGACTTGTACAAGAATGTTCACAACAGTTTCATTCATAATAGCCATCAATTTGAGAAAACGTCCATAAACAAGATCCTAAATCAATAAATTTTGTGTCACACACATTCAATGGAATATTAATCAGCAATAAAATGGCCTGAACCACTGATACACATAACAGTACAAACAAGCCTAGATTATATAATGCCTAGCAAAATTGCCAAATACAAAAGGGTATATACTGTTTGATTCAAGTTATGTGAATTTCTAAAGTAGACAAATTAATCCACGGTGAAATAAAGCCAAACAGTGATTATATCTGTGAGGGGGAATTATTTGGGTGGAGCACGATGAATTTTCATAAGATAAAGGAAAAGAAATGTTCTATTTCATGATAGGGGTGTGGTTTACAAGGCTGTTTGCAGTTTTCAAAACTCATCTAACTCCATACTTATGACTCATTTATTTCACTATATCAATTATACTTCAATTAAAAATCAAGTACAGAAATTAATCAAATAGGAAACAAAAACAAAACAATTAAGGGAAAATCCAATGCCAAATAAATTTGAAGAAATAAAAGAGTTAAATACTTGATAATGTTGATAATGAGGAAAATAGAAAATAGTTAAACAATGCAGTACACTGAATTCTGGCCCCCAAAGATGTCCATGTCATAAACCCCAGAGTCTATGAATATGCTGCTTTACATGGTATATTAGTTTTCTAGGGCTGCAGTAACAAAGTACCATGGACTGGGTGGCTTAGAATAACAGAAATTTACTGTCTCCTGGTTCTAGTGGCCAAAAGTCTGGAACCAAGGTGTTGCAGAGCCATGATCCCTCTGGGGCGCTAGGGAAGATTTGTTTCAGACCTTGCTCCGAGTATCTGATAGTCACAAGCATCCCTTAGCTTAGAGATGGTCATGTCCTCCCTGTGTCTCCTCCCATCGTCTTTCCTCTGTTTGTGTCCCTGTCTCTTCATGTGACATTCTTTTCATAAAGGCACCAGTCTTATTGGACTAAGGGCCCACACTACTCCAGAGCATCTCATTTCAACTTAACTAATGACATCGGCAATAACCCTATTTCCAAAAAAGTTCACATTCTAAGCTTCTAGAGATTAGAACTTCAACATATGAATTTTCTGGGGATACAATTTAACCAAATAACATATAGCAAAAGGAACTTTACATATATGATTAATTCAAGAATCTTGAAATGAGAAGATTTATCCTCGATTATCCAGGCAGACCCAATGTAATCACAAGGATCTCTATAAAAGGGAGGCAGTAGAGTCGGAATGAAAGAAAGCAATGTGATGAGAGAATGAGGACAGCCTCAAAGTTGGAAAAGGCAAAAAAAAAAAAAGACAGATTATTGCCCATAGTTACCAGAAGGAACTCAGACCTGCTGGTACCTTGATTTTAGTCCAATGAAACTGATTTTGGATTTAAGACCTCCAGAATTGCAAAATAATAAATGTGTGCTGTTTTAAGCCACTGAGTTTGTGGTAATTTCTTATGGCCACAGTAGGAGACTAATAAATACGACAATAGGAGAGATTAAAAAGGAGACATGTCTGGACATAAAGTAGAAACTAAAAAAAAAATTAGAAAAAGTTAAGTACAGTTTAAGCCAATAAATTTTAAAACTTTTAAAAGTAGAAACAATTTGAATGAAAAACATATACTACCAAAAGTAACTGAAGAAGAAATAGAAAAACTAAGTAGGTTTGTAACCATTAAAATTATTTGATAATTGGAAATGAAAATCCCTAAAGATTTAGTAATAGAAGGGAAATTTTTACCTGCATGTGTGCCCACTACAAAATTAAAAACAAGACACACGCTGGATGCATCTGTAAATAATATAACCAATAAGATTTTAGAAATTAAGGTTAGATGGGGAACTCTTACAAAGAAATCAGAAAACATCCAAAATAAGAAGAGACCAGGGTATAAAAGGCAATTCAAAAAGAAGAAATAGGAATGGCCACTAAATATGTAAAACACCAACTTCCACAGAACTCAAGGAAATCAAATTAAAATAAATTGTTGTTTCATTTCTATTAGATCAACAAAATCTAAAATGTCTGATAACATTAAGTATTGGTAGGAATACATGGAGATGAAGGTGTTACACTTTTCCAGATGAAGAAAAACACCAGAGAACTTAGGATGACAATTTGCCTAAACTAGTTATGAATTTGCACATATCTAATAATCCAGCAATACAAATTTCTGATATCTACATAAAGGTAGTCAAAATATAAACTAGGAGGCATTTACAATGATGCTCACAGCAACCCTCTTTAAAAATAAGTATGATCACAAGAAAAAAACAACCCCATCAACAAGTGGGCAAAGGATATGAAGAGATACTTCTCAAAAAAGACATTTATGCAGCCTACAGACACATGAAAAAATGCTCATCATCACTGGCCATCAGAGAAATGCAAATCAAAACCACAATGAGCTACCATCTCACACCAGTTAGAATGGCAATCATTAAAAAGTCAGGAACACTTTTACACTGTTGTTGGGACTGTAAACTAGTTCAACCATGTGGAAGACAGTGTGATGATTCCTCGAGGATCTAGAACTCGAAATACCATTTGACGCAGCCATCCCATTACTGGGTATATACCCAAAGGACTATAAATCATGCTGCTATAAAGACACATGCACATGTATGTTTATTGTGGCACTATTCACAATAGCAAAGACTTGGAACCAACCCAAATGTCCATCAATGATAAACTGGATTAAGAAAATGTGGCATATATACACCATGGAATACTATGCAGCCATAAAAATGATGAGTTCATGTCCTTTGTAGGGACATGGATGAAGCTGGAAACCATCATTCTCAGTAAACTATCGCAAGGAGAGAAAACCAAACACCGCATGTTCTCACTCATAGGTGGGAATTGAACAATGAGAACACAGGGACACAGGAAGGGGAACATCACACACCGGGGCCTGTTGTGGGGTGGGGGGAGGGGGGAGGGATAGCATTAGGAGATATACCTAATGTAAATGACAAGTTCATGGGTGCAGCACACCAACATGGTATGTGTATACCTATGTATCAAACCTGCACGTTGTGCACATGTACCCTAGAACTTAAAGTATAATAAAAAAAGAAATACAATACATTCATGAAAGAAATAAGTATAATCAATAGTGGAATGAAAAAATAGTGGTTTAGTTATACAATGGCAGTATTAGCCATTACAAGCAAAGAAGTGGTTCTATACATATTTTCTTAGATGAATCTTACAAATAAAATGTTGGATGTAAAAGCAGAATGATACATACTGCATGGCACCATTAATAAGAAATCTCAAAATACCAAATAATGCAGTATATTGTTTTGTAATACATACCTGTAACGGTTGAATTCTTTTTTTTTTTTTTTTTTTTTTTTGAGACGGCGTCTTGCTTTGTCGCCCAGGCTGGAGTGCAATGGCACGATCTCGGCTCACTGCAAGCTCCGTCTCCCGGATTCACGCCATTCTCCTGTCTCAGCCCCCGGAGTAGCTGGGACTACGGGGAGCACCACCACGCCCGGCTAATTTTTTTTTTTTTTTTGTATTTTTAGTAGAGACGGGGTTTCACAGTGTTAGACAGGATGGTCTCGATCTCCTGACCTTGTGATCTGCCCACGTCGGCCTCTCAAAGTGCTGGGATTACAGGCGTGAGCCACCGTGCCCGGCCTGTAAGGGTTAAATTCTAAAAGACATGCGTGGAAACTTCCAAGAGTGGTTACTATCTTTGAAAGAGTAAAAGGAACAAGGACTATTGTTCTAGCTTTGTCTGAAATGTTTGAGAGAATCTGAAATGTAGAGCGAGAAAGAATACTTTTAGAAAACAGCAAAATTCATCATCTGTTTATCTGTTTATTCTCATTGCTGGATACAAAGATGCCTGCTATATATTTTTCTGTACTTTTTCTCATGATAATTATTTCATAAATTTAAAAAATACTTTTTAAATGGATAGCAACAACCATAGTTTTTACTATCTTCACCAGTCCACAGAATGGAGACTAGCACCTTCATTACCTACGACTTTGCCAGGTGTATTTCTGGTAGGCCACATAAATGGCAACAAAAAATCAATTGGAAAAAATCTCTAATTTATGAATAAAAGGACGTTCAACCTGAAATAAACAACCCAAGACTCTTTCCCCTGAACCACAATGCATACATTTTCAATACATAAAAAGAGGATGTGGAAAAAAAAAATCCAATTAGTTACCTCTTAGCAATGGGAGATGTGCCCACAAAATGTCACCATTTTGTGAATGTTAACTCCCCTGGGCTCTCAAAGTTTACTTCCTTTTTTAGCAGTTTGAAAAATTGAAGAAGAAATTGGAATAGTATTTATGTCTGATTAGAGTGGCTTTCATTGGACTGAAATATTCAAGAATAAAGTAGAATACAGTGCCTAGGATGAATTCGTGGTCCACATGAGAAGAGGGCTCTTGTCAAGTATATGAGAGAGAGGAAGAATTAGGAAGAGCTGGGAGTCTCAACAGTGATTCTGTGACTTCATACAGATGTGAGTTTGGGGATTTCTACAAAGAACCAGGAAGAGTCTGAGGACAGTTTGCCAAAGAATAACGCAATTATTCCCATTTGGATTTCTTTTTGGGGCAGTCCAACAAAAATACAGCTTTTGGAATTTGGTGCTTTGACATAAACTGCTTTATCAGTTGAAGTTTCAGCATAAAGTGGAAAAGAATCTTCATTCTTTCAATGTCCAAAGAGGGAAATATTTTTATTTTGGACATTTATAGTATTAATAGTTTTGAATATTTTTACTGATAAAGCAGCATTTTGTGAGAGGCCTTGTCTTCCTGATAACTATTAAAAATTATAGAATTGCACCAAACAGTACACGTGCACTCATGGCAACAGCATAGCTAAAGATTTGAATTCAGAGGGCCCATGGATTCTCCCATCCTAGAACTTCTAATAAAATTAAGCATAGTGTTACAGTAGAAATAATAGGCCTTTGCCGTTACTATTGACACTAGAACATACAACTGGAGAAAATACAGAACTTGGGAGTCTTTTTTTTTAATCTCATTTGTCTGAGCTGATGCTTTGCCATTGTGGAGTTACCAGTTCCCTTGGTTTGATGGGTAAGCAGGAAGGACGGGAGGTGATGACTTCTGGTTTGTCTCCTGTGTGGAAGCCAAGGATTGGTGAGCAGCTTCACCTCAGACTCAGGTTGGTAGCAAGTGAACAATCAAAACATGAATGAATATTTGCAATCAAAGCCATGATTCATAATAAATTGGTTTCAGATAAGCCCCTCAGATTTATCACAGATCAATTTCCTAAACTTGGAAATTTTAAATGACTAATCTCCTTTTAAGAATTCCTTCAATATTGTTTCATGCATGTCCTTTACCAGATATAATCCTTTGTCATTTGTTAATTAAATTATAAGAAAGGGCAAAACGATGTTTAGGATAGAACCAATTTCCCAGCCTAGGGATTATCATAGCACATTCACACTTGACCCACCCAGAAACCATATTTCAGAGGCAGCTTCTATACAGAACTGAGGGACCATGCACCTGTACCGTCAGGGTACAGAGCAGGGCTATTTCAACAGTAAGGAAATCCTGCCATCACACTGCTTCCCAGTCTACTGTGGGTATTCATGGTCTCCGTCTACTTAGGTACAAATAATTGCAAACCAGAGCATGGGTACCCGTCAGCACTCAGAGGTGAAATGGGACTAAGGATTAGATGTCTCAAACAATGAGAAAGTGTTCCCTGCACCTCTCAGTGATATACTATTTTGACCTTTATAAAAGAACTGGAAATGTTTTAGAGACCTTGTCTGCACTTTCTTTCTTAGCTATCTCTTGGTCCCTTTATATTAATTCATCCATTAAGATAGTGAAACTAGGGGCTGGGTTCACACATATAATCCCTGCACTTTGGGAAGCCAGGATAAGGTCACTTGAGGCCAGGAGTTTGAGATCAGTCTGGGCAACGTAGAGAGACTCCATCTCTACAAAATAAAATGAAAAATTAGCCAGGCCTGGTAGCTCGCAACTGGAGTCCTAGCCATTTGGGAGGCTGCGGTGACACGATTACTTGAGCCTAGGAGTTCCAGGCTGCAATGAGTTCTGATTGTGCCACTGCACTTCAGTCTGGGTGACAAAGAGAGACCCCCAACTCTAAAATAAAAATTTTTCTATTTAAAATTTTAAAAAAGACAATGAAATCACATGGAATATGAACATCTAAATTCCATACAATCACATAACAGCATACAAAAAATTCAGCCACCAACTTCTGTGATATTGACATGCACAAAGTTCTTGCAACCTTCAGATAACACGTTCTGTGGGAGTATATTATAGCATTGTATCACTTGCATCACAGAGAGATCTTGTATTCTTATCATGACAATGTCTTATGCTTATCATTAAAAATTTAAAAAATGCCCAGCCATAGAGTGTAACAAGTGAGACTGAATACTTTGGATCAATGGGATAGAAAATGTGATATCAGGACAATTCTAGGACACATGTTCTAAGAAGTATAATCCTACTTGTGAAGGCAACAGGACTGAACATCCTGATCCTCCTCAGTCTAGTAAATAAAACTTAGTGTCAGATTTTGAAATGATTACGTTTTATTCCTGTTATAATTTCATAAAAAGATTAAAAACTGAACAGCTTCTGAAAGTCGAAAAGGACTGATTTTTATCATTTGATTTTGAAGTAGCTTTACTTACTATAGAACTTAACTAGGGCCCTAGAACTCAGTAAGGAGGAAGAAAGAAATGCAGTAATTGTTTAGAATAGGACTGCCTTTCACAGAGAAAGTCAAATATCTGAGTATTTTTCTTTTAAATTTAATTAGTTTCTGATGGCAAAAAGTAAATATATGCTAAATGAATAATATCAATGTATGTCAACTGGTTCAACTGCAATTCCCCTCAATACAAATTGCTTTTCTTATATCCCTTTTCTAGGTTCTGTCTATCCTAATGACTAGGGAAAGATTCAGGGGTGAGCCAGACATTTTTCCTCATCTGCGCATAGCCATGTAGTCTATGAACATAAGACTAAATTTCCTGTTTGGGGAGATAGCATCAGAACCCAGGAACTACGTATACACACCGCAGGGCCCTCGTAGGCACTGAACTTTGAGCTTCAGGCAGCACAACTCACATTTGTGCAAAGAGCTACATGCCACATGCTGTTCTCCAGCCTGCTGTGCGTATTTGTGGCCTTCAGCTACTCTGGTATGGATGGTTCCAAGTGTGAGTAAAAATGTTAAGGATGGAAGGATTCCAAACAGGCATGTGGTATTTCTCATGGATTTGAGGAGGAAAGGAGAAATTGGAAAAAAGCGAGCATACTATGATTTTAGTTTGGTTTGTCTCTGGGTCCTAAATTAGTCTAGCTCTTACAATATTTTCTTCACTATATCAAAGGATCAGCTCTGTTTTCTGATTTTTCCCACAGGATCCAGTGTGGCCCAGCAGGTTACTCAAGCCCAGTCATCAGTATCCATGCCAGTGGGGAAAGCAGTCACCCTGAACTGCCGGTATGAAACAAGTCGGTGGTCATATTATATTTTTTGGTACAAGCAACCTCCCAGCAAAGAGATGATTTTCCTTATTCGCCAGGGTTCTGGAGAACAGAATGCAAAAAATGGTCGCTATTCTGTCACATTCAAGGAAGCAGCGAAATCCATCTCCTTAACCATTTCAGCCTTACAGCTAGAACATTCAGCAAAGTACTTCTGTGCTCTTTGGGAACTCACAGTGTTTGAAGTGATAGTAAAAGCAAAACAAAAACCCTAGGGCTCAATAACAGAACCCCTCTACTCCCCATCCTTTGCCACAGGAGCCAATCTGAAATGCACACCTGCAGATCTCAGGCAAGAGAGGGCAGTGACTGTGGTCTGTGGATTTAA